>NC_089649.1:41041370-41382620 GCF_037042795.1 Molothrus aeneus
AAAATACCTGTTTGTTAGGGAAAAGTCACTAGCCAAAAGCTATAGCAAAATGATCTTGAGTTTTTTAAACTAACAAACAAACTTAATCCCAGAAATACAAATTCAGGTGTAGCATCTAGGATACTGTTGTTCCCCCATTTTTAGGCCATTCATTAGAAAGAAAGAAAATAAAAAAGAAACCAGGAGTAAAAGCCTAAATACTCTGACTTTCAATCATTCTTCTGTGCAAAAATATTTTTTTTAGATCACGTGGCTCACTTAGGTTGCACTTAAGCTCTAGTGGCAAGAGTACTTGTTCAGGATTTAGTGCATTCAGGATTTTAAAGTAGTTGAATCAGACTTTTATATTTGAACTAAAATAAATAGGCATATGGCAAGTGGAAGAACATATAACCACTCTGCTGCCTCAAAATTCTTTTGAGGTCAAGAATTTGAAAACAGGAACCTATAGTGCAGTTTGTGAATACAATAGGAACAGCTGGTGCTCAGCACTTTTGAAAATGAGGTCACTTTATTCTTGGTTGAAATGTGCAAAATGGGTCATCTGGGCATAGGCTTAAGACAAAGGCTGAGCACGTGGCCATTTATAACCAAGTTGTCCATGTTTCCAGAACTAGTTGGTTAAAAGGATTCAGTGAAACAAGGAAACACTGGGATAGGTTCCCAACTTTTGGAAGCATAGCTCCTTATCATCTACCAGGATAATAAATCACTGCCATGTATTTTCAAAGATCTGCTAATGCTGAGGATGACATCATCCATATTTTCCACAGTCACCCCTCCCTCTGATGCCTTTCTGCTCGTCCTTCACATAACCTACTTTAGGAAACACTGCTCTATTGTACAGTCCTTGGGAACGCTGCCTCTCCACCAGTCTCAGCCCTGGGACTTCTCTGGTCCTGCCAGCAAAACAAAGGAGAAAATCCCAAACATGCACAAACTCTGTAGCATCACTAGCAAAATCTAACAGTGCATTAGGCAAGATAACAAAAACACTACTTAGATCTGACTTATGATTTTTCATTATAAATATTCTGTTAAAATATACATAGGTTAATGGCATCAAGGCCACATTTTACACTTTTGTTACTTGAACAGCTGTTGCTAACACATCCAAGATGATAGCATGAGTCACAGGATACAGGTATATTGAATTGGCAAATTTGAGCCTGATACTGGTTGCTGTTGAGTGTTTTATGACATGCATAAGAAGTTTGGCATGAGAACTTTTATTGCATTCAATAAGAGTGTGCAGGCTCTTCCAGACCCTGCCTCCAGTCATCCCAATAGCCTATACAGACTGGCATTTGAATGAGCACCTGGAAGTATCAAGATCATAGGAAAAATTCACATTGGAATGGATCCCAGGTGATTGCAGTCCACTCTCTTCCATGTGAGGCCATGCCATTCCTCTCAAAAGGAGTTGAATCTTTGTGCTCAAACAATGCTTTTTAAATCAAAGTAAATTCTATTAATTTATTTGGGGAGCATTACATGCAAATCACATTGCTAAAGTACTACATGCAAAGCCCATGCTAAAGTAAAGTTAATTCAAGGACTACTCATTTTGTCATTAATGATCTTGCCTAGAAGAGTATTTTGTTAAACATAGCCATTTATTGCTTTAGTTGCAAAAATAATGATTTTATTGATTGCATAATACTTCTGTGTCTTTGTTTGCATTTTTCATGCAGTTTCGGGACTTGTTGATGTTTCTTGGCCCAAGACAGTATGTAATTACATTGGAAAGAATAAACAAAGCAGAAGGGGAAAACGCCACCCTGTTCTCAAATCCTGTATATTTTGTCTCTGAACGTGGACTTGTGCTGGAATTATTCAGGGCTGCATCTCATAGCTAGCACCACATTTCAGATGAGCCCATGGGAATGCTTCTCATTATTTTCTTATAACTGTAAGTTTAATTCACTGAGGCAGGCTTGAAGATTGCCTTTGTATGAGTGAGGTGATTTGCCTGTCTAAACCAGGCTTACATTTTGGCTAGTCTTTAACAAGAGCTGTCAAAACGAGCGTGGAGGAACACAACAAAGTGGTGATAGCAGCAGTACAAGGAGTTCTGGACTGGAAAAGCAGAATGCAATTAGACATTTCCATGGCTGGCAAAGTGCAGTGAGTACTAAGCTGGGATATCAGCACACATTGCTGCAGAACAATGTTGCTTCTTTGATGGAAGGAAACACTTTTCAAATCCAAACCTATAACACACATGGTACAACATGTGTGTTATAGGTTTGGATTTGAAAAGTGTTTCCCTTCTCTCAGAGAAACTTTCACTGAACATTGATGTGATAAATGACAGCTAAATACTTAATATGAAGATGCATAACAGGTTGGGGTTTGTTCTCTGTACCACAAGGCAGTCAAAAATAAAGGAATACTACTTTCTGATACCATGTGGCTTTATTACTTTCAGTTTGACCAGTGGAGGAAAGTGCTTAAAAAGTGCAGAAGATTCCCACAGTGTCTTTCTTGTTTCAGAGGTCTGGCTTGGATGAATTGCTGCACTGAAGTGTAATTAATCACTAGCTGCAAGATGGAACAAGGGTGGCTGGCATAGCAGATAGAAGAAAAATTGTCTGCAGGATGCACAGATGCATGGGCCATGTCTGGAGGAGCACTGGTGTTGTCTGTCTTGCTGTCATGACATGAATTGTGTCTCTCTTTTGACTTCATCCCAAGTTTGAGTAGTTTTCAGGTAATGAGGGAGGCTGTTCCAGCTTTTGCAATCACTGTAATTGATTCTGGCTTTGCAGAAGAGATATTTAAAGAGTAATGGTAGTATTTAGTAGTCATTTGTATTTAATTTCATCCTCAGTTGAAACTGTTGTTGAATTAATGAATATAACACTCTTTAGGATATCAGGTGTAGTCTTTCAAGTCCTTGCAGAAGTTGCATGCTAAAGAAGTCATGTTTAATGTGGATCCTGCTTAGAAAAGAGCAGTGTCTGGCATCCCTGCAGTACCTTTTATGTGACCATATTTTCTTTATTAATCAGAGCTGAAAGCTTTGTGCATGTGTTATGTGGATAAAACTCTGTGTCCTTCAAAAATAGAGCAGTGATTTAGGAACTTGGTATTTCCCTTGAGATGGGACATTTTCTTTTAAACTTTCTGTGCAGCCAAGACTTGAAAGCAGCCCTTCAGAAAAGCCCTTCAATACAGGTAGGCTGCAAGCCAATTCTAGTTTTGCTCTAAATATTGTCATTGAAAACCTTTGAACTGCTTGTGTCCACTTAATGTGGAACAAGAGGGATAGAGGTGTGTCTCAAAGCCTGTGATCTGCTTGAAAATAAACTGTCCTCAGCACAGAGACCATAAAGCAGTTTTAGGCATGCCTTTAGAGGACAGTGCACAAGCTCTGAGTTGGGTGACTATTAGGAAAACAAAAAGGTGTGTTCTGGGATAAGACTTCTGCATGCAACTTCAGGGAGATGGTTGAGATCAAACCTTTCTGAGACCACAGAGCAGGGCAAAGGGAAGGGCCCAGAAGCGATCCAAAGTTGCCTCCACCAATCTCTGGTAAGCAGCAACAAAAGGAGACTAGAGCAAACCTAGAGTGTGGGTATCTGTGCTGCAAAAAGAAAGACTGTAAAATCCATTGCCTTGGATTGTAAACTTAGGCATTTTAACCACAAACAGCTCACTGCCTACCAACTGCTTAGGTCAAACATAGGGCGCTTTGCTTCCTTAAGATAATGACTGAGTAACAGCTCTGATGTCTTCCCCTGTGAAATGCAGTGTTGCTGCTTGCCATACTCAGTCTTGGATGATTTGTCAAACCCCTTGATTCAAACAATATTCAGGGTGTAATTAGCATTGTCTGCAATGTTCTAGTGTTAACTGTCATAAGAAATATTACTGAACATCTTACCTGTGCTAAAATCTTATTCACATGCTTCAGACCTCCCCCCCAACACTTATGTTGACTGCAGAAGAAAAGTTAACAAGCAATGCATGTTTGCGTGTATGTGTACATATCACAAGTACACAGACATGTTTGATGCTGCACTTTTTCTCTTTTCTGTGCAGTTTTTGTACATTCTCTACTATTTAGTTTGTTTCAATGCAACTTACTGGGATACTGAACACTGCATCTCCTTTGTTGGGTTTTTATAGTATTTTCACATTTTTATTTGAAAGCTGTGGGGGCCTATGTAGATTCTTTGTCATGCATATGAGCACATTATGCAGGCTTACTTTATTCTATCTCCATGCGTCTTGTTTTAAGTGTTTTCTGTCTTCTGCTTTTTGTGCTAAATGCTAAATCACATGCATGATGCTTTCGTTCTCATTTTGTGGACAGATGACTCCCAAACTCTTGAGACCCTTCGTAATTCCCCTTGTCATTACAAATACTTATATCAATATATGTTTTTAGAAGCATTTACTATGCCTTATGTATCAGCACAAAATTTGCTTCAAATACTCTTGGAGAGCATGCACAATGTTTTGTTTATGTTGCTACAGTGGATTTTCATTCTTATTTCATTTAAGTAATACAGTTTTGCCCAACAATTATATTCTAGTTCTTCAACTGCTTGGTGTCAGATGCTTTTGTCTTAGTCTTTTTCAAGGGTATTTTGTCCAACAAACTTAAGTCTTTGCTGTTTTAAATTGATTTTCAGAGTAATTCTTAGGTATCTAAAAATACTTGTAAAAATAATTGTAGTTTGATTCTGAGGGGAAACAGTGGGAAGGACCAAGAGACAATTTCTTAGGACCCATAATGACAGTGAAGTTTTGGTTTAGCCTGACCTCTGCTGGGTAAGTCTTGGACTTGGCTCTTCCTCACTATCCCAACACAGCACTGCTCTCCATACTGTCAGTAACCTGTCCATGACCAGCAATTCAAGTCTTGACTCTACAAGTACAGAGACTTCACCTGAATTCAGGTGCCTGATGTGTTGCTGAGGAGAAAATGCCCTTCTATTCCTGTTGTACTTATTTATTTTTTATTGCACTTGGATACCTGTTGTGCTGGGCACATAAAATAAGGGATTGTAAATGCTGCAAAGTCTTAAACTCTATGTACTGAAAGAGAAATAAGATGCAAAAGAGATGGAGGAGCAAAATATATGCAGAATAAAATATTCTCCTGCATTTTATACTGCCATTAAATTCTGTCAGTGAAATAATAGTGCAGCAAAGAAGAATCCAGATTATTAACTATTGTGTGCAAGAGAAACCTCACTTTGAAATTTGGGTAGTGTGGAAGAAATCATCCTTTGGGAGCCTGGGAGCTCTTATTCCCTCTTTTTGCAGCATAGCCATTACCTTCCTAATCGCTGTGTGTAACAGCTGAGTTAAAAACAATTTCTATAAATGATACATTCATTGAATTGATTTTTGTTTTAAAACTATCAAGAAGGCAAAAAGAGATAGGAGTAATTCTTAAACTTTGATCATTCAACCATTGTTTGATAATAGGAACCTGTGTGTGTGTGCATGTGTGTGTTAGGGAGTGTGTGTATATAAATGGAGAAAACTGTTGGTACAATAGAGCCTGTCCACTCTGAAATGAATAGTCCTGTCAGCAGTGAGGATGTAGGATGTTGTTTATCATTTAGGTCACCTCTTTCTATTGATTTGATGTTAATCCCTGTTTTCCCAAGATGTTGGGAGAGCAATGGGCATTGCCTGTCTGCCTCCCAGTCTTTGTGGCTACCAGCAGGGCCAGAAGGGTCCTACCACAGTGCCAGGTGAAGTCCCTCATGGTCTGCAAGGAGAGACTCGGTAATGTTTGCCTGAGGGTTGTTCAAGACAAAGCTGGTTTACAGACCTGATACCTGTCATCACTAAGGAAGGGAAAAGGGAAAAAATGGAAATGTGGGGTACCCTATTCTCACGTGTCAGTTTGACTTGACTGAACGGTGCTGTAAGGGAAATGGTGTGCATTCGCTGTTGTGGCACGTGTTCAGTATGCATCACTCTGCTGGGTGGTGGGGATGTAAGTGATACTTGTTTTATGAGGTATTATGGAACTTTGAGGACCTGTTAAAAGCTATGACTAAACTTGCTAATCTTTTTTTTTCCTGAGAACTGACACCTAGAGACTGTGAAACTAGCTTGATTTGTTAACAAGTTAAAACACTGGAAGGGAAAAAAAACCCAAAACCTTTTAAGGTTAATTCTAGCTGCTTGTACTCAGTTGGATTATTCTTTAAATATGTAAAGTAAGGGATGTCCTAGTGCATGGGGAAATAGGGCTTCTCATTTCTAACTAAGCTTATATTCCTTGTGTGGAGGTACAAACTCTACTGTGAAGAGAATGGGGTTCATGGAAGTGTAATACCAGGTTGTGTATTCTCAGGAGACGTTATGCCTGTGTAACTAAATGTATAACAAGCAATAGAGATTGGTAACCCATGGAGGCAACCACTGGAAAATTAAGTTACCTCTCAGGTAGATTACACGCCTAGACTGGGAGAGATTATGGGTAGATATTAACAGCATGTTGAGCTGATTGCTGACACAGAGCTGGTTCCCTTTTATTCTTGACTTTGAACCTTAATTACACCCTGATAGTTGACCAAGAAAGAAAAATACAATATTAAAAACCCCTCAAAACAATCCTACAGCCCCCAAACCTCACCCACCCCCTCCAAACCAACAAACAAAAACCTGAAAATGACCAAACCTCCAATCTCCAAAAAAGTTTTTGAGAATCAGCTTTGGGTAGTGGGTTGTGGGAATGAAGTGAAGGTGCTGCTGCCTGGGAGGAATTCTGACTTCTGCTGTAAACTGAGCAGAAATTCTTCCTCTCCACACTGTCAGGTTATCCTGTGATTAGCAGTGCTGAGCAGCATTTGGAGGCTGTAGATTCCACTCTGCTTCCAGTCCTGCCATTATCCAGGCCAGCAGCAGAGGCCTGTATCCAAACATGCTTGGAAAATGTGTTCAGGATGCCTGTTTAGCAGTGGTTCACATGGCCATCCACAGAGGGCCATCCCTTCATTCCCACAGCCAGCTGAAGAGCTTGTTAGTTCTGTCTCTTTGGTCTGGGTAGCCAAGGGTGCTGATGCTTGTTGGCTTGTAGGTCTGCGCTGATCATAGATTCAGTTTGCTTTGAAGGAAAATCATTTTCCAGACACCTTCCCCTTAAAAATTCAGGGCTTCATAATGCATGGTGTCAGCATCTACTGGAAACCTGCTCAGGATAGGTCTCTCTCTCACCTTTTACTTTAAATCTTTTGGTTTTTTGCCTTTCAGCTTAAATTTTAAAAATTACATCCATTTCCGTAAAGCTGTAGATGTTTTTTCTCTCATGAGTTTAAAAACTGTCTTTATTTTTTCTTCATAACTGTTTAGATCCCTTCCTGCTCCCCCTCTACTCCTGCTTCCTTCATTTTCCATCTCATTCTGGAAGAGCGTTTCCCTTTATTATATCATGTGTGCTCTTGTGTGCTCTTTTGCTGTCCCCCATCACTATCAGCCCTCCCCTCATCCTTTCAGGCAGGATAGAGCACACTTCTAGTTACCTGTACTTTTTATCTTCTTTCTGAATCTTAAGCAGAGCTTTTCTGATCTCTCTGTGTGTTCTGGAGCAGAACATGCCAGGATCAGCACAGGGTGAGGCTGAAAGTGAACTCACGGAAGCAATGATTGAGAGTCATCTTGAAAGTAAAAAGTTAACTTTGTGATTCATTATCTTCTTTACAAGAGCTGGAAGGTTCTTTCCATGTTTGTACATTTAAAGTGCTTGCATTTTGAATGAGCTCAGGAGATTATTTGAAGATGCAAGATGCTGGGATGAGAGTTTCAAATGCATTGTTCGAGCACATTTATGAGCTTTGGAGTCTGGCATTTGTCACATCAAAACATTTAAATTGTTTTCTGTTTTTTTGGTTTTGTTGGGTTTTGCTTTGTTTTTTTTTTTTGTTTTGTTTTTTTCTTCTTTTGAAAGAGGTGCAGAGGGGGTTAGTCAAAGAATAGGGATAATGGCTTTAAGAAACGGAAATAGTTTGTGTGAATAATTCCAGAAGCAGATCTTTATTCAGGCATTATTAGAAACACATTTTAAATCACTTTCACCCATATATTATTGTGTGCATCCTTTGAGTTTATAATAGCAGGGGGTACAAAATCAACTCCTAATATAAGGAATTCTCTTTCTGAAGAGGTTGCATGGCAGCATCTGGGGTATTCCTGAAGGATCATAATTTTTTTTCCTGTTTTTTTTCCTTTTCACGTGCTCAGAATTTACCTGGATTATTGTGGCAACTTTCTACAAAAGTACAAATTCCCGTTAGATAAAGCAGAGGTTCAGGATGAAGTTGCTAGCCTAAATCCTTTTCTGCTTCTGAAAGTTTACCTGTGTCTCAGTTTACTGCACTTTCAGAAAGTTGGTGCTGCTTTTTAATGGACATTTTATTTTTTTCAGCTAATAGCTGGTTAATGAATAGCCCTGACTGTTGCAAGGTTACGAGAATGATGCATCCAATACAAGAGAGGCATTTGGAACATGGGGACATTTCCAGTGGTATGTCTGCCTTGTTTTGTGAGACACTATTTATCATTAAATTGACATTTAAAACAGCTGGTGTTAGGTGCTTCACTTTGTGACAGGCAGGAATTATGTCACAGGACTTGTCTCTTTTACATATTGGTAATAGATAATGAATATTAAATGATGCTATTAAGGATCTGGGCTCCAATAAGAGGCAATAGAAAGACTTCTGGATAATCTACTGTTGACAGCAGACCTCAGGCATAGGATCACAGAAATTACAGAAAAATGTCTGAATGTTGTGTTCAGGTTTCAAGAACCTGTCCACCAGTTGGATCTTCTTTTCACAATGCTTGTGTATAATTGCTATTTGGTATGCTCTCAAGCAGTGAGAAAATGACAGCTTTTCATGGGCTTTGAGCATTGATGAGCTTTAAGACAAAACCACAGCAGATCTTTAAAACAGTTTGGGAACTTTTGCCATGCAACCAAAACTTGTTTTTCCAGGGTATTTTTGTATACTTTAGAAATGGGCAATACAGAATGCTTTGCTCAGTATGATTTGTTCACTTCCAGAAAGGTTACCCTTTCAGATCCCTTGAGCATCAAAGTAGGAACAAACTGAGAGCTGGCAGTCCCTTCCTACCTAAATGCTTGGTTAGGTGCCCCAAATCTTCTTCCCAGGAGCAAATTGTCTGCTCCTGAGACTCCCACCTCATTCACGGAAGTTGCTTAATCTGCAGCATTGTACTAGCTCCAGCCTGACCTGAAAAACCCTGCTAGCTTCACATTCTTCCAGCAGCAAGCCTGTGCTGCTAAGCTTGTCAGTGTCCTTCTGAGCCAATAAGCAACTTGAAAGGTGGGGAGGATGAAATCATGCTCTAGACAACATTGCCATTCTGGTTCCTTTGCTTGTGGCATGATGTTATCACTTCAGAATCAAGATGGAAATTCCAAAAAAATATTTTCAAAGCAGTCCTGCTGCCCTGCAGGGGTTTGTCTTAATGCTTGCTCCTTTGTAGCCTGTTTTCCAGGTATTCAGATGCTTTTCCAACTAGCATCCTTCCCACAGCTGCCTTCTGGTAGGGGCCTGATTCTGAAGATAGATGCACTTGGGGTCTTTGAGTCCCACCTCTTGCAACTGCTGCAGGTGACCGTTAAACCTTTCCATAAGTGATCAATTTTAAAACCAAATTTTGTCCCCACTGTTCCTCTTAAAAGACTCTGCCATCACTCACTGCTGTCATGGTCTCAGCTCCAGTCTGGATTTGCTGTTTGCTGAAGCTGCTGTTTTCTGGGTGACGCATGGTGAGTGTCTCCCCCAGTGCTGGCTGACTTGGATCCTTACCATTTGTTCTGCCTAAATGCATAGCTCAGCTTAAAGAGTAGCAAACTTCTGTGGTGTAAAATTAGGTATTTTTTAAGGTTTACATTTTAACTGAGAAGAAGGATTGTTTAGACGGTCACATTAGATGCTGAGTAAGTTTTTGGAGAGAATCTGTTCCATAGTATGTCAGCTGTTTCCTTTTGGTTTCTTTTCAGCTTGTTTTCTGTGTGAGTGTGATGAACAAGATCTCTGTCTCAGACTTAAAATATTCTGCTTTCTTCTTGTAACATTTCTTCAAGCTTTTTTTTCTCCTTCTTGCATGCATGAAGTACTTAATGCCCTCCATCTGTATGAAAATGTTTTGTATATAATTCTAAAAGCTCCCTTAGGACTGTAGACTTTTTTTAAATGAAGCAATTTAAACATTTTCCACACAAATGGGCACTTGGGGCAAATGTCATTATAAAAATCATTAGAATATTTGTTAGATATTTTCACTGATTATTGTTGGGGTTTTGTTTATTTTTTTTTTCTTTCAAGACCTGCCTCTCCAGTCACAGTGGAAATTGCAAGTTAGAGAGAGTCAGCATGATTTATGTTACTGGCGGAGCAGTAAGGCATTTGCAAGGCTGGGAAGGCAGACATTAATAAGGAGGAGAAACAATAGACAGTCTTCTCTGCTTCAGTCAACATGGTGCAGGTGTTGAGGCTGATGTAATGCTGTTCCTGCTTTCCTACTCTGAATTGTACATACATATTTATAAACACATGCGAGTCAATCAAGACTTGTGTTCACAAGATAAATTAATCTCACACAGATTGAGATACAGAACAAGGCAAAAACACTTCAATCCAGCTCAGACTAAATGAAAGTTTTCATTTTAAACGAATGTGTTAAGATTCTCAAGTTTCACATGAGGAAATACATGATACTGGATGTTCTTGTAAGGACATATGTTGAAACTTGTTTTGTAAAATTTGAAGCTTGCATACTGTTGACTAGTAGACAGAGGCTCTATTTTGTGGAGGTTTTGGGATTCTAAGGAAATTGTTTTCTGATTTGAAACAGAGCTCCAAAGTAGACAGATTTCATGTGTAAGAAAATCCAAACCCCAGTATTTTTAGATCACATAGAACACTTAATTCCAGCAGGATCAGACTGGTTTGTTTCAAATTTGACTGTTTAAATGTTTTAAATATTGCTCTACCTAATGCAGTCTTTTAGAACAAACTAATTTAAAGGGAGAGAAAGAAACATTTCTTGCAGGAATGCCGTAACAGGAAGTTCTGACATTTGTCAAAATATTTCTCCCTCTTTCTAAAATTAATATGTAAAAAAGTATGGTTTTCTAATACAATTTAATATCAGTGGAATTGTATTCTACACAGTAGGATGTCTGCCATTCTTTGTGACTATGTCATCTGTGTTTTGGGAAGATATTGCAGCAGTGGATGGAGAAATGCAGGATCCTTCCTGTATTCTGCATGTTATATTCCACTAGAATGGTCAAAATCTGATGTCTAATAGACCATATTCCTTGGGAAGCTCAGTTATTGCAAGTGATGGTTTTTACCAGATCTTTGGAACTACTGATGAAAATGGGTACATGCTGTTTCTGTAAGAACAGCACTATTTTTAAACATATTCTTGGAAAGTGTGCTTGCTACTTATTTCCTTGTTTATTCCAGCTGCATGTCCATACTTTAAATCTTGATGGTCTGCTGGATATGACAAACAAAGCTTGCTTTTGCAAAACTTGCTCTTTGTAGTTGAAACCAGTGCTGATAGACCTGAACCCGGATGCCATGAAAATGAATGGAATTTTGTAAGCCTTTTTAAAGCCCTTTGAAAATTCCAGCTGTCACATGGACCTGCTGTCAGGATGGTGACTGTGTCAGTCATTTTAGTGATGAGTGGCCATATTACTGTGCAATTTTGTGATAACTGAGCAGTTCTTACCCATAACTGCCAGCTCTGAGAGCAGGAGGCTCTACTGCCTGTGCAGGCTGCCTCCTACTTTGCCCTGAGACAGGATCTCCTCTGTCTTAACAGACAGGGCACCCAGTTGGAGTTTGGCATACAATGGGGTTTTTTGTTTGTTTCTTTCTTTTTTGTTTTTTTGGGTTTTTTTGGTTTTTTTTTTGGCAGGAGTAGCCTTCTGCTAGGTTAGCTCCCCAAACTAACTCATGAGAGCAAATCAAGCATAAATGGGGGCTGTCCTGGCCTGGATGAGGACAGCAATGGATAGATAGCCTTTAGGATAGATAGCTCTGTTGTGCAGTTGGGCATCTATGATAAATGCTTTGACAAATGATGACTTATCTGTGCAAGGGCTTTCAATTTCCTGTGGACAAAGAAGAAGTACCACAGAATACCACCAGCATGGTGATGGATTCCTCAGGCCATCTGAAGTAGTGATTATGATATCCAACATTATTTTCCAGATTTTCTTGTCAGGTTTTAGCACAGACAAGTACATAATTTCCGTCATACATTGATGTGAGTGTTTCAAGGATGGGTATGTTTGGTCTTTTTATTTCCTGTTTAACCCTATTACTCTCTTATAAATGAAAGATTTCTGGCATGGGAGATACCATTTTGCATAAACTATTCAATAAGGTTTTATAGACACTTAAAATTTCAAAATAAATGAAGTTTAAGGAGGGCAAACATATATCTAGGATATGGCATGTAATAGGAGCTGTATAGGCAGGCCAGAGCTCTCTCTGACCTGGTCAGCTCTGTTAATGTGAGCCAAGTAACTGCTGAACCACAGTGTTCAACACAGACTACAAAAACTGATGCAGATACATTTCTGTTAATTCCACTCACAGCACTGAATGCTGCACAGATGTCTTGAGTAGCTTTCCAACATCTTGACCATCCCTTGCTTTTGAATCAAAGCTGTTTTCCTGGTGCTGTTTAGGAACTAAAGTAGCCTGCAGGAGTTAGTAGTGTAGAGTGTGCTAGATCTGTCCTGGAGCTTTTCCTGGTGGTTGGAAGAATCCAGGTCTGCTGTTTGAGAAACTCCTGGAGTCCTTACTGGTAAGTGTGGGGTCTCAAATTTGGTTCATGCTGTAACTAATTTACTTGATGATCATTGGTTCAGTTCAGGTTGACATTTTTAAACCAGCATCTGAGAGGGGTAAGAAGTTGGAACAAATTGAGTGCCTAGTCTAGTTAATCTTTGCCATAATCTTTCCTATTTAGCAGTGAAGGAGAAAAGAGCAAAAACACCTGTAAGCTTACAGCTTCAGAATTTTAGTATCTGGGCAAATCCTATATATGGAGATAGTAATTAGATAATTCCAGGGTTTCAGTTAACAGAAACTGTGTGGAGAAAGCTAAGGGATTCTGTGCTTTCAGATACTGCAGAAATATGTGACCATCAGATTATTTTGTTATTTTCTTGAAATACAAACAAGATGTGCCAATAAAAATTATGGCTATTAATTATAGGCTTATCATCCTCAAGCTAATATTCATGGCATATCTTCTGTGGATGGTACAATTTGGTTGAGCAGTTGCTAGTTTAGCTGTAAGCTACTGTCAGTCAGCTTGTCCTCCCTAGTTGATTGCCACATTTTTCCTCCTGTATTTGAGGGAAAAGGGAATCATAAATGTTTAATAACTGAAGGTAGATGGTTGGTCCCAAGGTCAAACACCAAAACTGATAAAATAATTTTGAGCATTTTTTTTTTCTTTTTCCAAAAGAAATTTTAAAATAACAGTAATCGATGAGTATGTTAAGCTGAAGCTTGCAAGGAGAAAGTGATCTTACTGCTTCCATGGCCTCACAGATAACCATTGTATCTGAAATACGTTGGCTCTGTCTGAGCTCAGTTGAAAAGTCCTTCAGGCAGTACCAGTCATCCAGATCTTGTACAATGCCAGACAGAGCTGTTGTCATCCACCAAAGAACCATTTCCTCATATTTGACTTGTAGAGAAAGCAGTGGATGTCAGTGGCATTAATGAAGGAAATACAATTGCCAGGATGTAAAGGTCTTGGAGATTATTGGCAAATAGAAAAGCCAAAGCAATACTATGTGAAATTGATGTACAGGCTAGAAAATGTTTCAGCACAGTATGGTCATATGGCTCCTTAAAGCAACTTTGCACTGTCTTCACTTGTAGCTTCTGTGCTGAGTCTTGGCCTGGGATTTCCTGTATGCCAGAGGTTGCATGATCATAGGAATCACCTGCTCTTGCTTTTTTATACTGCCTGGCATGGGGAAATTTGATTTATAGAGGGGTTGGTTGGTTGGTTTTTTCCACTCAGCTCTTCATTTATTATGAAAGGGCAGTGCCAGTGGTCCTGTGGGTATTGTGTGTGCATTTCCAGTGTGTAGTTGCCATTTCCAGTGTGTAGTTGCAGGGTGAGGGAGATCCTAGCACTTATGCTTCCATCCAGTAGTTCTCAGTCTTGCTTGGAGGCGTTGGGAATTGCCTTTCAAAATTGATATTACTCTGCTGAGTTACCTTCTTGATCTCTTTCATCCATTGTTCAAGTGGAAAGTTTCTGTTTAGTTCACCTCATCTCCAGTAATAGTTTGTATGTCAAAGTTTGGAATTAAAGCATGTGTGCACTAAAGCACAAATTGGACATCTTCCTTAAGTAATTAAAACAATGGATGAGCTTATAAAAAGAGGAATATTGAAATTCAAGCTGAATGAGTGGTTAATAGGCTGCCAATCTGATCTCCGGTCCCTCTGTGCGAGTGCTGGAGGCAGATGAGGTCATGGTGCTGATTCTTGACCACAGCACGCTGCAGACACCTCTTGTGTCTTACCAGTGTTTGCCCAGCTGTGTCCCAAACACCGAATTACTGTGACTACTGCTTTAGCTTTCCTGTAAATATCCATCAGCTAGGTGTGGTTAGGCTGTGCATGTTGCTGATGCCTGAGGACCATAAGATATACCAGCCCTAAAAACCAAGATGTGCATTTACTCTTGTGAAGAAAGCCCTCAGCCCAGGTTCAGAGAAAGTTCAAATTCATGCTCAGGATCCACAGCAGGCACCTATTGTTACCCTGTGATTTGCCTTCATGAACTTATTCTCCTGCTTGCTTTTGATGAAGCCAAGAGAGATGGACAATGTGGTTTGATTTAGCTTTCGATTTGCTCTATAGCTGTGGTTTTCAGCATGTGTGCTGATCACTGTTTTGACAAACCATATTTTGGTCATAGAACCTTCTGCATCCATTAAAAATAGAGGCAGTGGGTCTTTCTACACTTCTTGTGCAAAAACGTTTCCATTATGGTTGCCCTTTCAGACAGTAACTTCTAAATATAGGTGACTAATCAGCTGAAATTTTTGCACAAGTTCAGATTCAGATTCTACTCAATAGCAGCCAGAGAGGAGCATTTTGCTGTTGGTCCTTTGACCCCCTTAAACTCTAAAAACAAAACAGCAAAAACCTTGGATCAGTCCTGAAGCCGTGTTGAATTGGAAAGTTGCATAGAATACTTGATGGGTATTTTGAAGTACTTTTGAAGTGGGAGGTGGGTTTAATCGCAGTGGCTGTTCAGATTTATTTCTGGCATCAGCAGCACACATCCCATCACATCACTGCCCTCAGGGAGGCAGAGGGGTTTTTGTCCCTTTGTCCTGCTTTTTTAGATTACCAACCCCAGGGTTTCTTGTGAGTGCTTGTAGATGAATCGGATGGAAATCTGCTTTACAATCATGTAAGATCGACAACCTCGAACAAAAACAGAAAGCCCCACGACCTCCAGGCCAAAGAAAACCTCCCTTCTTTTATTTTAGTTTCCGAGTTCTCCCTGTCTGGGATTTTGGCCGTTCTGAAGCAGCAGCAGCAGCACGCAGGGGGTTGCATGTCCTGTGGGAGTTGCTCATGCATCCAAAATGGCTGGGGCGTGGGTGGCCTTTGCTAGGGGAGAACACTCTGCTGGCTTTTGGTTGAAAATGTCGCGCAAGGGTGGGAGTAACGTCCCATCTTCCGACTAGGCGCATATTGCTTTTTCTCCGTGTTTCGGGGCCCTGAAGCGTTGGCAGCTTTCGGGGATGGGTTCGGGATGGGAGCTGTGGGGGCCGGGCCCCGCGTTGCCGCGGCGGAGGGCGGGCAGTCGCGCCTGGCCGCTGCCGGAGGTGCCGCTCGGTAGGTACCGCTCGGTAGGTGCCGCGTCCCGGTACCGGGGAGCCGCCGGGCTGGCATGGGCGGTCCTTGCCCATTCGGCTCGGTTGCCCGCTTTGCTGCGCGATAAAAGCTTCGTCAGCAGCGCGGGGCGCTGTGAGGCTGCGCCGCGCTCCCGCCCGTACCGGCGGGCGGGCTGTACCGGCGGGGCAGCGCTTCCCCCGGCAGGCGCGGATGGTGCCTTGCCCGGTGCTCGGCATTAGCCTGGCCTGGCTGCAGCGGGGCGCTGGCAGGTGCCGGTGCCGGTAGCGGCCCAGCGGCTCTGCAGCGTTCCGGTGCACGGAGGCGGCCGCGGCGCCCCCGGCGCTGGCAGCGCTCGGTGCGGCTGAGCGCGGGGATCGTGTCTCACGGCACGGCTCAGCCCTAGGAAGCTGCAGAGCTTAGTGGCAAAGCGAGTAAGTCTGGTCTACCTAAGCACTTCCTTTGAGGTTCTTTATTGCTAGTGCTGGAGGGCAAAAGAAACAACGCTTTTAAATAGGTTGCAAAATTTCAAAGCCTATTTAAAGTACACTGAAGCATCTCGTCAGTCGTCTGTGTTGTTTTTTCTCAACGTTTTTAATAGCTGTCCTGCTGCAAAATAGAAGTATAAATTTTCCAGACTGATGGGTGAGACTCCAGGTAAAGCCTCGATCAGCTACTGCAAATCTGTCCAATGTTTTCTTCCAGTTCTAGAACAGAAATTGGTATTAGTGCCTACACTCATAGTGCTGGAAGAATCTCCCCCTCCAGCTCCTGTAGGGCCTTAGTAAAGATTCTTCCTGAAGTTGCAAGATACTCTCACACTGTACAATTGCTTGCACCACAGGTCAGACTGAAGATTGTGAGCCAGTCTGTTCTAGGACTTTTAGATCTTAATCTTAAAATCTGGGACAGTCCCTGAGGGATAAATTATGCATACATAGTACACCTGATGTGTTGGACCTGCTGCTCATGTGAGATTAGACTGTATGCATATAGTAGCTAGTTTCCAGACATCAGGCAGCCTGAGTTGCCAGGCGTCTAGAAAAGTGAGTAATTCAAAAATATGGGAAAAATCTGCATCTGTAGGCATGCATGGGCCATAGGATTTCTGTGAATAATGTAGGTGTCTGTTGTCACCTGGTATCACCCTTCCTTTTATCCCTCCTTCCCCAAGCAGATATTTCTAGACTTCCTTTTGTATTTTTTTTCTAGTCACTTTCTGAAACTTATTACTAGCTTTGAACACTTATGAATAAACTAACTAGCAGACCCTTGAGGAGAGTGGTCTGACTGATGTCTATGCTTGCAAAATCAAATGACTGAGGAGTCCAAAGGTATAAAAGTTTCAGAATTCATCTCCCATGTAATAGCTCAGGAGGTAGCCTGCAGTTTATTCCATTACTTAGGAGCTGTTAATGAAAGCAATATCTTATTTTACAGTATTATTGAAAAAAGGGTACATGCCAGACAAAGACAATTTACAACCCATTTATTTTCAGCATTCTCTTAATGCCCATTATTTGGAGTAAAACCCATCTTCTGACAGACCAGCTTCTTAGTTCCCTTAATCCTGCAACAAAGTGATAATCCTTTATTTGTGACCTCATAGGCTGTTGCTACAGAGAATGCTGTGATATCAGAAAGCCAACACTGTGACTTCACTGTTGATGGAAGCCATAGTTGAAGATGACCCACTCTGGAGGCCTGGGGGCAGTTTATATCCTTTTGGTATTGTGCAAGTGCTTCCTAAGGAGCAGTATCTGGCAAACAGAACTGCATAATGTCTGTCTACCTAGGTGATGAATGAGACAATCAGAGGCAGTGTGAGAGGGGAAAATATGCGGTGATTATGTTTTCAAGGTTATTTTTGCCCTTGGAAGATGTTATCAGGAAGAAAACTGTCACTGGGAAGCTGCACTCAGCTTTTGTATCCTCAGTCTCCAAAGATATGAAGAACACCAGAACTGTACTCTCTAAAGCAAGAACTACTTACTCTGTGTACCTTAAGAATATAATTTTGTAACCCCCAAACTTTTCTTGGAAACACTAATTACATCAAAACTTCCATCAAAAAATGTTTATCAGGAGCAAGGCAAAAGACATGTAAATCACATACAAACCTCTATGCCCTAAAGTAGACTTTTAGGCTCTTGTTTGTAAACTGAAGTATGAAGGAGAAGTGTCCAAGACTTTCAGGTATTTCCAGATACCTTACATGCCTGGATTCTTTTTACATTTGAGTGTAAGCTTCTGTGCCATGTTCCAGAAATGAGTGCCTAAAATTAGGCACTCTTAGTAAGTCTTGATTTTAAGAAGTACTGATAGTACAGCAGCACTCAATGGAGATAAAGGGAAATGAAAACCCACATCAGGTTTGAAACTCAAGCTGCAACTATTAGAAACAACATATGGCAATAGAAGCCACATTTGCCTCCCTTACTATCTCTGCCTTTTCCTGTAACAGGAAGATTTTACAGAAATAGTACTTGCAACTCTAAATGTCAATGGTTATGTACTCTTGAAGACTGAAGCTATCAGAACCCAGAAAAAAAATACTAGTCGAAAGTTAATTCCTTTGTTTAAACATTTAGTTTTTGAATGCGTCATGATCATATGATTGAACAACAGGAAGATATATGCTTGCCTGTAACAAAATTAGTATTTTATTTTTACTATTGTTTATTCCATTTTTAACTTTCACCTTTTTGTGCATGATACAACAGGTCATGCAGATGAATTTAGCAGGATTGTGCATGTACTACCAACCCCATTGATAAAACTTCTGGAAGTTTTACAAACTAAATCAGGTTAAACAAAATACTCTTACTCCAAAATAAATGGCTATTTATGTAGGTATAGTTACACCAAGATGGTTCTGACAGTAAATTAGTCTTTTAGACCAAAGTCCTGAGGTCATTTTCCATCTTATCCCCGTTACACAGGTGTTCTTCAAATTATGTTCCGAGCTTGTATCAAACTGGATACTGCATAACAAATCCATGTTGGAATAACTCAGTCAAATGCAGTACCAGAAATGAAATACCACAGTTTAAAGCAAAAATTCTCATGCATTATGCATAGGCTTTGCAGACCATGCAGGACACCCTTTGGGTAGCCTCACATTTTCAAGTTCTTGTGGATTACACCATCTTTTTATGAAACTACACGTGCATGTGTGTTTTTAAGAGCTGCTCAGAATGCAGCAGAACACTTCTAAAGACAGTATTGGTGATGACATGCTGAACTGCTTTCACGTGTTTCTGTTCAAACTACCCAAACCATTAACATGCTCCCTTAGTGATGTTGTATGTGTGTCTTATTAGCATGCACACTACTAATTTACTCTCAACTTTTTTTACTGTCCTGTAAGCTCCCACCCTTCCACTAGCTTTGATCTTTCATCATAAAAGCTTAGAAGCAGCTTTTTGGATATGAAGCTAAATGTTTCTTTTTAGCTATTCTGCCTGTTCCAGGCACTGGGAGGGGAGGAGGGCTCTTTCCAAGGCAGTGTAGTAATATGTAGGTACCCTTGGCAGGTGCTTGGTGCTCTGCTGGGGATGCTGCCTTTCCTGGGTCATTGGCACCTGGGCTCGGGCTTGGGTCTGCAGCACAAGATAACATTTGTTCTTTCGGGCTTTTAATTGAGACTTTGAGTGGAGGCTTTCTCTGAATCCTTTGTGTGGCATGGGGTGAAGGTCAGCCCAGAAAACAAAACAAAGGCAAGCACCAAGTGGATGCAAAGCACATGCAGATCAGCTGTCACAAAACAACTGTCCTTTGTTCACTTATTTCTTCACTGATACACACAGCCGTTCTGACTTTGCTTATTCCAGCAATCCTGTAGATCCTTATTTTTTCCCCAGCCTTCCTACAGCTGGAGGTACTAATTTTATTTTTTAACATTTGGTTATTATTTCTGCATCCATTTAGCCCTGCTAAGCATTTAGATTATTTTAACAAGTCTTCTTTCAGAAGTAACATCTCATATGCTGCATTATCTGCTTTAGGAATAAAACAAAAATCAGCTCATTCCTCACATTTCCTTTTAACCTTCCTGTGTTCTTTCTTTCTTATACTGTTTCTTGTTTTTCTCTCCTGTCGTCTTCTGCTGCTAATTCAATCTTTATAGCCTAGGTTTTTCCTTAGGTAGCCTCTGTATCAACTCTCTAAAGCTTGTAGCTAGTCAGATAGGAAGAACAGCAGGGGTTTCAAAAAGTGCATCCCCTGTAGAAGTGTCTGAGGGCTGGTCTGTGCTGCAGTTCCAGCCTCACAAAGGGAGTGGCCAGGTGAGAGAGGAGCATGTACCATCCCCTTCACCATGTGCAGTGCCATGTTTACTGATAATCAGAAGTGCTTTTGCAGCAGAGAGCCTTCTCAAGCTCTGGTTCTGACCTAACTAAAACCTAACTTAGGTTTTCACCTAAGTAGGGAGTGCCCTCAGGCCCTCAGATCTGGGTGAGTTAAAGTACTGCCTGTGGAGATTGCTTGGTGAAAGAACACGATGGTAACTATAAGGAGTTTTTTCTTAATGGCCGAGAGTAAGAAATTACAACATGGTGACAAGATATAAGGAAAGACTTATTTTGTTGTTTTAATGTGTGTTAGAAAATAACTATCTTGCTATGGCGTAAAATGTAGTAATTCAGAGTTTGGGTTTATGTATCCTCTATGCTTTGATCTCAACCTTTTTTGATACATTATTTTTTTCTCACTGTGTCCTATGTTTGCTTGTGAAATTTGTTAAAGAAATTATCTTGCTTCTCCTTTTGCTAGCCTTTTGGTTAAGTTCAGTTGAAGGTGAGATCATCATCAGCTCCTGAGATCATCTCAGGAATCTAGCCTTGATATCCTAGTTTAGGTGTCTCTATACTGAATAAGAGGGCAAAGAGACAACTATTTTTATGTGCTCTCATCTTTCAGAAAACTGGGTCATAGCGACACTCAGGGAGCACAAGAACTCCACGCTCTAGTGCTTTATAAATGCTTGGTGGAAGTCCAAAAGAAGAGTCTTGTCAAGCTCAGTTTAGTGTGGAGAAGAGAAAAAAGAAGGATGGCCCCTTCTGGGCCCTGTAAATGGTTAATGGTGCTTTGTGCAGCAGGGATCAATACCAAATGTTTGGGGTTTAATAGCTATACAAAAAATCTGAAGGATGGAATGTATAATGAAGTGGTAACCCTGTCTGTCAGATTGCAGTTGTTCAGGTTCATTAAGACTGCTGAGGAGGATTTCTGAAGAGACTAGCGACAGCTGAGTGAAACAGCTGAGCAATTCTGCAGAGTAGTGACATCAGCACTGTAGGATAAAGCAGTGCAGTGGGCACTGACAAAATAGTGCTTAAATTGGTTAAGTTTTGTGCTTTTTTAGGAGCATGGTTTCTGCGTGTTGCTGGAGACGGTGAATGCGTTAGATGAGTCAGGAGTGGTAATTAAAAGTCTAAACTTACGGCTATAAATGAGGAGGTAAGCAAGAAGTCATACAAGAGAGGTTGCTCTGTGAAATTGGTAATTTTATCCTTTTGGATACTATGGTTTTATGGCTCCTGTACAAGGCAATTTTCAGATTTCTGAGATTTCATTTTTAAATGGTAGAGCAGCAGGTAGAGATGTATTGCTGTTTAAAAAGTAGTAAAATGTCTGTTGTAGGTTTTAGTTTACTGCTTCCTGTAAATAAGTGCTCAGTAAAATTCAAAAGTAAAAGATTTGTGAAATGGACAGGAGGAAATACTTCATCCAGTGAGTTGTTTAATTGTGGGAACCCCTGGTTCCAGGTCATTTATTTGGGGAGGTAGGTTTTGGTTGCTGCATTTGCTGATAGTTATACTCATTGGGATAAAAAGTCAAAATATGCCAGTCCCTGAGGATCTCAACTGTTTCTGAAACACAGGCATTTCCCTTTAAGGTGCAGTATACAGTAGTGGTAATGTGTGCAGTTGGATTTCTAATGCTTCCTCTATAAAATGATTGATGAGCATGAGGCAGGCAGCAGATTTGGTGAGTTGCTGAACTGTTGTGCCATGGCATTTCCTTTGTTCCCATCCTCACAGCTAATCCCCACACAGGTGAGACCAAAGGACACAATTTGAAAGAATTTCGAACCACTGTGGGAAGCAGGGGTCATTGCATCTACCTCGTGCAGGTAGAGCATAGGGGCAGAATATACTAATACAGCTTCTTCATGTATTGAGGTGTAAAATATTTCAATTTCACTTTAAAGTACATCTTCTTAAAGGTACTCCAGCCATATTGAAAACTCTACTCTCAACTACAGGGAAAAAATGACCCAGTAAACTCTCAACTGCTAAGTCTTTGGAGCATCTAACCTTTTCTTTTTAAAAGCACTTCGGCACTAAGTTAATTGATTCCATGCCTGGCCTTTTCATCAGTTCTCTCCTAGCCAGGAAAAACTGGGCTGTTAAAGGCTGCTGCAGTACCATGGGACTTGTGTTCAGTGTTGCAGGTTCTTATTTTAACCTGATGTTATCTGCCAGTCATCACTATTGGTTTGAAAAGCTGTAACCACTACAGTACTGTCTTTGGGCTGAAAATCTTTTAATGGTTACAGCAGTCAATATAAATGAGAGAGAGTGCACTATGTCTTCGGGTTGTGTTGCTAATTATCACTTCACCTTTCAAGAATTTTTTCTGCTGACTAGATTCTTGCTGAATGTTTGCTGCAGCATCTCCAGCCATACTGCATGTGTTCTGGCTAAACTGAAGAGGATAGTGAAGAACATCTTGTTAAGACCTTCAACAACTGTGTTTTGTGCTTTCAGAAGTGTTTGGAAAGGAGCATTTTTATCTGTGTTTTTAAAATTTCTATAAGAAAACATCTAGGTTTATCTTTGTTGGGTTTTCTTTCTTTTGTTTCTCATTTGCTTACTCTCTCTTGCCAAACCTCCTCTAGTGTCAGGTTTTTAAAATGCTTCTATCTTTCCTTTCATTTGCTGTTTGCTGCCAGAGAACAGGCAGGCTTTGTTTTTGAGGGAGTGGGGTGTTGGTATGGTTGATTACAATATAGCATTAACATGAGTCAAATTAATTTGATAGTAGCAGATTTTCTATGAAAAAGCCCCAAACCCTCCTCTTATCTCATTTTGTGGTCCTAATGACAACATATATGTTACAGAATTCTTCTGTGTGGTTTAAAATATCACATACTTTCCAGTGAGCTATAATTTAAAGAAGACTCATTTAGTAGTTGAATTCTAAAAAGACACAATTGTTTTACCTAGTGGGCTTTTTGAGGGAGGGACGTTGGTTGCCTTGGTTCTCCCGTTAAGACTTGATGTTTTCATTCAAATGCTGTTTCCTGGCTGGTTGTATTAGCAAGTGTCACACTGGATAATGATTCTGTCCTGCATTAGGTAACACTTAAAGCATTGTTTGTTTTTGGTCCTAGGTTTTGAGATTCTATTTTAGAATGCGGTAAGCAGAGATGCTTAAAAATGGCTAACAGCTGAGAAAAACGGGATGATCAAAGATCCTTAATCATATCCACAGAGCGAGCTGTTGAAGATCGTGGTCTTGGGAGTCAAACCTAGAAATATTTGCTTCAAACTCACTTGCAGTCAGCATAAAAAGGTTAACTGGAACTGCTTGCTCAGTTGTAGGGTGGCAGTGAGCCCCCAATAAAATACAGCTGTGGGGAAAAAAGCAGGGTATAAAGTAGGGTATTTCTACTAAAAGTAAGGAAATTGCAATTTCCCATGCAGGTGGGAGGTTAGCTGGAACACTAGAATATGGTGTAGAATGCTGGTTGTTGCTTTTAAAGGAAAATTACGTAAGTTAGAGTAAATGTAGAGGAGTCCTCTAACAGGATTAAAGGGACAGGAAGGGCAGACATAGAAAAGAACTCTAGAAGAGTGTGATTTTTAAAGGCCAATGCACTGAGATCTGCAGTGTAGGTGTGTTCTCTGCTAATAAACTGGCGTGTAAGCAGCAGGAGTAAGAAAAAAAAAAAAGAAGGATATTTAGCTCCTAGACAGCTAGCACAGAAACAGATGGGCTTTACTTATTGAGATCTTAGTGAACTTAATACCCTGATCATGTTTCCTCTTGTGATTTCTTAAAGAACCAGGAGATTTGTTCAGGTAAGTCAAGCGGAACTTATTAGCATACTGCAAGTAAGTTGTTAGTGGAGCACTAATATGTCAGAATTTCTTGCATTAAGAGATTTCCTAAAGAAATGGAAGTGTAAGTTGGTATCTTTCTGATGTTCCTCAATCTGGTTTCTTCTGAGACCACAGGATTCCTGGGCTGTGTTCCTAGTGTAGTGTCTGGGTGGTTCCTGCTTTGTGAAATTCCTTCTTGTGGAGCTGATCATGATGACCAACATTGAAATTAGCTCAGTTGGTTGGAACATGGTTCTAAAAACACCAAGGTTGCAGGTTTGGTCTGTTTATGAGCTGTTTACTAGTGTTGGACTTGATGATCATTGTGGGTCCCTTCCAACTCAGAATATTCTATAATCCTCTGGTAGATGATTATGGTCTCTGCAGCTACAGTTGCTGAGCACTGATAGCTGATTTTAGCCTCTGAAATTTGGGTAACTGGTACAGGCAAGATGGACTTGCACTCTTGATAACCTCCTTGGCTTCTTTTGAGCATGTTCTTTTTTAAGCTTTTTTATTTTCTCTCATGTGTTACCATGTGTGTGGGTCTGTGTGTGTGTATCCCCATTTTAGCATATTCCTTTCCTTCTCTTGAGTTTCCCTCTAGTGATCGGGAAAGGGCTGTGGCAAAGGAGGGGAATCCCAGGCCCCAGCTTGGGAAGACTGAAGGATACATGCAAGCTAATGTAGAGTTTGACAAAGGAGTGTGTGCAAACAAAGAAATTGGGATTTTTACATCATCTGCTTCCTCCGTGTGTGATGAAGATTGATGTTAAGCTATACTGCATTTTGTACTGGTCTGTTTGGATGCACATGCATGCATGGAGTTATACAGAGAGAAGCATGTGGTGTATTTGTGCTGTATCCTATCAGTAAGGCAGCTTTTGTTTTAGTACCAACCTCCGTCGTGCTACGGGGGGAGATGTGGAATGGGGGAACAGAGCATCTGCCCTGGTTGGGGAGTGCATGTGGGATTTTGGCTAGGGCTTCTTCCTGTGAGGCCATGTCCTGTGACATCACTGATGATGGCAGCACTGGTTTGTCCATCAACTTCAGCTCTTCTAAACATTCTCATTTATATTTTCCCCACTGCTGGTCTCTCACTTTTGCTCTCTGCTATGCTTGAGGTATCAGGTATTTCTTGTTGTTAATACTGCTTAAAGGGCTGTGTAACAGTGCTGTAAACTGAGGAATTTGAGTAAAGGCATGCCTAGGTGCATGCACACAAGATGTCTATGCGTGCTTGGTGCATTCCAGGTATCTATAGGCATCACACATACTAGAGGAATTGTCTCACTGAAAGAGCTTGCAGTTGTATTAGTCTGTTCAGAATACTTGAGTTGGTCCTGAGCATATAATATGGATTCAAGTGCTACAGAAATTTGGTAGAGAGAAAAGCTATTTAGGCTGCAGTATTACCTTTAGCTTTCTTCTGCCAGTGTTTTAACTTTGCTGTTAGTTGCAAGACTGCTGCAGCAAGAACTTGTGCGTGTCTGTGAAAACAGTGCTGCATGCATGAGCCCATTTAGCTTTGCATGGCAGTTGTCTGGTGCAAAGGGGAAGGAGATCAGAACTGTTGTTTTTACTTTCAATAAGTGCTTGTTCTAATTCACTTTTTAAATTTTTTTTCATGGGATGGGTTTTGTTGCTGTAAAGTGGGTGTGTACTTAGTAGACAACCAGAGTTGCTGAAGGACAATCCTAGGGGACCCAAAACATTGTAAATGTCAAGTTGGATTCAATAGAGGTGTTGTGGCTGATGCTGCAGTTCCAGTGAAGGCAAAAATTCTGTAAAGCTGAAGGAAGATTTGCTGGAAGGAGGCCTTTCAGGGAACACAAAAATTGTTGACTGTGCGTATAGCAAGCCCCCAGCTTTTAATGTTGAGACTTTGGCTACTGTGTAACTACCAGTGTGGTACACTTGTCAATCGATGTGTATGGCTTTGCTGCTTAACAACCCCCACAGACCTGGGGCCAAAAGTGATGTTTGTTCATATAACAAACTGTAGCTGTATAACCCAGCTATTTACTTGTCCTCTTGAAACACACAGACCTGTTTAAGGCTTGGTTGGATTCTTTCACTGCCAGGGTTTTTGAAGGGCCAGGGTGGTAGTGACTTATGTATTTCATTCAGTCCTAAGCACCTGGTGTGTTCATTTGGTGAAACACATAGGGGAACTGCCTGTTCCAGCATAGCACAGGTGAGTCCTAAAGTGCTGTGTTTCAAAGTTCTGTGGATTATGTGCCTTCTTTGCTTCAAACCATTTCAGAATGCATGGAATGTAGGAACCTTTAAAGAGGTGCTTTGTAGCAAAACTTCCTTTTTCCTTTTGCACCTCCATTTTGGCATATTGGTCTGATTTTGATGGTTAGGTCATGACTAGAAATAGTTCTTTTACAGTAAAGTCAATTTTAAGTGTTTCCTTCTTTTAAAATAATATCTCAGAACAACTAAAAATGTTCCTCTGAAACAGCAGCGTCTGTCTCTCATCTTGTACACTATTCCTATTTCTTCTGTGTCTTCCTGATACTTTACCTTAGCATATCCTCACCAAGTAAAAGAAAACCTAGCACTGGGAGTGAGATCCTGACACAGTGACCTCGTTCTGAGCATTACCTTCTTTGTCAGTGGTAGCAGAAGCCGAAGCAGCTCTGCTGGCCCTCGGCTCTTGGAACAGTTTGACATTTTCTGTCTGGCATGGTTTCAGGGCTCACTTTGTTTTAAGCCCAAATGGTGAATGGGATAATGAAAAATAAGCTTACAAGAACTTGTCCACTGCTTCTAATTTTTTGATTAACAGTTCACAGCAGCACAACTTTGATCTAGTGTACAGCAGAGCTGCTTGTTACATTTAGATCTGCAGCATTCTTCAGGACTGACAAAAGAGAGTAAATCATTCTTTTTAATTAATAGACCTAAAACTGGTAAGTGTCATGAAAAATAGTGAATAGTTAAAGAAAATACTGCTCTGTGTAAGTATCTGTATGCCCATGTATGTCTGTGCATTTACGTTTCTGTGTATAGGGGGAGTTGTGCATTACATCAAGAAGATATGTTAAGGGTGATTTTTTTTATCTTGACTAGAGGGTTAAAGCTTTAACTTGTCTGTGCTAATGCATGTAAATAGCTTTCTTGTCCACTTAATGAGAAGGCTGGCTTGTTATCCTGTACAATGCAGCTGGGCACTGTTCCAGAAGCATAGGCACTTCATTTCAAAGACAAAGAAGCCAGCGCAGACACAGGGAGAAACCTGGAACATTGCGCTGTGGATTTTTTCAGAGCGATGACTCATTTCAGTTCACAAAGGATTCTGGGCAGGGTAGTGAGAAGTCAGGTTGGCTGATCCATTCCTATGACTTCACTTTGCAGAGAGCCAGGGAGAAGAGGAGTGACACTGCAGAATCCTGAGGCACTGCAGTGGAGAGGTGCTTTGCAAAGACTGTGAGTGCCTTCGGAACAGGGGGTGGTATCAGAACGTGATTTCAGCCATTCCATGGAAACAGGGCAAAGAGAGAGAGATGTTTTCAAAACACTGTGTGGGAGTTATATTTGTAGTCCCTTTTAGATTCTTCTCCACCTCCTCTGTAATTTCTTAACCATTTATTTCTCATGCTTATATGAGAATTGCATGAAATAGTGTTCCTTTCAGTGGACCTGCATAGATAACTGCATTTTTTTCTTCAGTTTGCCCCTATTTCCTGCTTTGAGAGGTGGGTGTTCAGCATATTAATGCCTAAAAGCATGCTTTGTTTTCCTTCTTTCAGGTCCTGTGGCACTGACCTATGCTGCATTCAGCCAGCTTCCACAGTGATATAAAGCCCCAATATGCACATTGTTGTTACATCACAGCTTCTCTGGATACTGTACTGGAGCATGGAACCAGACCATAGGGGTTCAGGTAAGTCCCCCTTTTTTAACATATTGTGTGCCAGGAATACAGACATGGACATTTATTAAAAAATGCATTTGAAAAATATTGTTTGGGGAAACACATTCTAAAGCACACAATATATTAAAAAAACACAGTCCCCCCACACCTCCTTCCCAGGATAAGCAACGCTACAGAAATCTCCTCAACTGAATCCTCTGGGAAAGTTCCGTGCTCCAGCAGAAACTTTTTATGATCATAGTTGTAACACGTGCTGGTATATCACTTTGGATCAGGAGGCAGCTGGCCACAGGACATGAACAAAGAAAAGGAAAATTAAAGCACAGGAAATACACAGGATGAATGCATGTGAGTCTGCTGACTGTGGGTAATTTAGCACCTGTTTCTGAAAGTTGGTGCCACTTGGTGAAGCTGGAGATCATGATTTTAGCTGGTTCTGAATGATTAAAAAGATCAATTTACACAGTTGAAGTTAATAATTAGTAAGGAACTAGAACTCTGTTTAGGTTTGTTATATTGGTTATGGTAAGTTTGATATGTTTTCTTCAGGCTGTGTAGATTTGGAGTGGTCACGCTCTTGGAAGTGTTCATTATTTATTTTGGTGGGTGTGCATTTCAGAGATGCAGAGGGAACTTGCTGGTTAGTGAATGAATGTATTACTGCATTTGTGGAGCCTTTGTTTAAGCTGCTCTTAAACAGGAATAAATGGAAAAATCTTTAATGTATTTTTTTATTGTTGTTATCCGTCCTCTAATATGTATATCTGTCCAGTAAACACAACCTGCAGCGTTTTTCATAAAATACTCCAGGAAATGTAGCTTAAAAGGAGGATTTAGGCTATGTCTGGAAACAGAACAAGCAACATTTCTTCTAATTTTCTTTTTTTCTGATTTTGTCAGTGAAATGTGATCTTTTCTGTGTTAGCATGCTAGTGCAGATTCAAGGTACTTCACAGTAGTCTGATTAATACCAAAGAAATCTGCATATTCCTCCTTTTCCCTCCTTTTGTTCAGTCAAATGGGAATGTCTAACTTAAAATGGCAATTCCTTGTTGTGAATTCACATTAGAATAGGTTTGCTGCATCTACTTACAAGGTATTCTTTAATTAGCATAATTCAGTCAAGCTGGGGTTTGGGGCAAAATGGGGTAATTGTGCAACCCAGGCCAGACATGTAACTTCTTCAGCATCTGTCCCTTCATCAAGTAAATCTGAAAGTGTACTTTTCTAGAAGAGACTTTTTACTTTCAGTATTATTGAGAAAAAATTATAATATTCTAGGCCCTCCTTTGCCCATTTCAAGTAGTTTTGTTAGAAAATCACCTTTCTGTAGTTCTTCCCGGGATGAAATCATAGACAAGTGTTGATGACAACAGGCTGTTTGCAAGAAAATTTTTGTAGGGGATTTCTTTTGCAGCCACCACTATAATCATGAGATGCCATGAAGTTACTGTGCTCTAGCTTGATGTTTTCTGATTAATAATGTAGTTCTGTAAGCAGCAAAAGAAGTGAAGTCAGAGTTCCCTTGTCAAGTGTTTTTTGACTGGATTCTGTCCTGTGTAGTGGGAGGCTGCTATGCCTGAAGCTCTGTATAGATGTAATGTGTAGCATCTATACAAAGTATTCATCTATACAAGTGTAGCAAGCACTTGTTTTAGAATCCCTACTCTTGTCTAGTGAGGCTCAATCTCCCCGACACATACAAACACACAGATTGTGATTGTGCAAGCCTCATTTTCTGTGTAAACCAGGCTAAAAATTGTGTTTAAAGGTTGTCTTGAGCCATAGGAAACAAAAGATTAAAAAGGTGTTGAGTGCCTAAAAGAAGGGCTTTGACTTCCTGTACTTTACAGGATGCAGTGTGTAAATCAGAGGGTCTCCTCCCTGTTTCAGAGAAATAGGGTGTATAAATTCTAATATAGTATGATTTTGCACTGTAATTTCTTTAATTCATTTACAGTGGTTGTACTGAATTGGTTCCATTTGTAAGTCAAGAGGTGATTTTTCAAGTAATCTTTATGCAAAGTTCATGAGACAAAGAGTTTGACTTCCAGGTCACTTCTTTCCAGCAGTAGAATCACTAGTAAAAAGTCTGTCATTGGTATGTAGTTGATAGTTAATTGCTGATACATGGTACAGAATGTAGTCTGCCTCATTTCCTCTCAAAATGGTGTTACTCAGACTTGCAGAGAACAGACACACTAGATACCCTGGCACAGGAAAAGTTCTGGCTGGTAGGGGTTCAGGATGTGGGTTTCAGCTATGTTAGACCATCAATTTCTCATCTGTATGTTAAGGATAGTTATGGTTCCCAGTTTTTCAGAGTGTTTTAAAACCACTGAACAAAAGTGCTGTGTAAGAGCTAAGTGTTTATTTTATGTGCTACATTATCTTTTGTTCTAAGTAATAAAAATAATTTTCCCCCCCAGGCCAGCGATACAAATCCCCAAGGCATAAATGAGTACAATTCCCGTTCACTGTTTCTTATGTGCTTAGACATTCTTTAAAATTGAATGTCACTTAATACAAGAATTCTAGAAAACTTTTTTTAAAATTATTTAGAGAGAGGTTTGGAAAGACATTGCAGAAACAGAGCTGAAGCTATATATATATATATATGTATATATCTCATATTTAAACAAAACATGCAGTCAGCTGGTGAAAACTGCTCTCTGAGCTCTAGTTTTCATTTAATTGGGAACACAAACATATGAAAGTTGAGGCTAGTAATTTGATTTCAAAAGAAAGCTACTTGAGACAAGCATCAGTCAGAGCTAACAGGAGCCATATGCTAGATGTAAGGGATGTGGTCTTCAAAAAAATTAGGAAAAGCATATTTGCCTTTTTTTTTTTGAGCAGATCTTTTCCTAAAGAAGTTGTAGCAAACCTTCTGTTCAACACCCTTAATGGTATTTATGTGTGTAATTGATGTTAATGTATTATATTATCTCATAGATGCAAGATATTTGCTGTTTCTGTGCATCAAAGAAGTTTGTTGACTTAACTATAACCACAGAGTGTGTGTGATTTCCCAGAGCCACGGGACAGTCAAGATAAAATCTGGCAAATTAGAGGTTCCCTGAGTGAGGGGAGTTTGGCTTTCTATCACTAGGTCTGCTCAAAATATGTGCTAGCCTTTTTAAACAAGAGCTAGTAACTATCTCCAGCAGACAGTTATGAACAACAAGCTGTGGAGATCATTCTATCACAACAGAGCTGAAACAAGTTTCCTTGTCTTAATGAAGAAGGTTGAGGAGCACTCAGTGGAAAGGAATAAGGCTTAACTCACAATATTCCCTTACAAACCAGAAAGGCCCTCACATAAACCAATATTTTTTAAACATCTCTATTTCATTTAAAGCCATTTAAGTTAAAATTTAATGGGCAATTATAGTAATCTTTGTAATTAATTAAATGGTTGTTAAGCTCCCATATATTTGCAAGCAGGGTGTGTGTTACCCTGGTATACTAACTATAACGTGCTGTGCTAGAAATTGTGTTAACATTGAGGAACCACTACTGAATGTTTCATATTGAGGAGTTATGTGAACTATAGTTAGTATTGCAGTGGAAATCCCTGGCTTGTTCCTGGTGACAAGAGCCCTACTGGCAGGGGGTCAGTGAGTGTTTTCTGCTCACTAACCTAGAAAGCAATTCCTTGCTGAAGGCCTACTTTAAAAGGGAGAATTGTGTGAAGTTACTAAAATCAGGTAAATTTTATTATTTCTTAGCTTGTACTTAGCCAGTTTTAAGTTAACAAGTCCCTACTGGAAGTGATCTCAGAAGTGGATTTCTGCAGGCTCTTGGCAGTCATGGGAGAGGGATGGGCTACTCCTGGACATGAGCAGAGCAACTGGTTTCTGAGTTCTTGTCCAAGCATCCCTCTGTGGGCAACTACAAGGCTGCAGAGCAAAGCTTCAGGTATAGAACTCCTTGAGTCCCTTTCCCACTTCCCAACCAGTAGGAGGCTAGTTATGGTATTATGGCCCCTTCTCTACATCCTGAGTTTCATTCTGGTTAGCTGTGAATGGATCATTCCCATACCACGGAAAGAAAGAGGTCTTCCTCCTGCTTTCTTGTCCTGGCACCTGTGTAGGTGACAGTGAGAGTGCATGGCTGGGAACAGGCACAGGGATACTCCTGCCAGGCTGCTTAGGTTTGAGAAATTGCCAGGTCTTTGATGATACAGATAGAACAATTAAGGAGTTGCTGCCCTTTACCTGGATGCCCTTAAAGCTACTCTGTCCCAGGCAAAACCAGGACACCAGAGAGCCCATTTCAGTGCCCTGTGAACTTGATAAGATTATCAGCTGTGGCCACTATATGCCAATCTGTCTGACATTGCACTGAACTTAATTTAGTAGTTCTCCCAAGGATACCCATGACATAATCTTTGTGTTAAAGACAGTAGTGTCTTAAATTATTTAGCTAAATCTACATAATTCTTACCTTAATTCTGATGCTTCTTAGACATGAAACTAATCATTAAAGAAACTGATCCTCTATACAAAGTGTATGATGACTGGTGATCAAAGTTGGTAAACTTATGTGTCTGGCTGATTACAAAGATTTGTCTATGAATGAGTCTAAACTGACACAGCAGACATAATTATTAGTAAATATCAATATAATAACTGTGGTGTTCTTTATCCATACTAAAATGATGAGGGAACAAATGGTGTTGCTCCCATGTCACGTGGAAGCATATCTCTCATGTTTCCCTGTAAGCTGTGTGTCATCTTTGCTGTTCTCTGTAATGCATGGGGCAGGAACTTTTAGGTGTATTTAGTAAAAAATGTCCAGAGAATGTTATATTTTAAGGTCATAATTCTGTGTTCAGATAAGAATGAGTGGGATCTTGGGCTTCACTGTGTTGAAGGGGGAGGATTGCTGCTGTGTTGGGAAGGGAATGCAGCATTGATCTGGTCAGGCCTGATTAAGCAAAAGCAATCAGGAGATAGCATAGCACAAATGTGTTGTTTTAAATCATTCTTGTGCCTTGGATAATGTGTATCACTGCTGTAGAGCAGATTGTAGAGCTTGTGATTGAAAAATGTTGCTCATAAGTCTCACTGAGACAGCTATGCAGTTTACTACTCTCACCAGTTTTTTCCCACCAAAGTGCTGAGTATAATGCCAGAGTAAATGCATTTTGATAATCAATTTTGGAAGCTGCTGCTCTTGTTTAGTAGACATAATAGGAATATAGAATTAATGGGGCAAATATTAGATCTTCTGAATTGAGAATGAAAATTTGAATTTTAATTAATTTCTAGTAATTTGATTCATGGTGTGATCACAAGGTGTTGCTCTGTGACAGCAGAAATAAGATGATTTTTGTGACATTTCAAAGCCATTTACGTAGAACTTAATCCCTGGATATTGACTGACCTGTGGGCAGAATAGGATTCATAATTAAATGCCCTTTGTTCTGTCTTTTACTCTTTATTACTCCTTTTTCACTGGCACGGAAAATATTTTAGCCTGTTGCTTTCCTCTCTTTGACATCACTGGGGAGCTGTTACCACTTCAAGAAGATTTACAGAGCAGAATCAAAGATTTATGTACTTGGATAAAGCATGTTAAAATGGGCTTGTATATGTGTAGTCGTGCCAGTATTATCAAATTGTAATTTCTCCCATAACTTTAAGATCTTTTAATGATTTTTTTTTAATTGTAGGTGAATGAATAGTTTGTAAGACAACATGAGAAAAGTTACAACAAACTCACTTTTCAGGCCATCCTGAAACCACTAAAACTTCTCTTCTAAAAAATATATAGTTTGTACAAAGACATTTGACATGTAGATCTGGGAGAGGTTTATTCAGGATATCAGTCTTAAGGTTTTTTGATGCTTTTGGACCTCTAAAGAGTTCTGTGCTTTATCAGCTGAGTTAAAATGTTATTCATTAAATTAGCAACTTTTTTTTTATCTTTGTTACTATTAATAAAAAATACTATATCGAATGAGAATGGTGGGTGATCTATGCTATGAAAGGGGAGTGAAATTTCCCCTTTTATGTCCAGAGAAATACATGCAACTGTTTTGTTTGTGCAGTTACCTAGTAGCATGTTAACAGGAGGTTTTGCAACCATGAGTGTTAATTTATTGGCATTTTTCTGAGTCTGTCAGTTGTACCCTTTGAGAAACTGTCTGCATAGTGTGCATCTCCCTTTTTCCTAATTTCTCCGTGTCTTAAGTTTTGAAATAAGGTGATGGTTCTCCATTGTAAGGGTTTTATCCCCAGCTCAGTACAAAAACTAGAGATCTCTGAATTTTCATCAGCTGGATCTCGACCTCTTTGTCCTAGGAGCAGATTTTTAAACAAAATGCTTCATTGCACATCTTTTGTCTTTTTACAGGTGATGTATCACCCATCAGCATGTCTCCCATCACTCAGTCACAGTTTATTCCACTTGGGGAAATCCTTTGCCTGGCCATCTCAGCAATGAACTCTGCCCGGAAACAAGTCACACAAGAAGCACTAATGGAGCACCTAACCACCTGCTTCCCAGGTAACCAGTCATTCATAAATCATTAGTCAGATGAGCACATGGCTGTAAAAAGGCAGTTAAAGAATCCTCAGTACCTTCTGGATGGGAATATTGACTAATATTCTAACCAAAAGTAAAAGGAGACATTAGGGTTCTAATCTTGGAACTTGTTCTTTATCCTTAAACATATAGAGAATTGAGTTCTCTTTGGTAAGACCACTCAAGTGGAATGCATTTTGCAGAGCAAATTCCTCACTTGATATAAGTAATAAAAATTACTTGGTGTACTAAACAACAAAATATTGGCTTGTTTCTTTTTTCAGACAGTATCAGAATAAGCTTGTTTGTGATTTTTTCTCACAAAATAACCTTTTTTATCATCATAGCCAAAGGAGTGAAGGGTTCTTTAGTAACTATGGGAAACTAAGTATGACGTGTCATGGCCAGAGCAAACTCATTTCACCTTGTGGCTTTCAAGCTGGTTGTAGTAACTTATAAGGGTTCTGTTGGCATCATTCAACCGGTTCAAGAGTCATTGTCCAACCTCTGAAGAGGTAACCTCATGGAGATCTCTGTAGAGATCTCCCTTCTAAAGACCAGGTTTCCCACACAGCTGCATGTCTTCCTTCACCTAGAACAGGCTCTCAGTGTGTGGCCTGATGCAAGTAGTAGAGTCCAGTAACAATGAAGTGCCTGTTTTGGGGAGAGGTTATATTTAAAGTGAAAGGACTGTGTCAGCCTGCATTCCAAGAGTTCTCAGATCCTTCCTGGACACAGTACTGGCTTTTCCTTCTGTACTGCCCTTGCTTGAAAAACAGCAACAAAAAAAGACATCTCTCTCCATGACTAAACTAAAAGTTTTGGAGAGCTATAGATACACTTGCTGTGTTCACAAATGCTGGTGTACTGTTCAGAAGGTGTTGTTGTCTGCATTTGATATTTCTCAAATGGTAAATGGAAATTGTCTTGGATTAGAGATACTGTAACACCACAAAAAGGGAATCTTATAAAAAGAATCTACTCTTGAACATGCTGCTTCTCTACTGGTTGTATCTGGAGTGGGTGAATAATGCAAAATGCATCTAGTAGAGACATTTTGCATTGAGGCACTAAGGCACTGGGCAGAGGTTTTACGGCTCAAGAGAGCAGAACTTCTTCATTTGTGCTTTGTATGATCCTGGGCAAGATGTTATCTGTTCTGAGTTTACAGTTCTCTAAAGTAGCTGAGAAACTTCTCCATTGTACTCATTTATAGCTGCAAAAAGTAGCTAATTAAAAATGCCTCAGTAGGAAAATTCCTGATGCATCGGTCTCATCTAGGCAGCCCAACCACAGCCATGTTTTGATGTCTGGAATTTTTTGCTTACATTTTAGAGCAAGAGTTACTTAAAGCCTTGAAATTTACATGTCTTTTGCTATAACTGATGCTGAGTTCTGAGAATTTAATAATTCTCAATTGAGTGCTATGTTTGGAATAAAAAATTGTCTGACATTTAATTATTGCACTTTGAAAAAAATACTGCAAGCGTATTTTGTAAATACTGGCTTTCTCTCCCTATTTGTTATTTTGTTTATTAGGCTGATTTTGAAAATAGTGGTAAAAATTGTAAGGGTTAGAATGTGAAGAAGGCAAAGTTCACTATTGTCATTCTCTTAATTAATTTTGATTATTTTTTTCCCAAGTTATCTTTTCTATGTATGCTATGTACTAGAAGAATTTCATAGATTGCAAGTATTTTTTCAATTATTTGATCAATATTTTTATATAACCATTTTTGCATGGTGGGAATAATAATTTATTGGTGACATGCCTTGAGTTTCCTGGGAGCATGATTATCAGTTCACTTGGTGTGTTGTGCTATTCTTGTTAGACAGAGCCAAACATGAAAAATTGTTCAACTGGCTGGATTATTTTGTAGACGTTGCTCAGACGAAGCCTGAGGCAAGTTAGCACATAGTCTCTTGCTGCCTTTTTTTTTTTTCCACTAGCCATTATCATGTGAATTTCTCAATTCTGAGATTTAAAAAAAAAAAGGAAAAAAAAAGGGAGAGCCTTACTTCCCAAAATGTAGATAAAGTTATTTGAAGAAAAAAAATCCACCCTTTGTTGACCAATTTTTCCCCTTCACTAGAGAAATGCCTTTCTCTCCCAGCCATGACATATTTAATATAGCAAGCATACATGTTCTCTCAGTGTATGAGGATTATCCAGAAATTTTCTCCTTTCCAATAAAAAGAACTCTTGTGCTGACACTTTTCACTTCTCTGCCCAAATCCCTGTAATAAATAATATGTAGCTTTTTGAGCCTTTGTATTCTTTGTGGCTATTGCAAAATAGCCTCTCATATGTCCTCTCATATTCTGATAGTTTATTTTTCCTAACTAGGTGCTGATGCTCTGAGGGAGAGAAGAGCATTACCACTGTACATGTGTCTGTTATTATCACATAACCTCTCTGTATCTCTTCCTGTAGCAGCACTTGTCTGCCTGTGTTGTTTGTGCTTTAATGAACAGATGCTTCACTGCGTTTCATGGTGAAGATAAATTTCCTAAGACCCCAGATACTATTTTCAAAAGTGCCTAAGAATAATAAACCTTTTTCCTCAGTGCAGGCTCTTACAGTTGCTGTCTAGCCCTCTAGTTTGCTGAGCCATTGTGCAGGCATAAATCTGGGCCATGGCTCTGTCTGAAATAAGGTATGCTAATTATTTATAACATCACATAGCAACCACTCCACATCTTTAACTAGTATTTCATGAGCCAATCAGAGTTTTTCTTTTATCCCTTGTTAAGCTTTAGCATCAGCTCAGGAGAAAATCATTTTAGCAGATTTAACACCATTTAAGTACTACTTCAGATGTATTTTTCATGAATTTATTTTATTCAAAAAGTTTGTATTGATAATGCACATCTTATTTGTGGTTTTTGTTATTTTTTGGGTTTTTAAAAAACAAGAGGGCTGCTCCTGCACGTGCTTCCATTATTCTAACTTAGAATTAAACAATGAGATGTTTGTACAGCCCTGCTTTGTAATTTATTGACCATGGTTTAAATCCCATACATTAAATGTAAATCTTTGAAATCCAGTATAAGGAGCTAAGAATGTAACCCCTGTTCTGTCTTTGGCAACCAGACCCTCTTATCTGTATGAACCTGGACAAAGACAACATCAAACCTTAGTCTGTGCTGCCTTTAATAAGGATATTTGTCTTCTTTTTTTTTTTTCTTTTCCTCACCAGTTCTGTCCACATACATGTTTAAATAATTTTAAGACCTTCAAAATTTTGGTGTAGAAAATACTTGTGTATTGGCCTAGGTTACTTTTGAAGCAAGCATTTTTCTGAAAGCTGGCAAATTCCTCTGACAATCACCTTTATAACTTCACTCTTTAAATATATGAATTATATGTGTAGCACTTAAAAGAAGTATGTTACATTAACTGAGTTCACTCTAGGTCAGTGTTCTTTGTGAGCAGCAAACAAGACATAATCTTCTGTCTGGAAGCTCAGTGGATGGCATAGTAGACTCTCTTGAGATACAGAAAATGTACATGTCTGATGATTCAGTGTCCAGACAGTTTCTGCTTTTGAATTATTAAACCACTACATAATCTTAAATAACACCACTGCTGTCATGCAATATTTTAAGGGCTAGAATCTGTAAGTCACTGGGGTTTTTTCCCTTGTTCCTATTTAATGGAGGAAGGGAGACCATAAGGAGACCTTTGAGTGCAGGGGGGTAGATTGCTTTAAAGAGGAAAGTCTTGAGAAAGCCAAGAAATCTGTATTCACTCTGGATCCCACTATTCCTTTTTTAATGTCATTGCTCCTGTCTGCATGCAGGAAAGCCTAAGCTGAGTTTGGGTCTGTTTCTACTTTTGTAAGTACCTAAAAGAGTTTGGAATAAAATCCATAGCTACCCTTAGCTGACAGTGCTGAGCTTCCAAGATCTGCATCTGCTGTCATCCCTGCTGGTTTAGTGAAACACAGCCTGGACTGTATGCTGGGAGTGATAAAAGTGATAGGCTTCAACTCCAGAGAGAAGGCTGACACAATTAACTTTACAGCATCATTGACTGCCAGGCATGCTGATTTTTTTAACTTGGTGTTTATTTGCACATTCTCCATTCATAGGAGTTACTCAATTAATGTAATTACTGTGCATCCAGTGTTTAGAGACTTACCCAACACATTGTAGCCCTTATGGTTTACTGGGTGAAAAATGCATATTATTATTTTTGCCATGTATTTGCAGTGCATTTTTGCCTAAATTGCTGTAAAACATCGATATATCCATTTCAATCTCTTTCCCTAACTTTTCTCTAAGCTCCCAGGAGAAGTACTTTCATCCCTTTTATTTGTGTTGTGATGTTTTTGAAACAGTATGTTAAGAAAAGTCTTTTTAGTAAAATAAGGATGAAAAGCCAGGTTCTCACAAAGCTAAGTATGTGTTGAAGTCTTTACTTGTAAGCTTCTGAAGAGTGCAGTGGGTGGGGCAGGTTGTTTGTGTAGGGGAAGGAAGAGAGGTTGGCTGCCACAGGGCAGGTGCACCTGAGCTGGACCATGGTTGGACCCTGCAGTGCATATTCAGCACAGGATGGAGAAACAAATGAGCTTGAGTCTTGCAGTCATCCACGTCTTGTTGTGATGCACATCATCATGTCAAAGGGGTGGCGTTGCCCAAGCAGACACAGCAGCTCCACTGCAGGAATGAAGAGTTAGGTGACCACTGGTTGTTACAGGGATTGAAATCACTCTTCATGTTCCTATGTGAGATCAAAAGCTCATGCAGAGGACAGCCTGCTTTGCTTCATAATCCACAGGAAGCTAGCATATTGTCTATTTAGTCCGGAGAGATTCAGAATTCTGGGCTCGGGACAAATAGTCCTTCTTTTCCCCCAGCTCTCTGGATTCTAGCTTTTCCCACCTGTTGCTGTTTCTGGCATGTTAACTCATCTAGAGATTCTGGGGAATCTTTGTTACTCTCACTCAGATTATTACAGAAATTGTGGACACCTGCATGAAAAAGGAAGAAAATGCAAGCTCCTGATTCTCCATATTTTTTTTCTAATTTTCATTCTCATTTATGCTCTCAAATGATATGCTATCTTGGCGTCTCACTTCCTGTGTCCACAGTGGCCCCAATATTTCAGCTCTAAGGATTGTGGATGAGCTGTATTAACTCTACCCCAGTCAAAACCAGCACATGTCCCTGTGTACTTCTTCCTGGTGCCTTTTGTGCTGTAACTGCTTTCACTGATGTCCATGTTGTTCCTAACCCTTTGTGTTTCCATTTTAAGATTTTAGTTATGGATATGAGTAGTATGGTCATGTCTCTAAGTTCAAACAACACTCAGAGTCAGACATAAGAATATGTTGCCTCCAACCCAGTTGCAAGAAACAGGATAAGTCCAAATTCTCTTTTTCTTGTTGCTTTTAATGGGTGTTGCTGTCACCAGGAGATCAGTGAGCTTACAGGTTCCAGCCTTTGACATGTTGGAGAAGAGTTGGTGACTGGACACTGTGTGCCCCTGGAGATGCTGTGTTTGGGGCAGGTACCCCGGCTGAGATTTCTCCATAAAGTGTTTCTGTAAAAAAGCATATGCTTCACTGAAATGTTTTTGCATGCATTGAAATACTATTCTTCAAGTCAGAGTTTGACTTGACAAGGTCCTGACCAGCCTCATCTAAATTTGCCAGGATTTGAGTAGAGATGCTAACCAGATTAATTCATGAGTTCTCTTCCAAACTAAGTTGCTCTCTGATTCTTTTTTTTTCCCTAAATTACTTTTGTTTAAAACTAAGACCCAGAATAAATAATTTCAACTTTTTCTGTTTAAAATAGAGCATCCAAATGTTTGAAAAAAAGTCCTTCATTCTAAAAATGTAAACCAGACTAATACTCAGAATTAAAATGCTTTTTAGTTAAAAAAAATGTATTGATTGAAGATAGCTTTTTCCACTTATAACATGGAAGTATTTTAATTTTTTATTCAGCATGAACAAACTTTTTAAAACTAGTTTGTGAAGTAAAGTTGTTTTTTCCTTAGCTCTAGATGGAACTTACCCCTATACACAACATGCAACTTAGTGTTTTATCTAATGAAGTATTGAAGACTTGGTCAAGCATCACTGAATCCGGCAGGTGCACTGGTAATGGGAAGGATCTGGCTCACAGTGCCAAGTGTATCATATGCCATTGGTGTGGGGTAGTCACACTCATCCCTCTCTTGGTATGCAATACATGCACTTAGATAGTGTCCCACACGTCTCACCTGAAAGACAAGGAACTCTGAGAAGCAAATTTTTGGGACCTAAATCTGTAATTTCCAGCCTGATGGAAAAGACTTTCTGGGTAAGATGAACTGGATCATTCAGAATGTCTCTGTTTTGAAGCAGTTGATGTGGTTGAAACATATTTTAATGGGAGAGCAAATCAGTTAAATCAGGTTTGTGATAAAGGGACAGTTTGAGGAACTTTTTTTTTTTCTGTGTAGTATTCTGTGGGAAAAGCAGCTTAGTCATCCAAAGTAACAAATACCTACTGCTTTATATGTGACAAGGCGTTATAAGAATAGTTCTTGTGAATTTGGATATAAATGCTTTGTTGGAAGAAGAATAAAAGTAGAATATTTCTCTTGACACTCTGATTTTCAGTGATTCCATCTTTTAGCTTAAGGTCACCTGCACATTGGAAGTGACTAGAGCTTCTCTTGGGGTTTTTTTTAGCTCTTTATTAATGGCCTACTATTTAATTAATAATTGATATGTCTGAAGTGTAGGAGATAAGTGGAGAAATAAACAGAGAAGAGAATACCTAACAAAATGCTTTATGTTTGTTCAGCATATTCCAGCTTGCACATTGGGAAAACTAGCTTTTTGCTGGGAAGGGGGAAACTAGAGAGTCCTGCACAGTTTTATGCACTTCCTGATATGTGTTTACTGTTATTTCTAGGAGTTCCAACACCCAGTCCAGAAATCCTTCGACATACTTTGAACATGCTTGTACGGGAGAGGAAAATATACCCAACTCCGGATGGTTATTTCATTGTAACCCCACAGACTTACTTTATAACACCATCTCTCATAAGAACTAACAGTAAATGGTACCATTTGGATGAGAGGATACCTGACAGGTCTCAATGTACCTCTCCACAACAAGGAACTATAACTCCCTCCACCTCGGGATGTGTCAGGGACCGAACACTACCCAAAAACCACTGCGACTCCTGCCATTGTTGCAGAGAAGACATGCACAGCATGCATGCATCTACCCTGCAGAGGAAATCAGCAAAAGACTGTAAAGACTCATACTGTCCTCCTTCATTATGTCAGGTCCCACCTACTGAGAAAAGTAAAAGTACTGTCAATTTTTCATATAAATCAGAGACACTCACAAAGCCTAAGGATGTAGAAAAGCAGTCTAAGAAATTTGGACTCAAATTATTCCGATTAAGTTTTAAGAAGGATAAGACCAAACAGTTGGCAAATTTCTCTGCCCAGTTTCCTCCAGAGGAGTGGCCGCTAAGGGATGAGGACACCCCTACCACTATACCTAGAGAGGTAGAAATGGAGATTATTAGGCGCATTAACCCAGACTTGACTGTGGAAAATGTCATGAGACACACTGCACTAATGAAGAAACTTGAAGAAGAAAAAGCTCAACGAAGCAAAGCAGGGTCTTCAGCTCACCACAGTGGACGAAGTAAAAAGAGCAGGAATCACAGAAAGTCTCATGGGAAATCGAGGTCGCACAGCAAGACCCGGGTGTCCAAAGGAGACCCATCAGATGGCTCTCATTTGGATATACCTGCTGAAAGAGAGTACGAGTTCTATGATCCCTTGACTCGATCCCCACGGGAAGGCTGTTTTATAATAGAACACAAAGGAGATAATTATATAATGCACAGCAATCCTAACATGATTGAATCTCACTTTCCCATGACACCAGAGTGGGATGTGTCTGGTGAACTGGCCAAAAGAAGAACTGAAATGCCTTTCCCTGAACCTTCCAGGGGAAGCTCCCACTCCAAGGTCCATCGGAGCCACAGCCATACGCAGGATAGACGATCAAGGAATGAGCGGTCCAGTAAGGCTAAAGAAAGGTCTAGATCCATGGATAACTCCAAGGGACCTCTGGGCTCAGCTACTTTAGGCACACCTGAAGATATAGGTGAAGGCTGTAGCCCAGATGACCAAACAACTAGCCAAACCTACATTGATGATAGTACCTTAAGGCCATCTCAGTCGCTCAGTCATCAAAGGGCTCTGATTTCATCTGCAAGCTACAAAGAGACTTGCATCCCTGAAATAGCTGGGGGCAGTGTAGAAACCCCCAGTTCTTGTAGCCTATTGGAACAAGGCAAGCCTACAGAGAATTTGCCATCATATAGTGAGCTCAACTCCTGCACAACAAAATCTGCAGTTGATGACTATTTTCAGTGCAACACATCCAGTGAGACTGTGCTTACCGCTCCATCACCACTGGGAAAGAATAAAGAGGATCATGATACGCTAACAGGGACAGATGGGCTAAAAAAAATGACTCCTACAGAAAGACAGTCTCAACATATTGCTAGGGAGCCTGGGGTGCACAAGGAGGAGTCCCCAAAGGGCCCAAGCAGTGGTTCAGTGATTGCTGGCCAAACTCCAGAGGTGATTGCTAACGGGCGGCTGGTCCAGCACCATAGCACTGAATCAAGCAGCCTTGATAAAAGGAAAGAAATTTTTAGCAAGGATACACTCTTTAAGCCTCTGCACAACACTCTTTCTGTGAATAGTTATCATAAATCTAACACCCCTCTGCTAAAGCCCCATCAAAAGACCCCCTCTGACACATTGCCTGTCAGATGTGAGAAACTTGAACAAGCGATGGTAACCTCAGTCACACAAGTCATGCCTGTTTCTCAGAGACAGCAGGAGACAACCGGGAACCAGGAGGCCTCCTTTGACTACTACAATGTATCTGATGATGATGACTCAGAGGAAGGAACCAACAAAAATGCTGAGGAAGAAAAGAACAGGGATGATGTTGGTACCATGCAGTGGCTCCTAGAGAGAGAAAAGGAAAGGGATCTACAGCGTAAGTTTGAGAAGAATCTTACTCTTCTCACCCCAAAGGAAACAGAAAATAGCAACAACCAGAGAGCCACCCACTCAGCCCGCCTGGACAGCATGGACAGCAGCAGCATTACTGTGGACAGCGGGTTCAACTCTCCACGGTAGGACTGTCACATTCATTGCAGCTTTACAGACTAGGAAGTTCCATTTATGGTTTTATGGGTGTGTGATATTGGTGACAAAATGTAGGGCTGTATTTAAAAATTTCACACATTTTCAGACAGTGTTTTTTCTACAGCTCTGGAATCCTCTATTCAGATGTGTGGGTTTCCCACCATACAGTGAGAAACCAATGACCACTGGTGGCATTGACTCTGTATTAGTTCATTTTCTGTTTGCTGAAAACCTCCCTGTATCCTTCTTTTTCTATATTAAACTTGTGTGTGCTTTTAGAATAAAAGGGATGAGCTCCTGTATACTCTTCCCTTTCCCTCTAAGGCACCGTCAACAAGACTAATGGAAAGACTAGGCATGACCAGGTGGCATAATCTTTGGCTCAGCCAAAAAGAAAACCAAATGATATTGTTTTGTGTTTGGGCTTCCTTGTTTGTTTTCTTCAAAAGTTTTGAAAGTGTATCTAGTCACAATTTCAAGCTGGTGAAACTGGAATAGCCACTCCCCCTACAAATTAAAAGTGCTCAGGATATTTGAACTTGATATTTGAGATGTGACTTAGCACTGCTGAGAGAGAGGTGCCTTGTCTAAGATACTTGGGAAGAGAGTCCAGATGTTTGCATGTGGTGATGCTGGTTAGTAATTACTATTCCAAGGATTTCAGGCATCATGGAAGTCTCAGTGTGCTAGAAGTCTTAGAAATGTAGGGAGGAGAGAGTTGTTGGTGCATGCCCTGCCCTGGAGATTTCAAAAGTTCATTTCCAGGTTAAGAATCCTTTATGCTAGCTTTCTTCCTTGTCTGTCTGACCTTTGGCAGTCCTTGATGGAACGGAGCATGACCTGTTTTGTTTGGCCTGCATAGCAACTCATCAGAGTTCAGAACAATGACTCTAAGAACACAGAAATAATGTACAGTAGTAGTTCTCTTAGAGTGGCTTACTTAAGCTTAAATTATTTATTGCCTGTGTTTAAAAATAAAACCTCCAAGACTGATTTTATATTATGTGAAAAAAATGTGGGGTTTTTTTGGTGGGGGTTTTTTTTTGGTGGGTTTTTTTGTGGATTTTTTGTTTTGTTTTGTTTTGGGGTTGTTTTTATTTTTTGTTTGGTTTGGTTTGGTTTTTGGTCACTTTTTTTTTTATTTTCCCCTGTAAATGGTGTTCTTATTCCTCAGGAGTATATATATTTTTTACATCAATAGCAAGGGTTCTCAGGCATGTGAAGGATGTCCTGTTTATACACAGGACTAAATTTCAATTTCAGTCTAAGTCCTGTCACTCTGGAAGAAATTCCTTTGCATTTGATGGTTACTCCCTCTTATGTTAATGATGAGAGAAATTCAAGAGCCTGATGCTGCTTGCAGTGATGTATCAAGCTAGAGTGAGATTCTAATGAATGAATATTTTTTCCTGGGCAAAAAAGCTGAAAAATTATTTGAGTAAATCATACCATTAACACTGAGTCTGCTCTAAAAAAGAAGCTTGAGAAGGCTTTGAATTTATGTTATTGATTGTTCTGCAGATGCCTGACATCTTTCTCACATAGAACTGTTGTATGAAACTGTTTGCACTTTTCTTCTTTAAATGCGATGTCTTCCAGTAGTTGAAGTGCTATACATGCAGTCAGTTTTTGTGGGGGAGTATGTTGTGGTGTTTGCTTCTTGCTCAGCCTGTCTCACTCCAGAGTATGAGAGTCACCTCCAGGACAGGGTGGCAGCTGGATTAAATATCAGTTCTTGGACTACTGTTTTGTATGCTAGCTGTATATCAAACTCGTGTTTCTGATTAATGCAATGGTAGACATTTTCTTCCCTAATTATTTACACAAAAGCTAAAATTTCTGTTTATGTTAAACTTAGCTAGCAAGAGAACAGGATGTGGTGAACATACTGGATTTAGTGCTGCTATACCACCTTGTTTAAATCATAGAGGAAACAGATGAGCAACTTTCAATTACATTTGTGTTCCACACATCCTTTTTTTTTTAAATTTTATTGTTTACTTATTAACAAATACCATTTTTTGGCAAGGTCACATAAAGTAAGCTTAAAAACAACCAAGCCAAAACATTCTATAGGGTATTTTGTTTTGGGAGACTGGCATATAGTTAGGATAGGATATTTCAAAGCTTTTGGATAAGCTTTGCATGAAAATAATTAAATTTGGGGATTTTGCTGAGTTTGGGTCACTTCTTCACATAAGTCTCCAAAACTAAATTGAACTGAGGGTGAGTTCAGCCCTTTGGCTAAAAGTACCATGTTGTTATTATTATCCTACCTTATAATAAAAAAGGTACTCCACTTCCCTTTTCCAGGAAATACAAAGTAGCCATCCAGCATCCCTTGTAAGATTCAGCTAGGTGTGACAATGTCCTTCAGAAGATGCCATGGGAAGAATATAAAAACAGCTTGTGCATATAGTGATGTTCCTCAAGTATATTCTTCTAGCTTCCACTGGTTATGTAACTCTGCTTCCTGAGGTGGGGTGGTATCTTTTCATTCAAACTGAAGTATACAACATTGTTTGGGGAATCAAAATTACCAATTTCATACTATAAAAGAAAAAACACATTTTTAAAGTCTGATAAATTGAAAAAAAGGACAGTAAAAAAAATCAGAATGAAATGGCTGCAGTTAAAGAGATTTGCAATGGTCATTTGACTTCCAAAGTATTTGTGTGCAAAATGTGTGAAGATATTAATCATCATTGGGAAGAAAAACCTCACAATTTTTCATGCATTGCTTTTATGCAAGTTATATATAGAAAATGTTAGCTGTCACGATTAATTTTATTCCTTTATTTTTAGGGCTTATATAATACTGTTGCTCCTTTGTCACCTAAAGAAAGCTAATTTTGACATTACTCTGCATGCAAAATTTTCAATGCGGTTTTTGTGTATACAAGTTGTAATGGTCACTTTGTAATATCAGAGTTGAGCATGTCTGAAGATCTGGAATTGGTGGTCCCAAAAAAAAAAAAGATACAATACTAAATCATCTCTGAAAACTGAGATTTGCATCTGTTTTCATTAAAAAGCAGAGGAAGAGGAATAAAAAAATGAGCAAGAGAAGTGCACCATACATCATTGCAGCTCACAGGAATCATTTACTCTGTGTGTCACCCACCATAGCTCTTTGGAACTATGGAATATAAAACAATCATTGACAGAAGAATATCAGTACCATCCATTTCGACCAGTTTAAAAGATCTATGAGAGTTCTCCTAAAAGCCTCATTGATTTTCCAGACTCAGTCAGTTTAAGATTATTTAAGTCTGTCCTGATGACTAGGAACAGTGTTTTTTCCTTCCCTTATGCCGTGCACTCCCCTGCCACATTTAAAGCCGTGCATTCCTACTCTTCCCTTGATGCTAGGACTAATTTTTTATTTTTTCTTAGGGCTAGTATTTAACTGAGAGTGGTCCCTGATTTGTCTGGCTGCCTGCAAGGCTTAGTCAGGGAAGCAGCAGAAATATGTGGCAGGGTCAGGTCCACACAAGGCAGGCAAGAGCTACTACACCCCTTTCAGTAGCAGGTAAATTTAGGTTGACTTTAAACTGACTATGAAACTTTTGTCATTAGTATCCTCGTTTCTAGTGCTTATTTAGTAACTGCATTCAGTCCTCTAAATCTATTCTGTGAAACATCTCCATAGCAAGTGGTGATGTCATTTTACAAAAAGTAGGAGTACAGTGAAGGATACATGACCAGGGGGCCCCATGGATGTTTGAAAGCAAGTCTGTTCCTGAACAGGCACACATTATTTAGAGATCAAAAATTATTTATTAGTGTAAAGACAACAGAAGCAGAAGTACTGATGAAAGTACCCTTAGCATGTCATGGCTGAGCTTTGTAAAAGCTGTAGACTAAAATACAAGCTTCTCTGCATTCATAATTAGACGTATCATTAAAAGGCCTAATCTTTAAAAGTGTTAAGTGTCCTGTCACTCTTGTGGTTAAATTATATGTTAGAACTAAAGGAACATTGTCCATTTTGTGAATGAAATTGCAGCACTAGTTGTCCAAGGCAAGATCACAGACTAGGCAGTTAAGATTTCTCATTGTCTTGTTAAGTTGTGATCATCTCAGCTGCAAAGCAAAATTGAAGCGTTGCGTTTAGAAGCATTGGGTTTAATGTAAAGTAAAACTTTTATTTAGTATTTTGCGTACAAAAACATAGGTAGAAGAGGAGACAACAGAGGATACTGTGTTATATGATTGCTGTCCTAACTCTGCCTAGTCACAGAATTGATTTGATGAAGCTACTTTGTGCAAAACTGCATCAGCTAGGAAAGAAAACTAGCACATTCCAAGTGCAAGATGGAAGCTATTTCCTTGAGTGAAAAATCCAGATGCTTGATACTGGTTCAGCTTATAGTCTTTGTGACAGTTTGAGCTGTGCTTAGTGCTATACCTGTGTTACGGTATGATGATTGCTGAGCACCTCTGGGACACATTTTGGGAGTAACATATGTGTTCTATCAAAATGAGATGTTTCATTGATGTGACATTACATACAAACACAGGAAACCCATTATAAAACACTCTGTTCTCCTTTCCTGTCTGGTCCATAGATCTATAGGCATGTCATATATGAGTGTGTATATATATTTCTTTTCCATTCCAGTACTCGTGAGAGCCTGGCATCCAACACTTCAAGTATTGTTGAAAGCAACAGACGTCAGAACCCCGCTCTGAGCCCTGCACACGGCGGCGCAGGCCCAACGTTCAACTTCCGAGCCACTGCAGACCCACCCACGAGTGAAGCTGAGAAACTGCAGAAACCTGGTAACTGCCTGCAAGCTTCTGTCACTAGTGTCTGATAGTCAGCCTGCCTCAGATCGTCTGTCTCATCCTATACAGCAAAGTTTACGACACTGGGACTGATGTTTACATCTTTGGGGAAAAATAAAACAAGCATCTCAACCACAGTTTTAGTGTTCACTTAAACTGTGCTGCTACGTAGACTAGGGGCAACAAAGAAGTCTTTATTTCAAGGTATTGCTTTTCACATTTGCGGCTCTGTAGCAACAGAATAGCAGTAGGGATAATATGTACACTTTTTGCTTCACTTAATTGTAACTGAGCACATATATGAAAGTCTAGACACTGTAAGTGTAATCTGCATTTTCAATGTCCATGCAGTTGCCAACTTCATTTAAAAAATGCCACAGATGTGTGATGCCCCTGGTCAGAGGCTAAACTCTGCTGCAGAGTTCATCATTTTTTTCTTCATAAACTGAGCCACTGCTGAAAGTAACCAGCCAGGATCACCATGAGGAAAAACAATGCCAAACATGACAAGTCATGACCTCAGCTCTATATGTGAATTATTGATACTAATCAGTCATTTTCACTGTGCATTTTTGTGACACAATTTTACAAATACCTAGTTAAGCGAGTAAAAGGAGGTTTGGGGTTTGTTTTGATTTGCTTTTTTTCTAGGTATGGAGGGTGGGAAGGGAGGCAGCTCCTCCTTTTGTTTCAAAAATACGAGAGATGTTTACTTAATGAGACCTGCTACTTGACCTTCCGTAGTCACCCGTGAGGAGGTGGGCCTTTGCAGAGTGGGGGGAGTGGGGAGGGAAGGGAAAGATGTAACTGTCATGGAGCCACAATGTGGAGTGACACGAAATATATTAAATGTCTTCAGTATAATTCACTTATTTTAAAAAGATAATCTAATTCTTGTGTCACTTCTGGTATTGCAACTTGCCATTAATATAGAAATCAGGATAACTAATTTCTTGGAACAAAAATATACTTTATGATATAAATGACAAGTATGGCCTGAAGAATTGATTTCTTTCTAGTGGAAGGACCTAAAACTATTTTATGTAGCTTATTAAATAGAGTGCCTAAATTAGGCTATTAAAAATAGCATACAGTGTAATGATTATCAGAGAACAAAATTTAGAGAATTATAAACTTCTGGCCTTTTTATTCAGTGGATGTTATTTGCAATTTACCATTTTATGGACATGTCTGGTTTCTAGAAATTCAATGTGTCCACTTGGTTTGCAGTAGAAATCTGAGTCCTGCAGGCACGGTACATCCTAATTGCTCTCCCTAAACTGTTACTCCAATGTAATTAGTACTATGCTAATTACTGCAGAGTAAATTCTACAGATAGTTAAACTCCAAGAGTAACTTTAGGTATAGGGTCACATTCTGCTCATGCAACCTGGTAGTGCAACAAACTGACTTTTTTTTATCAGAACAGACGAATTGGTGGAATAATAACAAAGATACTAAAATGTGCAACAGCCCAAATTGTTCCATAGAAAAGGGACATTTACCCTGTCTAGCTCTTGTAGTACACAGGTATGAAACCCAACTGTACATATGAAAACCCAGTATTTTCATCAGGTTCTGGTGACATTTATTACTCTGTATACAAAGTCATTTGAGCTTCACTTATGTTCTCTCTTGTGATCGGAAATCTTTACTGACAATTCAGCCTTATGTTACACCATGGGATATAGATCATTTGCTTATGAAACAGCTTTCTAACTCTGGACACAATCAGTTCTGTCAAGAATACACAGTCAATGCACAGGTCTGTTTTCATTGATTTCAGTGTATAATTTCCATTTCATAGGAGCAATAAGACCTTTCAGTGCACATAAAGGAAACTATTGTGCTTTTGGTTGGTTATCAAAGTCACTTGGCCTTTAGCTTTCTGCCTTATCATACCTTCCAAGATGTGCTCTAATCACCATATAATGCTTTGCATGATGCATCTTCTTATTCGATATGTAACTCCAGCCGTACTTATTCCATGCGAACTGTAGATTCAGAGTTCTTGTGGGGAATTGTCATATACTATGCAGTGGCTGACTGTGATTTTGTTTCTGAGATGAGCTCTGACATCAGTACTATGTATCAATTCAGTAAATAGAAATGTTGAAATGGTAAAAAAATTTACAGTGATGATCTGAAGTACTAATGGCAGTATTAAAATGTGAAGAGCAGAAACAGGTGTCACCTTTGGAGAAATAATTGTTTGTCATAAGCTTATCAGAATTTGTGCAGGCAGCTGGTTGTACAGAAGACATAATTCCAACAAAATGTGATAGTACATACCTATAAACTGTATAGTATGTTATTTCCTAAAGTTCCCAGAGACCAGCAGACAACATAAATGTCATATTAATGTTGACATGGCATTGTACCAATATTAATGTGACTCTTGGAATATGGAATGTAAACAGAAGTTTCAAATAGAAACGTTCTAATCTTGATTTTCTTTTTTCCTTTTAAAATCAACAATGGAAAATAAGAAAATTCCATCTTGAGGTTCTGGTAACAAAACCACGAGAGTGGAGCTTGAGTGCTTTATGTCACCCTAATCCTTTGATGAAATCATAGCCTTGTATTATGTGGTTGCTTATCTATCATTCTAATGTATCAATTTAAAGGTTTACAGAGTTAGATTAGGTTGAATCTGTGTTGTGTTCAACTGTAAAGGGTCAACACAAATCTGTCGGCATTTTGCACACTTAATATGTATTATTATAATACAACATGTTACTTTTATGGTAATTTTTTTTACACATATAACTACCTCCATGAATTTGATGAAATGCAGCAACATGAAAAGTGTATTGTACAAAGCAAGATTAGAAACTTTGAAGCATTAGGTCATGGCGTTCTCTTGTGTGTCAAAGCTTGCATATGAAGTCATCATGTTTCCATTGCCACAATTTCCTTCTACAATGTTAAGAAGATGGCTTTCAGATGAGTCACTTAAGACTTTGACAAGGCTGCATAATTGGGATAAAAGTGAAAGGGAGGCTGAAACCTTCCATCCTCTCCCCAGTTACTGCTAAAATTTCTGCCTGGTAGAACTTGAAAATGTATTTGTAATTTAGCAAATTAGAAACATCTACAGTCTGTGAAATATGATTGACAGTTTGGGGTTTAACAGAAGACACTCTGGGTATTTTCTTGGCAGCCTTCAGATACTTGGGGCCCTGTTCTGCCTCCATCTTTGTCAACATTAGTACGTCATGGTTTCTCTGAACTGGCAAGGGTGTTAAAACAACTCTTCCTTTAATGATGTGCACTCTGGTCTCTAGATTGTGTGCATCTAAAACATTTGCTCCTATAGAAATTACCAACAGCCTTTCACTGATGTTGCTGGGAGCAGTATTAGGGTCCCTACTCGAGGTATGTGCCTATTGTTCAAAGAACGTGGGCAAGTTTCCAAGAGAAATTAAGCTGGCTTTTGAAAAGTAGCCAGCTGCAACAAGCCACCTTTCAAGAGGGAAGAAAGAAAGATTTTTCCAAAAACCAAAGGAAGAAAGTGGCAGTTGAACCTAAACAGGTCGCATTATATACAAATCCCGATTTATGAACACCTTTCAGCAATCCTAGTACCATTATCCTGATGCAGATTAATAAACAATCATCAGTTGAGCTAATTTTGCCATTTTAAGTATTTCAGTTAAAATTTAGAAGAAATCATTAGCCATTTGACTCCCAGCACCACTGTAAAATGACTGTTATATGTGAAACAACATTCACTCAACTTTAAAAATAAAAATGTATTGGAAAACAAACATTTTAATTAAAACCGTGGCCGAAGTGCTTGCCAGCAGTAGTCATTGTTAGGAAAGAGAACAAGCAAACCAGTATTCAGAGGCCATCATGAACACAGGTAATACTTTGCACTTAAATCACACCTTTTTGCCTGAGGGTCTCAAAGCACTTGCCTGTGAGGTAGGCAGAGTTCACTGACCCTACTTTTTGTCTGGACCCATTGGAAAAAGCAAAGGCTAAGAGTCTGCAGACTAATTTATTAACCAGTTGCTTTTTTAAAGTTACTGAAGTAACTTAACCAAAGTGTTTAATGTTTATATTTTGAAATTATTCTTTTGACGCATTCAGTTTGTTTAAGCAAGAAACTACTTTACAGCCCTGTAGACACTCTTGGATTAGCAGTTCCAAAAACAATTTTGCAGTCATATGAGTACTGGCAGCAGTGGTTTTAGAAACAGTCATGTTAATTAAAAATTTGTTTTTCAAATACATTTTCTAGTGCTTTTCCCAAACACTTGTTCAAATTGTTGTGCTGAGAAAGCAAATAGCACTCCTAATCTGGTGTCATACCCACAGTTTACAATTCTCTTTGCTCTTCTGAAGAAAACTGTACAGTATTAGAGAGAAAAGTTCTATTTTTTACAAAATTCTTTTAAAAAAAGGCTATATATCTAAAATGTTCCCCCCAGCATAAGTAAAGTGCATCATTACTGCATGAGACACATGCAGTGGACCCACCAAAAGCCAAGCTGGTGCTAGAAGAAAACGGGACTATCACATGTCTTTTATAGTGGCGCTCTAAACATTGGTTCCAGTTATGCGAGTGTGAATCTGGCATAACTCCCCTGATCTCTGAGGATCTGAGAGATGGGAATGGGTCGTTAACTCCATTGAAGCTCAGTTCTGAGCTGAGGGTTTCCGTGTTCCTCCCCCCGCCCCGAGACACTAAAGGCAGAGACGGAGCAGAGGGCGACGCACCTGGCTTAGGAAGGGCAGCCTGGGCTGAATCCCTGCTGGAATGCACCTGGCTTTGGCAGGGCAGCCTGGGCTGAATCCCTGCTGGAATGCACCTGGCTTTGGCAGGGCAGCCTGGGCTGAATCCCTGCTGGAATGCACCTGGCTTTGGCAGGGCAGCCTGGGCTGAATCCCTGCTGGAATGCACAGCCACCCAGCCGGGATCCGGGCCAGCCGCCAGCGTGCCCCGCCTTGCAAGGGTGATTCTCCATGTGGTGCACTGCCCTCGGTTAGAGCCACCCAAAGGATACCCACCCAGATGTATGAAAGGGCCCTTGGAGTAATTGGCACAGATGTTACTTTTATGTGTGGAGGAGATTTTAAGTTTAAAGGGATCATAATTCTGCAGGTAATTTTCTGTGAGTGACTGAATGTGGCTGTTGCATTAGGTTTAAATGAGTTAATAAATGCAAGTGGGACTTACTGTATGTTAGAAGGGAGTTTTGCAGCCAAGACTGCCTTGTATAAATGTGTTTGCACTGAAAAAAAAAATTTAAAAATTACTTGGTCTCTGGTTGCTGTAAAGGTCATCCAAGATGGATGTTCTGTTTATATTGTATAGTATTTCATATGAAATAATTGCAGTTCATGAAATGTCTTCCCTAACGTTACTGATTTATAACAGCACATTTGTAACATGGTTTTTATTGTGTCAGTGTACCATATTGTAAATGATGATTACTTGTCATGCTTAGTATAATAATTTAAAGGAAAAAAAAGGACAGGGATTTTTGTAAGTCTATATTTGAAAGTCCCTCCATATGGTAATATTGTGTTCATGTTGTTTATGTAGTGTTGTGTGAAATATCCATTTTGGATTGTGTTACTTTTTAAGATATTAAATAACATTTGGTTATATGTTCTAAGTGGATTCTTTGCACTCATCGGTGATTTTTAGAGAGTATACTTATATTTCCATTTAACATGCCGTTTCTCTCCCTCACTTAAGAAACCTTGCACAACAAACCAGAAACCTCAGATAAACAAGCACTGTAACAACTCGCTGTGTTCCCCTTTACTTTATAAACGCTCTTTGGGCCATTAAGAGTGCAAGAGAGAAAATACACCTTTTTTTCTGGCTTGGACTGGATGTGACTTTGACAGCTGCAGGGGGAGAGTGATCTCCACTGAATGTGAGTGTCCCGCTGAGATGCACCCAAGCTCCAAGAAATGAGAAGTGCATTAGGACCTCCTGATGCCAAGGGCAACGGGTGTCAGGTCCCTCATTTCTTCTCCTCTCCATCCTCATGAGCTAAAGAAGGACCTGGTGCATCCAAGAGAGAGGGTTCTAGGAAGGAGTTTTTTTAACATTCTTAAGAAAACTGATAGCTGCTATTTGGAAAGGCCCAAGTGGACAATGTAACATGCAAGTATCATTTTCCAACCTTCTACCACCACCTGGAAGAAAGTTTGGAGGAAGTTTAGAGTCCAGGAGATTTGCCAGAGCTGTGTCATGACAACTGCTGTTTGCCAAGGTCAGCTATGAGAATTTACAACATTTATAAGATAAAAAACAGAGCAGCATCTCTTGAAAATAGGTGCTGTCTGAAGCACCTTGGCTTGTCACCTGCTAATGGCACATACTAATACCACACTGTTCCTAGTCTTAGCTCATTCCCCTTCATCCATCTGCTTCCACTGTAATTCATATTCATGAAATTGTGCATTTTGAATTACAGGGGCAAAAAAATCCCCAAACCAGACAGGGTTTGGTTAGGGCTTTATGCCAGCACTAGTGCTTTGCACAGGCAAAGTCAATTTTGGGTTTTTGTAGACTCAAACTTTCAAGGCCTTTTCAGTATTACTGGAGAAGTTTGCAAGCACTATTTCCCCTCACAGAGCACTTTGTTTTTGTTTCTCTCCTTATGGTGTGCTTGTGTTTTAGGTGCTAAATTAGCCGAATCATTAATTAGAAAGAAACTACTGTTGTCCAAAGTTACCACACAGTACACTTTAAAACTTGCTTGCAAGCCTGGCTTGAATTCTCTTTATACTTACTCTGTTGACAGGTAAACTGGAGATCTTGATCAAGTGACATCTTTTTTGTCAAACATGGTCTGTAATATACTGAAAATGTCTAGGGCCACTGCTTGGCTGAAGAAGTACTCTCTTGCTGTTAGGTCACACCTTTCTGCTGAGAGCACTGTGTAGATTTACATCCCTCAGTATCTACAGATATCTTACCTCTGTAAGATAACTTTTTTAAATATGTTCTCTCCAGGTTTTGTCTCCATCAGCCTCTCAACTGTTTCTTTAGTCTGTTGTTTTCCTTATAACTTATTTTCTATAATACCCTTCTTCTATTGAATCCCCTCATCTTCTGCTTCTTTTTGACATTTGCTTTCCTTCAGGTTGGGGTTTTATTTCCCTACATATTACTTGACAGGAGGGTTCTTCTGGCCCATTTCTCATCCTACCCTCTCAAAACCTCATTCTAATCTTAGAGCCTAATCTTCCACTTCTCCATTACTTTCCCTTTTTCAGTTTCCCTGCTCCTTAGAGAGACCTTAGAGAAGAAAAGGTGGTCAGTTGCTTCAGGATAGGTGCAGTGCTCCTGTCAGCACTTCCTTTCAGGCCATGCTGTTGCAGTTTATAATTTTAAAAATGTTTAGGAATGTAAATATACCCCCATATTTTAGTCCTTTCTGTTCTCTTCCTCCTTTTGTCTGCTGCTCCTGGGGTTTTTGTTAAGACTATGTGCTATTCTTTCCAGCATCTCTGTGATTTGAGGGCTGAAAGAGAAGACACAAAACCCCTAACTGTACTGGAACACCAGGTCACATCTGTCTTCCTCAGGGCATCAAGCAAGGCCTCAGGTAAATGCTTAAAAAAGCAATCTATTCAGCTGTGCTTTGCAGAATGGATTTGAAGAAAATGGCCTCAACTTACTAGCCTGTCCTAAATGGCAGGGAAGGAGCCCATGGCTCTGACACTCCTGTTCACTATAGCTGGTACTTAAAGAGATAAGGGTTTTGAGCAGTCAGTGATGCTGGTGCTTTGATAATTGCCTGTTGTTTTGTGTGGAGATGGCTGAGCTTGCATTTATAAGCAACTTCCTTTCATGCCCATAGGTCCTCATGTTTAACAAAGTATTTTTAGCCCAGCTGTCACAGAAGTGATGAATGAGGACAAGGAATGGGAAATCCCACATACTTTTATTTAATATCTTTTTTCTTCTCTCTCATCCTAATAAGCACATAAAACCTAACCCTGTTCTGCCAGCTATGTGAAAGTAAGCGACGACAATAAATAAATTTACCAACATGGCTGTGCATACACTGAAATAGTTATATATGTTGGTTGCTTGCTTGCTTAGGGAAACCTGAAGCCTTTTGTTTTGAGTTCTCTCAATCTCTTTCTTCTTGTCCCTGTGCTTGTTGCTGGTAAATTAGGCCGGTTGCCTTTTAAGTACCAAAGAGGGTCACTCTGGCAGGAAGCTGCAAAGTAGCAGCTCCCAGTGTGTTCCGTAGTGTACCAGTAGTGAGAGGACAAGCAAGAGCCAGGGGCCTCTCCTGTGGATATGGGCTTTCCTCATGCAGAGGCCAGAAGGTACAGCAGCACTGCCACTTGAGATGAAGCAGGGCTGTGCTCCAGCAAGGGCTGTCCTGGGTGCCCACACACTCTGTGACTCTGTGCTGTGGCTCCAGTTGCAGTCTCAGCACAGATGGGCTGCACCAATTGCTGATGAAACTTCTGTACCAGAGGATGCACATCAGGAGCAGAGCCACAGCACTACAGCCTTTTTGGGTCCTGTTAGCTGGGTTTTGGAAAATGAGGACCTAAGTAATTAACTTAACAGGGCAGCTTGTGCACTGGAAGGGTTTGAATGCAAACCCCACCCATGACCCATGTACCTGCACACACTGAGCATGTACCACTGGGCAGTGACTGCCAGCGGCCATCAGGACTGCAAACTTAGGAACTCAGAAGTGCAAACCTTTGGGCACGGTGTGCCTTAGGATTATGGGCAGTGACAAGGAAAAGGACAGCAGGGAGGGACATTTGACTTTCTGGTTATGGCAGATGGTAGATGTCCCTGCCTCCACAGTGAGGTCTCCCCCTTCCCTCTGCACTGCTGTTCCTTGCTCAGTAGCCTTGAACCAAATCCCCAGTCTCAGCTTCCTCCCTGAAGGGCTGTGGGGCCCCAGCCCCTTGCTGCCACTCACGCCCCTCAGTCCATTAAAATTAATTAATGAGGAGGCTGTGCTGAGGGAGAGGCTCTTCTCTGTCCAGTTTAGTGCAAGCCTCTGGCTTGGCCCCAAGGTGAAGCTGTCAGAGCAGCCCTATTGTACATCCAGCTGCTGCAGTTTAATGTGCTTCTGTGTGACACAAGCTGATGGTGACTTTAAGATACTTGTAACTGGTCCAGCTGTAAAACTCACCTAAAGCATGACCCTGGCACAGCTCAGTAAAACAGTAACCACCTATTTTTTTTCCCTCTTCTTTTTTAACCTGGACAAAGCAGTATGTTTTTTTCTTTTCTTCTAAAGGAGTGCTGTGACACAAGCATCAGGGCAGGCAGGAGGAGAGAGGCAGGAACTATTTTGTCCATCATGATGCAAGTGCACGAGGCCACCCTGGTGACCAGCCTGAGGAACAGAGGTGCCAAGTCCACAGAGCAACCCTCTCCACTTGCCTTGCCGCATGGGGGAGGAGGACACCTCCAGCCCATGAAGTAGAAAAGGAAACCTAAAAAGCTCCTCAGCTTTGTTCTGCTGTCCCATGGCTCCTGCACCTGGCAGGCTGACTGCTCCCCAGAGCCCTCCCAGCATCATGGGCTCTGTCCCATCTAGATGGGACTAGTGTCCCATCTTATCCCCAGTTACTTCTTACTTACAAAGAAAGTTATTCTATCTTGTAACCACAGTGCTTTATTTGTAAGTAGGTGCCAGTGGACCCTGGAGATTTATTATTAATTCATGATGAAGAAACTAGAAGTCCTCAGACCTAAGGCAGGCAATATATTTATTGCTCCTCCTTAAAGGTAGACCCCTTTGCCTTTATGGTTTTATTGTTATCTAGAACCCAATATCAAGAGACAATTACCTCTCATGCTTTGCTGTTAGGAACAAACAAGTTTCACCAAATCACAGGGAAGAAAACCAAAGGGAGAAACCCACTCATTTTTGCACACAGAAGTAAGGAAAAAAAAATCCTAGAAAGCTAAAGCTGTACAGAATGACAAACAGCTTTGAAAAGCTCTTTCACTGCATTTAAAACACTTGCTGGGAGATGGGTAGACCTTTTTTGATCCAGAAACTAATGAAAGACAATTGTCTTAAAATATTTAGACCATTGCAGTTTCAGAACTGTTTTTCTTTCTAAAAATGAGTTGCTTGGGATGTTGTGGAAGAGGAAGCTGCCTTTTTTGACAATAGATTAGTAGCAGGTCGTCAGGTCCAGTCAGTTGAGACCACCAGGTTCTCAGGAGAAGAGCAAGGGAGTTAGTCTCACCTGCCAGCCTTTTTTTTTTTTTTTGTCTTTTTTTTTTCTTTCTTTCTTTCTTTCTTTCTTGGTAAAAATAAAAATAAAAATAATAGTATAATCTCTAGACTATATTGGCATGTACTATGTGAATTCTGTGTCTCCTGACTGCTGCCTTGTGCCATGGATAATGCAGTCAGGGGTGCAACTCTGGCATGGGTCTCCATGAACAGACAGGTCAGCAGGCAGAAGGAACCAGCTTCTGCCCAGATTTCTTCCAAATTGGGATCTCTGCAACTCAAGGGGAAGAGAAGGAGGGTGGATACTGTTCTCTATAAGGAAGATGAGGGAATTGGAATATCAGGGCTTAAAATCCTGAGAGAGTTCACCAAATAAAGAGGAAAACTTGAGGACAGAGGAATGTGAGGATGTTCTTCAGTAGCAGGGGATTCACAGTTAGGACCAGCAGCTGGAGAAGGAATATCAGTTCAAGACAGAAGAAAAAATTCTTTGCATTATTGGGAGGCTGGAGGATCCTGAACTCCCAAAAGCCAGCTGAGGTGGGGAACTACATGTGCCTGCCTTCATGGTTTATACAGACTTAAAATAAATAGGAACTGATACTGGAATGTTCTGAGGTGTCTGTGGTGGTACTGTAAGCATTGGTGTCCCTGAGTGATGCCCAGCTGGGGCCAGGAGATGGTGCAGCCACTGAGGGAAGCAGAGGTTGGCTTTCCTGGAGGTGCCCTCTTTGTAGGCAGAGTGGAGTCCTGAAAGCCCTGTGGGAAAGGATGGAGAGAGATCCTGGTAGGAGCCATCTGGCAGTCCTGCCATGCGGACTCCTCCTCTCTGTGCTCAAGTGCAGTGGCCCCTCCTCACTCCTGGTTAACTCCTGGCCTGAAGAACAACTTGCCACCCTTCACCCAGTAGGTAGGAACTAGGCATATCTTGCAAACCTGGTGAGGTATTCCCCTCTGCTCAGGGAGGCCCCTAAAACACAAGTCATAATTGCTTGTCTCAACCTATCAGCCTCCCCCTCCTCATGTGTGCAGGTTTCTGCTCCTGAAAGTTTTGGTCACCATCAAGGCACCCACATTTGTCTTAGAATAAAATGCTCTCCCTTTTCCCCCCATTCTTATCATACATGCAATAGCTTGCTGTTCATTCCCTTGCAAGGCCTGTTAAGTGTCTCCAAACTTATTTTGTGTCCAAAAAACCATCTCCTCTCTCCAGCAGAAGGTTTGTGGTGCATCCCAGATGTTTGCACGTGGCTGCAGTCACCAGTCACCACAGATTACAGGAGAAAATGGATGAGCACCAAACAATTTCTTCTCCTCTTGTCCCTTCTTGGAGGCTGGGAAGTTTTGTTGTTGGCTCTGCCATGCTGGTACATGAAACTTTTTAAACATCACTTGAAAGCTTCTCCATTTCTAGCTGTGATTGTCAGGGGAACTGGAAGGGGGATGCAGAACAGGTTCAGATCATTCTATAAGATTCATCTTATATCTTCTCTTTGTTTACCCACTGCCAGTTCCAAATTAGCCCATTACCATCACTTCAAAGAGAGGAAAAGTGCTGGCAGAGATCGTCTCCACCCTGTGGCTGCTGGTGGTGTGCTCAGTACAGCCTCAGGCTGTGTTCACGGCTCTCTCTGGTTGCATCCTTTCTCCCACCCTTGCAGCATTTTTGGCAAAAAATTCCTGCTTTCTGAGGCTGGGTTTGTTCCTGGCCAGCTGGGGCCCTTGTCCCTGGCTGAGACCCTGGTTGCTGAGCTTGTTATAAAAGTTATTCAGTCTTAGGGTGTGTTTATCATATAAAAGCTGCTAGGCTAGAGAGGGTTTCTGTGCTGCAATGACTTCCTGTGCCCAGGTACTGAGGTACTGTGGATGGTACTTTCTTACAGTGAATCTGCCCTCCTGCCTTATTATTTGGCATTCTGGCTAGGATGGCACTGTTAGGACTGTCATGACCCACACTGGTGACAAGCAGCAAGTGTTGAAGGGGAACACAGAAAGAGAGCTCCTTTTACACAGAAAATTTCCTATGCTTCACGCTGTCAACACTGTGCTGGAAATAGGTCCCACAAAACAAGAATTTTATTTTTTTTTTCAAGAGAGAAGAGAATGCTCAGCTTCACAGAGCCAAGCAAGTGGCCGAGCAGCTCTTCACTAGAGAGATCTTTTTATTTATTGCCAGTTGAGACTGGTAAGAACCTGTCTACTCTGCCCTTTTATCAGCAGTCTCAAATAAAATACTGTTTGCTCATCTTCCTAGAAGGATGCCAAAGCTTAACATTAACAGGAATACACCTTTCCTATGGACAAGGAGTGAAAAAAACCAACCAAAAAAGTAATGTATCATGATCTGTGCTGACAGCTTTTTCTGAGAAATAGTCCATAGAATTCACAACAGGAAAGATATTTTTATCAACAAACTACTTTAGAAGAATAGACTGATGGGACCAGTCCCCCAGCCTGCACTTTGGCAGAAGGTAAATTCTGTCCCAGTGATGCCTCACACACACTGGATGTGTGGAGGAAGGCAGAGTAGGAGTAGACGTGTGAGGAACAGCACTGAGCAATTGTGATGAAAATCATGGGGACATCATTTTCCAAATGGGATGAGGAGCTCTGGCTTGTACTTATACACAGTTTGTTTGCATAGCACTGTTTATAATTTTGCTCACACTTCCTCAGTGGTACTCCTAATGGAATGTCCTTATAATCTGTCATGTGTCTGAATTACTTGCTGTATTTTCAATGGGACAAACTACCATTTTCTTGACTGATTCAGAACAGTGAACACTGGAGACAATTAACTGACCAGAACAATGAAGCACTGTATGTGAAACTTGGCTGGATATTACCTGTTGGATTGGAGCTCATTGAAGCTGATTTGGGAAAATCCACCCTTGACCTCATCCCTTGCCATTTCCATCAGAGGGTACCACAGACAATTTCAGATGTGCCCAGGCCATCTGCTTCAGACATCCTTGAATGCCACTGTCCCCTGGGCACCAGGGGAAACTCTGTGACACACAAAGCAGGAGCTCCTCTGGTTTTTGGGGTCCTTCAGTGTGGGGTTCATTTGAAGCCTGTCTCTGGCAGCTCTCCAGGGCAATGGGGATACGTGGCTGTCCCCCTTTGTGCATCCCACATGATGAGGCACTTCACCTGCCATGGAGCAACCCCCTGTGGAGAGCGGGTCCTGTTTCTATTGCCTCAGCTCCTACACCATTTATTCCTCCATCCTCCTCCTTTGTATTAATTTCCTGAGCTGCCCTAGCTGTCACATCTGCACAGTTACCAGCTGGTTTCCCATTTTTAATTGCCCTCAGAGGGCTTTTTCAAGAATCACACCTGCTTTTGTGGGGGCCTTAATTTGTCACTGTCCAAACCGGAGCAGCAAGCATTTAAAATTCAGCCTCTATGAGCGTGTTGTATTTCTTCAAGTGCGTGATTAATTGCTAGGCCTTTACAGGCACTCAGCTATTTCTGCTGAGTTTTTTCCTGCTGGAAAGCTCCCCACCTTATGGATATTAAATATCTTCTTCTCTGTAGGACCTGGGTTTGTTCGTCCCATTTGTTCTTGACAAAAGAAGTTGTATGAAACGCAAAGAAAGCTCAGTGCCCTCACAATTTTATTCTGTTTAGAGGGGGAAAAATAGTTATTTTTCTCTGTCAGCAGTGTTCTTGTAAGGAACCACTTGAGATTAAGGCAGGAGGGAATATTTCAGGGTGTTTCACCCAGCCTCTGCAGCAGTGTAAGCAAGCAGTTTGTATAATCCAGCTCAGAAACTGCTTGAATCCTACCTTAAAAAACATTCAGCTTTTTTTTGGTCTTCTTCCACAGCTGCTATTTGAAGACTACTACAAAATCTTAGTTTTTAAGACCAAAATTATTTCCTTGTTATAGCTGTTCTTGGAGAATCCCTCCATGGATGTGCAAGGGCTGCTATCCCTCTCTCTTACAGAATCTACTCAGTTGAGATGGGGTCAGCAGGATTACCCCTCTTTTAGCCCTCACATTCTCATGGACAATGAATGAGCTGTAAGATGAGAACCACATTGATGCCTACCATGGAAAGCAAGGGCACAAAGTCATGCACACCAAAGCTCCGCCAGTATGGAGTGCATGGAAGAAGTATCAAGGGAGTGTGCAATTTACAGATGGATGGATGGATGGATGGATGGATGGATGGATGGATGGATGGATGGATGGATGGATGGATGGATGGGTGGGTGGATGGATACATTGGGAGGCAAATAAGCCCTTCCAAAAAAATTAATCTTCAATTTGTCAGAGCCTCCTTCTGCCCAGGGATCATGTAGAGGGTGTGAGGCACCTCTCAGGAATCAGAAGCAGGCTCCTGCTGAGTCCCTTGGTATGGTCATGTCCTTGCAGGGCTAAAATTAACCTGAACAGGGGGTACAGTGCATGCCAATGCACTGCTTGTTTCAGTGTTGTAGGATGAACAGCACGTGGGGCTGCTGAAGAAAGGTTAAAAGTGCCTCTAATGGACACATGGCCTGGTTATATACACCTATGTGAAGCCTTTGCCTGGAGGCAGCCCAGTGAGAGCAGCAGGCTGAGTGTTCAGTAGGGATTGTGGATGATCCCCTGCAAGCCTGACCTATGCTCCAAAGACTTTGCAACAGCTGATACCACCTCAGCCTCCCTTTTTCTGTCTGGCAAGGAAGAAATCACAGTCCCCAGCCAATTTTGTGCCTTAATTAATATTCGTTGAACAATGTGTCTAAGTGATGAGCAATGTTTTAGTGTATTATTAATTTCTTGGGAAAAGCAGAGGTCTGCTCAAGAGCTGTCAATGCCCATTTTGGCAGCCACAGAAATTTGGTTGGTCGTGTTCCCAGCAGAGAATGCTGACATTCTGGGGCTGGCTGGCTGGTGAGGGACGGAGGAACATCCTCTATGCGTGCACTGGTGTCCCTTGCTCCTGAAGACAGATACAATCCCAATACTAAAATGCCTCATTTGCTGAGACCAAGGGAGGATCAAAATCAACTCCCTGGAGCTCAGCTAAGCCCTGATCTGTGCTGGTGTGGAAAGTGGGCACTGAATTTCCTCTACCTCAGCCCATTCTTCCATTTCTTTGCTACCTGTGACTGTTGTAGTCCGAGTTCCCCTGTGCTGACAAAGGCTCAGAGTTTGCAGTGTGGCACTGCTGGGACATCTGACCCAAGGATTCTGCGTTCGAGCCAAGCTTCAAGTGGACACAAGTAGCAGAGCAACAGGTGGGTGACCCCCCTGCTCGCCTCCCCTCCCCTCCCCTCCCTGCTTTTATGTGTTTTGTTCCCCACCAGTGGGATCAGACTACAATGACAACAAAAGCAGCTGGAGACGCAGCCCAAGTCCTGAGAGTGGGGATTACATCCAGCTGGTTCCTCTCTTGGATCATTTAGGGCCATGTACACACGAAGGTCTTGCTCTGCCCACTCATCTCCCGTGGAAGCAGGAGCAGGTGGGAAGCTAGCTCAGAGTGCTACATGGAGGCAGCAGGTTTGGGGTGAGGAGGAATCGGCCCTAGCGCAAAGGGTACCAGGAGAGTTAAAGGGGAGAACGAGGAAAAGCTGCGGTGAGAGTCGCAGAGGGAAGGAGAGTCCCAGTCCCTCCTCCCCTCACCAAGGTACGGATCACGCTTGTCCCAAGGCGCGGTTGGCGGCAGGGCCGCCAGGGGGCGCGGCCGGGCCGGGCTCCGCGGCTCCTCCCGCCCGCCCGCCCGCCCTCCCTCAGGGCCGCGGCCTCGGCCCCGCCTGGCGGGCGGGGAATGGGCAGGAGAGGGGGACAGGCGGCGTGTGGGGGAATCTGTGTCCTGTTCTGGGCTCCTCGGTACGTGAGAGACGTGGAGCTCCTGGAGCGGGCCCAGCGGGGGGCAGCAGACCCGCAGCAGCCTTGGTGCGGTGCTGCGGCTGCTCAAGGCGTTCCGCATGTCGGACAGACAGACACCTGGCTGCGGTGGGACAGAGCAGGGCAGGCCGCCTGGCCGCTCACAGTGGTTTCCTGATGAAACTGGGCTGGCAGGCCTGAACTGGTGTAATTGATACGGCTTTGGGACAACCTCAACTGGTTCTTAAGTCCATATCAATTTCCATGTATTTGAAATACCAGAATAATCCATACAGTCCATATAATCCATGCAGTCCATCTCTATGAAGCTGGAGAATTACTGTGTTCAGTCAACTGTAATTCTGAAATGTTCTTATTTTTGAACCTTGCCTTAACTTAGATTTGTTTCAATACTTACACAAAAAATGTTTTTCTGTGTATGTGACAGTTGTCTTTTAAAACAGCTGTTAAAAGACTTCTTATGCTAAAATACAGGGTTTCACACCTTCCTCCTCATTAGGCCATGTTTTCTTAAAAAATTCCAGTTGGATTTGCTGCTACCTGCCCTCTCTGCTACAGCCCTACAGGGAAAAGAAGGCGAGGAAATGTTACATGGAGCTTTTCCAATGCCTTTCACTTCCCAGTGGCCAGAGCTTGTTTGGTCTGCAACTCCCCTGGGGTGTATGGGCTAACATCTGACAGATGCCTCAGCACCAAGCCTGACAGAGTTCAAGAAGCATTTGGACAATACTGCTGGACACAGGGTGTGATTCTTGGGGATGGTCCTGTGAAGGGCCAGGAGTTGGACTTGATGATCCTTGCGGCTTCCTTCCAACTCAGAATACTCTGATTTTGTGATGTATTGAGATGTATTAGTTAGGAGACAAGGAAGATGACCTGCACCGCAAAACCCTCTCATTCACCCCTTATTTGCAAAGTCTCTGTACTTGTGAAGGGTAGTGTCTGGGCCAATGGAAAGTGTCTCCATGGTGCTGCAGTCTGTGCAGGCAATGCAGGCTGCATCCAGAGGGATGCTGGAAGGCTCACCCGCTGAGGCTTAGCCAGCCATGCCACTTGCATGGCCACCAAGGTCATTGGTAAAATGGACTCATTTTAGTAAGCTGTGAAAATGCCATTTTTGGCACTGTTATGGGGAGCTGACAGACTTATTCCTGTGCAGGTAGTCTCTCAGCACCTCCCTTTCCTGAGGACCCATGTTCATGGAACATGAGGGGAGCATCTCTGGCAGACCTTGGCAATGCTCCTGGTTCAGAGGGAGTCCTGCTGGGAATTAAAGGACTTGTTGGCATACCTGCACTGGTCCTCCTCCATCATCCACTCCCTGCTCTGTGGTCAGTTAATATAAGGAAAAGGAGATAAATTCTACTGGGTAGGATTGGAGACTTGTTTCTATTAAATTAGTCTCTTCCATGGACATTGTTGGTTTGTGGAGCTTAGAGTAGAGTAGGGCCCCCTTGTCCTTGAGGCCTCTAGGGTTGGTTTTTGAGGTCTTGTTGACATTTGCGCCATCTCCCACTGGGAAAGGGGGGCTCTAGACAGCCTGAGCCTAGTGCACCCTCATAGCAGGGACAGTGTTCTTAATTTCTGTGCAAGCAGCTGATGTGATGGTGACACAGGAGGCTTAGAGAAGTGGGTCTGGAGAGAACATCCAGGGCTCACCTCTCTTCTTAGAAGTGCAAAATGTCTTGTCATGTCCATTGCCTAGTGGGAATGATGTGCTCCTGAATGGATGTTCAAAACGTTAAATAATGAAATACATCTGGAAAAAAGGACTGCATATAAGAGCTACATCATCTCATGTGATGCATTTAATGTCCTTAATTTACATGCTGACAACTTTGCCATTTCTAAACAATGTTATCATTCGTCTTTCTGATAATTAATCAGCACAAGCTTCAAACACTGTTTATCACACTTTGATGCAGCAATTAGACAAGAAAGGCAAAGTGTTGAAGGGAAGGTTTTGGGCTATTTTTTTCTTCAAAAATCGTACAGTATTTACAAAGAAGTGCTTTTTCTAACACCATTTTTAGAATTCTTCACTCATTCACAATCAGTCATTGTATAAAAACATCATTCAGAAATAGGTTTTAAAATACACCCACCTCCATTGCATAGTATACAGAAAAATAGGCGAGAGTTAAGACACTTGATTTTTGAATGAGAATAATGTGAATTGATTCAGAGGTATGACATTTCTGAGGAAGAAAGATGCAATTTCCAAAAAATAATGAGCTGTAGTTCTCCTGAAGCTAGCGAGCTTCTTGAAGGTCTGCCATCAAATTTTGCTTTTATAGACCAAGTATCTTTTACCATACACACAAGGCTTGCATTAAGGTCAAACAAATAATATTGCAATTGGATTTACCCTTCAGAATTTGCATGTGGACCCTGACAAAAATGAGTTACACAAAGTACTCACGAGAATCAGTGTTGGTTTCATGTGTCATGGCCCATCCATGGAACAACTCAAGGGATCCAATTTGTTATTTTCAGTTTCTGTTTGTATAACTGAGGAGCTGAATGTACCCTTATACTTTTAGAAACATTTCTTCTGTAAGAAGACCTTGGCTTCTGCTCTCTGGTAAGACTTAAAATGGCATGTTGTGGAGGGGTTAGCAGGCACTGATGGCATCTTAACCTGATGATTTTCAGATAAAACTTGGTAATTTAGTTATCTTGTGAGCTGACTTAATTTTTTCTTTTTTTCTTTTTTCTTTTTTTTTTTCTTTAAAAATGTGCTCCAGTGATTTCATTGAGCCTGGTCCATTAAAGAGCAACAGGGAACTCTGAACAATAGGTGCTTGTTTTACAGTTACTGCAAATGCTTCGAAAGCACTAAATTGCCTTTTATACTCAACAGTCTAATAACAAAGCCTGATTTTTTCCATTTTTCTCCCAACTGATTTGATGGTTCACTTGAGCTTTAATAACACATTACATAAATCTTTACAGCTATTACAGAAGTCTTTTGTCAAGTTTAATTTGGTGTTTGTTTTTTCCCCCCCTCCAGTGTAATCATTCACCCTTAAATGCACTGTAGCACACATACCAGAGTTGTGCTTGTCCCTGGATCCAGAAGAGTAGTGAGTCCTAGAGGTTTGTTTTACATGGGGAGGGACCTCAGTCCTTCCAAAGGCAGTTGTTGCTGAAAGCTCCTGGTTCAGAGGTATATCAGATAAAGCGCTGTGCACTCCCAAAGGCACCTCTGGCAACAGCTCTATCCTCTCCTGCTGTTTAATTTAACTTTGTCGTTACAACTTTGCTTGTGCTTGGTAGCCCATGGTGGAAAAAATCACCTGGATTAGCTGGGAGGGTGGGAGATCTATCAGTGTAGACCTCTCTCCCTGCTGCAGAATAAAGGGAAATGTGCTGATGACCAGGCAGAGTTGTAGAGAGCAAAAGCAGATAAAAGAGCAGTAAATGTTGAAAAAACTTCAGAAATGCAATTGGGTATAAAACATGATCAGATGATATTATCTTGACCAGGAAAAGCAGAGAGGCTGTTAAATGCCAGGCTTCCTCATCCTATGTTCTCCTGACCCTTGTGTGTCCAGATGTCTATTCATTTTCCCACTGGCTTTGAAGTGGAGGATTTCTGTCACTTTCTTCTTTCCCAGCCTTTCCCTCCACTGTGGTCTGTGAGGAAAGCCTGGCCCTGGAAATGGGCAGAGCCAGGACTCGTGAAAATAAAGAAGGAAAGGCTGAGAGAAGTAGGATGCTCTCACTGCTCTCCTGCTGACCCACCTCTCTCAGCATTATGGTCCCTTAGCAAAGCTCTTGGCTCTTTAAGGACTGTGTCTGTATAGACAGGGCTTGGCTGGTGCTGTGAGGAGAAGATGGGGCTCTGCTGCTGCTGGAGCTGGAGATGAAGGGGTGAACCAGGATGATCCCATCTACACACAGAGAGGTTGTCTCCACTCCTGAACTTCTCAGTATGGCCAACCAGAGTGAGCTCCTCAGTGAAAGATGCTGGGGTGAGATGTGTTTGATGCTCAGAGATCCCCATGTGCACCCACCAGAAAACTTTGTGGACACCCAGCCAGGATTGTGCCCTCACTGCCAGTGCTGTAAATCTAGGTGAGTGACACCATTGTCCCTAGCTGTGTTTGGAGCAGCACAAAACCTGGCTTCATGTTAAAACCATTATAAATGCAGGATGGGTCAGATTCATGCCTGGTGGAGCACAATGGAGGAGTGGGGGACAGTCCTCTATTAATGAAGCTATTATTCAAATGAAGAACTTTTAAAAAAACAAACAGAGAAGGATGGAGTTGCTGGTGACACTGACTGACATTGTTCAGGGATCACAGTAAGGAGATCTGCCTGGAGAACAGGGAGAGCAGAGCTAGTGCCAGGACACAGCTGCTGCGCGGGGGGAGTGGTGCCAAGGGGGCTGTGTTTCGGAGCATGCACTCCACCCTGGACCAGGAGCCATTGTTGGGCAGTGGCTGTACTCCTGCCAGGCTGCACATGATGTTGTAAACATCCACAGATCTGATGGGAGGCGCTCGGTAGTTGGATCGGAAATCTGCAGGCAAAAGAGAGGAGTTGGCATCAGGCAACCCTGGAATGTGGGGTGCTGTGAGGCAAGGGCTCCTTTGCCTTTCTTGGGACTGACCCACCAGGCTGGGATGTGGCATGCTATACAATTTAGAGCATAGCTCAGCAAAAACATTAATTTAAACAATTTTATTCATTATTATTACTTCTAGGCCAATTTTATTATAAAAACTAAAGAAAGCTCTGAAGTTTTAAGTACAGGAGTTACTTTAGATGTGCTTGCATGTGTAATTTGGAAGCAAATTAGAAGCACACTTTGCATGTGCTTGATAGGTGTAATAGCCTGACATAATTGTATTGCACATTCTGCTTTCACTGGTGCAATACGATTGCCTGGTGCTCTGCCTGGTGCTCTGCCCTGTTTAAAGGGCCTGATGAAGTAGAAACCAGGAGTTATGTGTCTGCCCATCAGACACATGGGTGAGGTATGCTGCAACCTTCCCAAAAAAAGTGCCCTGCTGTAGCGAGTCTGAATTCCCTGACAAAAGCAGGATTCATGCGTTTCAAATAGAATTGAAAATTTTGGCCAAAATTTAGGAAAATATGGCAAAGAGTTCGTAACTGCACTGGGACATCAGAGAGAGGCTGACTAAATCCCTTCATATCTCTCTGCCCTGTTTCTTCAGCTATAAAATAGATGCAGTGCAACAACCCCTCCATTGTGAGGAAATCCTGCCACCTATTTGTAATTTTTGGGTGTCGCAGAGTGCTACATTGGGGTCCTGATGTGCCAGGGGCTGCAGGGCTGCAGGGGTGAGGACCATGGGGCTGCAGGGGAAGTGGAACACCAGGGATGGTGGCACTGTACCTGGGCCATATGCGAGGAAGAAGCCTCTCATGTCCATGAGCTCATTGTCGTAGCCATGCCAGCCATTCTGCCAGGCCTCCTTCCTCCCCGTCCCGTTCTCCCAGTAGGGCAGCTTGTCCCTGCTCTGGGTGACAACAGTGGAGCAGGTTATTGCCTGCCTGCTGGGCTGTGCTGGGGCACTGTGGGGTGCCATGCTGTGTCTCCATGTGCTGTACCACCCCTTCAGGCCCCACACTGTGCTGTCACCTGCACAGGAGCTCATGCCCAGGAGGGGTGAACCCTCCTGACAGGCTTTGCTGCCTCAGTGAGTAACCACCTCCCCCTCCTCAGGGAGGGGAGGACAACCCATGTAGATTTCTGCCACAAACACGAAGTACCACAGTCGTATGTGACTTGTGTAAGGAAGGTGCTGTCCCTCTCCCCATGCCTGCAGCACTGCCCTCCCACCCAGCACCATGCACTTCCGTGGGAGTTGTTCTGTCCCACATGCCATTGACACCTTAAAAAAATAAGTAATTTTTTGCTCCATTTGACTATTCAGCCTAATAATATAAATATTCCCCCTACTAGATATTTTCTAATCATTATTTCTTCTCCCCACTTGTTTTTATATTAAAGCAATGAGGTTTGTTCCAGGGAACACTGGTTCTAACCTGAGACAGTCCCACTCTCTGTGGCCTGTGCTCTGTTTTATTTCCTTGCTCAGTGGATCTATGCTTTATTAATTTATCATTATAAATCTTGTTCTTCCTAGCCCATACTGCACTTAAGATATACTCTTAAATTCCTTCCTTACTTTCTTCTGCTTTGTATCAACAGCTTGTTACCTACAACAGTGCCATATCTGTCAGAGCAGCAGTCCCTAGGGGCTGATCAAATGCTAGACCAACCTGTCCATGAGTTTCTCCTGTCCTGTGCTCCTTAGGGATAGCAGCAGACAGATGTGGCACTCCACATTATCCCAAAACTGTGGCAGGAATTTCACTTAGACAAAGACCATCAACTGACAGTTCAACAGACCCATGACACTAATTTCTCTGATAATTACAGAGAAGGAGCTGCACAGTCCTCTAGAGTGTCCAGGTCTAGCCTTCTCACTCAGGTACAGAAGGACAGAAGATGCCCCAAAAGAGTTTCCCACATTCCCACTTCAGGCAAATGCTGCAGCTCATGCAGATGGTGAAACAGATTAAATGAGGATCCCTTTCCTTTTATAAACATTTCTTTTGTCTGATTTTTATCTTCTTAAGAAAGAAAATTGAGTGTGCAATGCCCAAAGGATGGGGACCACTCACTCATGTGAAAGGAACAATGGCATATGAGCAGATCAGCTTTGATACAGCACGAAATCCCTCCTCATCCTGCTTTAACCAAAACATAGATGGGCTTCAGTTCCTATGCTCCGTGATGAGGGAAACAACTTTCCAGATACACCTCCTTTGTCTCTTTCAAAAGCCACCACCATCAAAAAAATCCCCTTTTTCAAAGAGGTTTTAGCTATCCATTAGCTAACAGAGAGTTAAAAAGCCCTGGGAGCATGACAGGGAAGAGCTGCATATCCTCTCTTCACTGGTTTGGGCAGGAAGTATAATAAAAGGCTCAATAATTTCTTTAAAAATATGACAGGAAACTTTCATTTTCATATCCCATTCACAGATAATGAAAATGTACTGAAGAGAAGGAAAATCTGACAGCATTAATGAGAGGACATTCTTGAAAATCAGAAACAATGGGAAGGAATGGGCAGAGAGACAGAAATAATTATCATAGCAGCAGTGTTTGCTGCACTGTTATTAAGGTTTGTCAGACTTTCAATGATTTTTAAAGTGCTTTTTTATTTTCTACAGAATATGTAAAAACGTTCTATTTTGAACTTATGTACGAGAGAGTTTAGTTGTATTTTTTAAAAGTAATTTTGGAGAAAAATGTTTCAGATCCTTACTTTACCTGTCTCAGTCTTAACTCTGGTTTTTTATACTTTTTTTTTTATCAGAAATGTGGTACTCATCCAGCTGTATTCAAAAGCCATCAGGTTTTTCTAGAGGTGCATTTTTATTCAGCTGTAGAAGCTATTATGCTAAATTCATGTTGGCTAGTGAGAAATGTTGTAGTGTGGACTGAGCAAAGCTTGGTGAGCAGTAGCTCTGAAGGCCATGAAAGGTGCTGAGCTGAGTTACAATAACCTACAAGGCAACAAAGTGCACTGACTATTCTGGGACACAAAAGAAACCCAGGACTCCGTGATTCTGTTGCCAACTTACTGAATTCATGTGTGGCCTCGGGCAAATCACTTAATACACTGCTCAGTTTACCTCCTTAAAAAATACACACTTGTCTCACCCTCTGAGCTGTGCTGAGCTGCAATTAGTATCTGTAATGTAGTGGTGCCCAGTGGTGACAAGAGGACAAAGTAACAACAACAATTCATAGTAAAAAAATAAGTTAGTATGAAAAATCTCTTCATGTTTGTGTTCTCTGTTTAACAAGTTCCCAGGTTTTCAGTGTGTGCATGGGAATCTCTGAGGAGTAAATCTCCAGTCTGACCCTTTTGAGACTGGTGGGCTTGGGAGAAATGGGGCATTTTTCAGGACAGTCTGATGGGAGGAAAGCCAGGCAGAGGGAAAAATTGCCACAATTGCTGAATGAAGCATAATAAGGAGGAGGAGGATAGTAAGGACTTGAAATGGAAACACTCTTTTTGTCTGAAATGAAAGTAGATGGCAAGGGGGGAGAAGAAGAGTAAAGCAACAAAACTGGAATGTGAAATACAAGAACTACTGCTTTATGACAACAGAGAAAAAAGAGGCACCTTGACTATTTAACTGGTTGCCTTTAGGATAGCTGCAATACATTTAAGTTCTTTTAAGCACACAGCAGAATTTGACATTTGTTTTGTAGTCAGCCCATTGACTTTAACTCAATGATCAGTAATATATTGCACCTTTCCACGCTCCTGTCTAAGTATTTTTCTTCTATACTTTACCTCTACTATGAACCATCCTTCTTCAGCCACGAGAGTTAGTGGAGACACAAATTTTCCTTTTTTGTAGAAAAACCTGTTTGGAATATCCTGTATGTTATAAACATCCATGTGTTCCACAGCTTTTAGTTTTTGATATATCTGCAAAACAAATGAATGTTAGGACACCATCTGGCTGTAAAGATCATAAAAACACTAATGGGTACATGGAAACACCTGGATTTGCAGAATGGCTAATCCTCTGTAATGGTTAATCCTCAGCACATTCACACCAGGACTTTGCCTGTCCAAAGATCATGGCTGGACAAAACCTGCCTGTGTGTTTTAGGGGATTCTAAAAACTCGAATCATAAACACATAGGAATGCATGAATTCATGTATTGTGTGTATTTATAATACACATGTTCACAAATGTATACATGTGAGTGTACCAGCCTACAGAAACAGACCAGGAGAAACCACACCTGTGGAGACAGGAGGCAGTGAGTGAAGTGGTGAGACACTCAAGGGCACCATGTGGACTGTGGACAGGCATGGAAAAGAGATACCATCTTTACTGTCTGCCACTCATTCCCTCTGTGCTCTTGAGTGGAGAATGAATGTCACCTCACCTGTGTTTCTGCACTCACCCAGTCAATCACTATCAAGGGATTGATAGTGCTCAGTTATCTGCTTCGTTAGTTATCTGATGTGAGATTAATTAGCCAAAGCCTGCAGCTTTGAATCTGCACAATGCCATACAAGTGGTTTATTAATATTAATTATACTGTCTGGAATATAATCACACAAATGTCATTGCACCACAAATTATTCAGTAAATAGATTTTAAATGCCTGGAAAAGATGTTCATATGCCAAAGAGAAGGCAGCTCTTGGAGCCTCCAGACTCTATATTGTTCTTTAATAAGTTAAATATAAATAATCTTCAGGAATAAATAGCTCAGTTCTTCAAAGAATGCAAGGTTCTTCACTAGCCTTTCAGCTAAGTCACCCTTGTGTGTATATGTGTGCCAGGTATGTGCACTGATGTGCAGTGACCATAAAGACAGCACCAGGGTGTGATGACACAATTTCTCCCACCATGACCAGGGCTAGAGTGTGGTCACCAGTACTGGTGCTTTGAAATGGGGTAATTCTTAGAGATGATAACCACTATGTTATAATATACTCCAACTCATAAACATAGCGCTTTAAAATTCATTAGAAATAGAGAATCTAGCTATTGGGAAACTGAAAATCAACTTCATTTTGCTTAAAAAGCATCCCTCCAGTAAGAAATCCTAAAAAGAAATGAAGGAAGGAAACAAAACAATAGTATAAGGCATTGTACTTTATTCTCCTTAGGAATATTAGGGTGTTTAACAAGAGAGAAGCATGTGCTAAAGAGCTTTGTTGGATGAAACCCTATGGCTGTGTGAAGTTGCAACTTGCCTTTGTTTGAAGGTCTGGCCTACAAAACCAGGGAGTTCTGGGTTAAGCACATCAATGCTGTGATCTCCTGTGATGCACTTGAGAGTGAATTGCTCATTCATGCCTCTAAGACAACTTTCAGTTCTGGCACTAATTTGAAATGTTCACAATATCACAGACACAAAATTCCTAAAGAGATTGGGTGCAAAGATCAGCAAATATTCTCTTTTAAAAATTGCACAGGCTACAATATACTGTAACTGGATAAAATATAATGTAGAAACCAAAATTATTTGCCTGGGGAACAGCTTGCCCATTTTGTACATCCACTCATCTATATTCTGAGAACAGCAGTAATGACTCCTCATGCATTGGTTTTGGGTTAAACTATAATGTACTTGTCTATTAGTCAGAGAAATTACATTTTAATTCTTTTCAAGTGGTTTTCAAATCTTTTCTCTATTGTTTTAATTTATCCCTCAAAACCCTGAAGCTCTAGCACTGAGCTTTTATGGTTGACTCAATCCAACATGCTTCATCAAAAATTCCTCCAAGGACAATATTGCAATTCTGGTCTAATGGAGTTGGTTCTTCAGTGAAAGTTTACTGGAATATAAATACCTGAACCTGCTTCAGATGGTTTGAACATCCTAGCTAGAGTGTCAATAAATTGACTAATATATATAAAATCCTAAAAGTGCATTTTGAACTAAAATCTTTTAGCTATTTATCAGAAGCTAATGAGGGTGGAGTTTAAAAGCACGTGTCCTTGCCATGTAACAGTGTAAGTTCATGCTTTTTAATTTGCCTGGTGTTACTTTCCTTCAGAAACCAGCATCACAAGGATGTCACAGGATCCAAGTCTGACTCCTGATAAGAGTTGATTTTTGCACACATCTCTGAGAGCAGTATTTGGATGTTAAGAGAAAACAGAAGACACAACTGGCATAAAAACTGAGAAAACACAAAACTGAGGGTTACAACTAGGCTGTACTCACCTCTGCATGCTTCTCTGGAGCTGGCCAGAGGCTCACAACAGGACCTCGGTCTTTCATTTGTATGGTGTCACTCATATTGATATAGTTTTTCAGCTCAATCACTTTATCTGCCCAAGAGATGTCTGTCATCCCATGATCAGAGAAGAGGAGGACGTTGATATCATTCTGAAGGCCTTTGCTCTGTGAGGAAAGTGTATGATAACGTTTAGGGCCATGTAAGAGCTTGGCACTGTCTGTGCCTGCTGGAAAATGTAAATCACCTTTTGACCTCCACTGTTTCTGTGGAAATTAACCAGAAGGATCACATCCATCAATGTCCTGCAATGTGCTTTGCCACCACCCATAATGGTGGATACCCACTTTTACTTGCTGCTCTGGAAGAGTCTGAGAGGTTAGCACCAGAGTTTTTCCTAAACAAGTCTGCGCAGCAATTTTGCTATGATACCACTTGTGGAAGGGGTGTTTCTCTCTTTCCCTCCCAAACATGAGCACTTAGCATTAGAGCTTTTAATATTTAGTGAAATTGAAGATGCATATTCCTCTCTTCACTGAAACACATAAAAACTCCAACATGCATTTATCATTGTCAGAAATATTCATAGAATTGCCATTTACCCAAAAGATTTTCTCGCTGGAAAATCATTTCAATAACGCTTTTTTAAAACAAAGTTTAAAGTACAGAGTTCTGAATGCTGTCATAAAAGCTGCTATAAAAGTTAATAGTCTGATTCTACAAACCTTAGGAAACACAGTTTTGATTTCTTCACCTACAATGAAGTCCAGCTGGCAACACAAGTCATAAACAGAGCAACATGTATATTGGTTTGTGGCTTCCTGGGGCTACTGGTATAAATCCACCAGGAGGGTGATAATGCCATCAATGAAAATAATAATCAGGGTAATGGTGCCTTGACTTCCACATGAACTCAGTAACCTGTTTCTCAGGAAAGAAAAATTTACAGCCACCGCATTCAGTTACAGGTGTTAAACAGGCTCTGGGCAGTGCCACGAAGACCAGTTTTAAAAGCCTTGTCCAAAGGCACCCAGGAGCTGGGTTTATGGATGCCACTCACCTTGATGAGTGAGATCATGTTGCTCAAGGCTTTGTCCACTTCCTTCAAAGCCTTCTTGCGCTGCTGGGACGAAGGGCCGTAGTGGTGGCCTTCCACGTCGATGCGCTCGTAGTACACTGCGGCCATCTCGGCACTGTTGTTGCTGGGGGTGGGAGAGAGCAGGGAGTGAAACGCTGACACACATGGAGAGCTCCTGGCTGCTGGCACTGTTGTCTTCACAAGCATGTAGAGCCACAAAACCCCATTTTCTGCTTCCAGCCTGTGCTGTCCTACCACCTATTGCACTGCTGAGGTCATTATTCACACCCAGAGTCTCCTGAGTTTACCTGAGACTCCCATCAGAGGCAGCAGGTGGAAACTGCCATGTGCAGGCTGGCCTGGCATTCCTCTACTAACCTATTTGAATCAGGAAAGAAGCTTTCCCTTTAAGAACAAAGAAATTCTGATTTCTGTGCTGAATGCCCCTATTAAAAGGATTATGGGAATTACCAGTCAAATGTGCTTTAATTAAAGTTTGGCACTTCTCGCTTTCTCCTGTGTGAGGTCTTCCAAACCACAGAGGTCAACTCAGGATGTGCTCTGCCTTACAAAATACCAAGCAGTATGAACTGGGATGAGATTTTCGGAAGGAGTTTTATTCAGGAACATGAGCAAGGGAAATGAAGGTAATCTCAAAATTGCACAAGTTTAGCTGATCGCACTTTTCTGCATTGATTGCTGTCAGCCTCATTAAAGGGGATAGTGCACACATCAGTGCTTAATTTCATTTTCATGACCACTTTACTGTTCTCTGTAAATCTCCCTGAGAGAAGTTGTGTGGATAAAATCACAAACCTATACTCCTGAACCTAAACCCAGTCTTTTTGTGTTATACTTAATATATGGCAGAGCATGCCATCCATATTACATGCTCTCATCCATATTAAGATCTCTACAGAAAGACTTGTTAGTCCAGCATGTATGATTAAAGACACCTGGGTAGTCTGGTGTAATTAGTGGGACAGAAGAGGCAAAATCAGAGATGAGGGATTGAGTGAATGAATTAGGGTCTGTCATTTGCATTTCTCAGTTTGTAGAAGGCCTCAGAGGAGCAGTCCTGTGAGAAGCTGAAGATGTCTGCTGGGGTGGGAATTTCTCCACTGCTGGTCCTGCAGAACAGTGTTGTTCCTCACTCTTCAAGGTTTTAAAATAATTTAAATGAAGCGGCACTCCCGTCTTCCCAGTTTCATTTTAAGCATTACTTTCCATCTGTATGAGGCATAAATTATTTTCTAAAATTTGACCCTGTAATTTCTCTATTGCATACACAGTCATTGAACCTATTGAAATAGTTCTCTTCTGTTGCAGTACCTGTGTTATAATCTATGTAAACTAATTTATGTCTTCTCACCTAAAAGTAAATTATCATTTTGACCAAGATAGAAGCTAAGAAAGAGATTTTTTGCATAAAGCAAGTGATCTCATTTAGGCTGTGGTGAGATTTCTCCATGAGACCTCAGTTCTGTAAGGAAGAATATTTAATTACTTCTATGGGACAAGCTCCAGTAATGCAGCATGCTTAGGAGTTTGCAGGATTTGGTACAGCATGTCTGGGGCTTGACTTTGTTTCCATTTTTGCCTGTTTTTCTATGGAAAAAAGGGGTTTTCTAAGTTTTCTAAGAAAACCCTTATCATGGCTTGTATGGGAGAAGTATTCTGTCTTTAGACAGAAGCATTCAGTTAGTCCTGTCTTCTTCCATCACCAGTAACTTTCCAAATAAATGACTTAGAAAAGAATGCTGAAGAAAGCTGGACAGCATTGATGGCAACACCAAAAAGTATTTTACATTCTACCAGCACACTTTGCAAGTACAATGCAGACCTCATGACACCTCCCCAGGAAGGTAGGTCGATTACAACAGCCCATAAGTTACAGTTGTTGAAAAGATTCAAGGGAGGTTTCACTTGCCAAAAACAGATGCTTGACTTTGTTTTGAATATTCTTGGTCCAAATAGTGGTCTTGAAGCACCTGTTTGAAAACACTGGAGAGTATTGCTGAAGGTTGATTTCCTTTGGTTGCAAGAGAAGCTCAGTGGCTCCCTGATGAGTTAGATACTTTACCCTGGAGTCCCTGCAAGGTTTGCTAATGGTGGGAGCACAAATGCAGTTCTTTAACTACTAATACCTGCCATTAGGGCTGCTGAGCAAGGCGACAGACTGCCAGGCAACAGACTGCCCTTACACAGGCTGTTTTCTCACAGAGAGCTAAGGATAGTCTCAGCCTAATGGGCTTTTCCAATTACCTAGGGTGTGGAAAGGAAACACGCTGCATTTGCCAGCCTTTGAACAGCTCCAGAAGTCAAAAGCACTTGTGAAAGATATAGATGACAAGCTGAAGGCTCTTCTACTGGAGATGCTAAATCCTCCTAAATGAATATGACTACAATAAAAGCATTTCAGAGGCTTTACTTCTTATGGGCTGGCATAGCAGCATGGAACTTCTTCTAAATCTTAAAGAAATAAACAAAGAGGATGGATGAGAGAAAGAATAAGGAAAATCTACCAGATTTTTAATATTCTCATTCTCTACCCTCCCTTCTTACTTTAAGTCCCTGCAGTATTCACACCCAAACCTGATTATTAGTTTTATGTAAGACCATTAATTTTTCCTCTTTCACACCTTGTTGGATACAGGGCACTTAGTTCAAATGAAAAGAACTTAGGAAGAAATTCACCAGGGATGGTGTGTAAACAGACACCAGTGACAGGACCTCCTGCTGCACTGGGATGATCTGTGGGATTTGGGCACTTCAGAAGACTGTAGCTGTTATTTATGACATCTTGGTGGGAGGGATTTACACTTTTCTTGAAATCATCAGCTTTCACCTCTTCCAAGTTGTTCCACCAACACTGTTGTGTTCCTTTCCTTTTCCACCACAGACAGCAACAGGCAGCCTTGTGGCTTGGACAGAATTAGCTATTGAAACTCTCCAACTACCCAAAATAACAGCTTGAAGTGCTGGTACTTTTAGCAGTTTGTGCCTCATGTTTCACCGTGTTCACAATTACAGAGCTGAAAAACAGCACTGAGCACCCTTACATACTGTGCTTCACAGAAACCAGGCAAGAAGCTTCAAGTATATCTTGACCCATCCCAAAATGATACCAGACCAAAAATCTTTCTACATTAATTCTGGGTTTCCACCAGAAGTCAGAGCCAATGTCTGTATTACATCTTCCATTCCCTTTTTTATTCACTGAATTAAAAGCATTGCAAATGCTCCAGAAAGCCTCCTATGACACATATGGCTTCCTCATGTCACATGCAGGTAACTTTCTTTAAATCTAAGCTAAATAATTTCAGGATAAAACCTCTCACATGGTCTCAGAAAGCTTCTGTCTAAGCCCATGCTGCAAACAACACTTATTTGTGAGCCTCTGTGCAGCAGGACCCAGTGTGGAACTGGGAGCAACTTCCCCAACAGCACTCTCATGAACTTGGAGCCTTTATTTCAAGAACAATCAACACTCACCTCCTGAATACAAAATTTTTTGGATTCAAATTGCTATGGCAGTTGCAAGTATTGAAGCAGAAGGGTTTCCTAGGATTGGATTAATTATGGAACCAACAAGGCTTTAAAGGAGGAGCTCAGTTATTGCCCAAGTAAGACATTGGTGCTGCATATGATGGTGCAATCTTCCCTGATTTTACACCCTATTTGGAATTGTCTTTTGTAAATGTTTGAATGAGAGATGGTGGAACTTGAAAGCTGGGTCTGGAGCATACATTTTTCCTAGGAGTTGTCTGAGAGATATATTCCCATCAGTTGGACTATATGGCTGTTGTAGGTCCCTTCCAACAGAACTATTCTATTCTATTCTATTCTATTCTATTCTATTCTATTCTATTCTATTCTATTCTATTCTATTCCCATATTTGCACAAAATGAATGCCCTGTCCAAAAATATTTGGCTTGAGATGTTCTAAAATGAAGAAAAAGCCAGACCATCAGTCTCATAAACAAGTGACTGGAGCTGAATTTCAGATTTTCCAAATTCCCTCTCTAAATACAAGCATTTCAAACCCTTTTCTTGCAGGAGTAGACATGCACAGGCTCATCCTGAAGTTGTTTGAAACAGCAAATTACAAGCAGTTAAGTCAGGATGTCTCCTCCTTGTTGCAGACTACACAGAAACAGAGGAGCACATCTTTCCCTCCACTCTTACTGTCTATTTCTGTTATGGTGTTGTTTCTATGATGATACTATATAAAGCACTCTTGGCCCTCATCTTCCTACCTGAAAGCTCATCCTGAAAATTTCCCTGATAGTAAATCCAAAGATTTGTCCCAGAGAGAGGAAACCCCACACTGCAAAAATCTCGTGACGTACCACAGAGACTCGAGGGCATCGCTGATGGCGTCTGCAAAGTTCCTGTCTGTTGGGACACTGAAGTACTCGCGGCAGTAACTTGGTCTGACTCCAAGGATTTCCACCTCGCAACCTACGAGCAAAAATGTGGTAAGCTCTGCTATTTCACCTTGATCACAGACCTCCCACCCTGGTGTCCATGTTCAGGTCTGTAAATTCCCTGTGACATTACTTACCGTATGCCTTCCCTGCAGGAAACCATGTGGTTGACAAGGGAAAAGGGGAGAGAGGTTGGTTTGACAAGTGCTTGTAGCAAACTGTACATTGGACTCTTTTATTTCCCTCTCTAAAAGGAAGGTCTCTGTGTGACCTGCCCACAATAAAATGCTTGATTCCCTCATGGCAAACCATTTCCACCTAAATCACCAGCTTGTTTATATTTTAACTTCTGTGGCCATATAGCCTCATTTCCAGGCTTCCAACATAATAGATTTAGATATTGTTCTCTGAAACTTCAGCAAATACTTTCCAGTTAGACACACTGTCTCTTACGTTGCAATATCCTCTATAAACTGTGTTTTATGATGTGATACTGGCTCTCCACTGTTATATCTGTTTCCCAGGAGGTCCTATTAAAACAATGTAAACCAATTAACTCTCTTGGTAACTTGCAGCCTTTCTTGCAAAATAAAGTCTGCTTTGTGGCCTAAAAATTTACGGCAACAAATCCTACAGGAGAACATGGCCCTGAACATAGAAAAACATGTTTTTGTGAGGTTTCTTTGCCCTTTTGCTCGCCAGTTACTATGCTGCTGAATACTATTAATATTTAAAAGAAGTATGCTTCCAGAAACACTAGATTAATGCAAATTATCATTCCAGAACCCCAGAGTCCTCCCATCACAGTTAGACATTTTCTGATGTATTCAGAAATACATCAGAAAACAAGGGCCACAAGGAGGAATCAAAACCAAAAAAAACCCCACCTTTTGCAAAATGGCCTCTGCATACAGCAACACAGTCTGGTCAAAAAGGCAGCTCTAAGCCAAAGCCTGAATCTATACATCTGGGTCCCTCTGCTTCTCCTTTGGGAGGAAAGTGAAATGCATTAAGGACTGTCATATGTTGACTTGTTGCTGGGGGTGTAAGAAGGAGGTGTAAGTAGAGAGAGGGCCCTAGAGCAAGTAGAGCTACCAAGAGAGGTGATTTACAGTGGTTTGCTTACTGGGACACTCAATAAAGAGAGTCTGTCAGTCTTGCATCTCAGCTCCCATGAGCTCACATCACTCAGGTGCAGCGCTGGGACGTAGGGAAAAGCACACCGCTTGCAGGCCAAGCTGGCTAGGAGTCTTCTGATGTGATAGTTCAAGAGTACTATGAAAAATTAGAAAAACTTATGTGTTTAAGCTTAGGAAGTTTTTAAAACCTTCAATGATTTGCAGAAAGCCAGATAAGTCAGATGGAAATTATCCTTTCCAAAAGTAAAAGGGTCATAGCACACATGACAGATTCAGTCTCTGCCTGTGGTAGCAGCTCCCAGGTCTCCACATGCTTTGTGCATTTCAAGCGACCCCATCTGTTATGATTAATTGCTTATTTGCAATAATAAACATCTAATGTAGTCAACTGATTTATTTTCCTGTAAAAACACATTTGCCTACTCTTGAAGCTACATCTAATTTTTATTTGTATCAAAATTGTGAGATGGTGCTTACTTTTCATACTTCCCCTGTTGCCCCAAACATAGGACTTAATCTTCCACTTTCTGCATGAGAGTACCTCAGTGTTCATCTCTCCACCATGATTCCCCATGACAGTTGTCTGCAGCCTGGATAAGCAGCCAGCAGATTATGTGACAATAACTGACTGTCTAGGTCACCCCACAATAAAACTCCTTTACATCTGCACACAGTGTCCCCAGTAAATTACACTGTGCAGCAGAGATGGGTCTGAGCTGATACTGAACCAAATCATCAGAAAAATGTATTCCATGAATGGCCTGAAGTCGTACCCAGGAAGTGCCCTTCCCTGAGGGCTCAGAGATCCAGCCTTTTGTGGGGTGTCCTGGGTGCTACCAGCAGCAAAACAAGGGCTTTCAGCTACCTCAGATGCTAGAGGTGATGCAGTTGTCCTCTACAGGCTTTGCTAGTATTTCAGGACTGAATTGGAACTTTGGAGCCAATTTCTCATTTCATACTTGAGTCTGGCTCAAGATTGTCTTGAAAAACAGGCAAGAAGTTAAGAATGTGTTTGGAAAGTCGTTAGAAGTACCTTGTGTTTAACTGCAGCTGGATAACTGCTCATAGCCAGTGACTAATATGATCATTTTGCCTCTTCTTTCTTCAGATACTGACATCAGATTGTAATTTTCTCAAATAACTTTCCTCAGAATTACTCATGAGATAATTTTAACTGGGAGCATTAACCTCTTGGGGATCTGGGATATTTAAGTTTCTGAGCTATCTTTGCTATTTCTAGGTTGTCAAGTGATGAGCATGACGTAAAAGACTACAGGGTAGCAACAATTAGAAATAATTTAAACATTTTGGCCATGAAATAGTGGTTTTCAAGTGTGCTTCTTCTTTTTTTTTTTTTTTTTTTTTTTTTTTTTTGCCTCTATGATGAATAGAACTTAAATTAGGGTTTTTAATGTCAAGGCTTGTTACAAGTCCAAAATAGTGGCTATGAAGACCCTTTAATATTTAAATTTCATTTTGGAAGAGGCCAGGACAGATGGTAAGTTTTTTCTTTTAGATATTATGGGAAAGAAAATTTAAACAGATTTGGAGGCAGCCAAAGGGAATGCCAAGTTTTTCTTGGTTAAACTACAAATAGTTAAGCTGTATTTACTAAGATGTAATGCTAGATACCTCTGCATTGTTTTGTATGATGCTAAACCTTTATTTAAAAACCTGAACTACTGGCGCAGGAATAAGGACTTCTTTCAGAGTGATAAACCCCTCTTTATCTATCTGACATGGAGACCTGGATCTCTGCCAGCTTTAAATTACATTTCTAAACATTTATTTAACAGTTGGACACTTCATGTCATAACAAAAGATTTTGAAAACTTTCCAGACTAGCTGTATGGTCTGGTAAATATTATGTTTAAATAGCAAAAGTTGAGTTTAGAATCTTTTTTCTTTGCCCCTCTGTCTCTCATTTCAGTGTTTAGAGAAGTTCTCACTGCACTTCAGCTGAAGTAGTTGCATGGGCTGCTGGAAAATGAAGGAGCTTGAGCATCTGGGATGATGGCACTTACTGGGCTGAGGGCAAGGACCACTCCAAGGTTTTGACCAGGATGCTCTTGCGCTCCTCTGGGCATTCTCCACCTGCTGGAGCAGCAGTGCTTTGGACAGGCAACCTGGGGGTGAGGCTGTTCCTTTCACCCCACACAGAGCATGAAGAAAGGAGAAAAACATCCCTACAAGGCAAGGCCTTATGTTTTGGCAGAAGTGGTGTTTGGGACACCCAGCATGGTGATAGTTTGGCTCCTCTGCTTCTAGAATCATGAGATCTCAGATGCATTCTGCTCATGAGTTGTCTTTGCTGGGTTTATGTTAGGCTCACAGATAAAGCTGTGTGATTGTTTGCATCCCAGAGCTCTCCTGTGTTCTGTGTTCCTGTGTGCTGGGGTCCAGATTTTATTTCTTTAGGCAGTGACTACACATGAGAGAGGAACATAGGGAAGAAAATGAAGCAGCAGATTTTGGGTTTAGACTTTGCAAAGCTTGGAACTGGCTCTGAGGAGGAAATGACACTGGTAAAAGTTAATCTTGGGAATCAGCACTCCGGTGTTTCCAATGCATTCCTGCTACGGTTCATTGATGTTGTTTGTCTCTATTGATAGCTAAAGAGAAAATAGCATCTTCCAGAGCAAAGTGGAATGAATTTGGCTACATATTGCAGTTCCTATTAAGAGTTTCCCAAACTTTTCTGTTTGGATCTTTATCATAATTGCAAGATTCATTACTAAGCAGCAGTGTGTATTTATGCTGGAAAGCTAATCACTAATAGCAGATCATATGCAGTACAAATGCCTGTGGGACCTCTACTCACCTTGGTTATTAAATCTTGGGGTTTTATTTTCATTTTGTTTGGTATCGCTCCCCATTCAAATGGCTTGTTAAGAATTTAAGCTTTAAAATGATAGATGTAGAATTTTTAGAAAGGATTTTGTCCTTGCTATGGAACAAGAAAATGCTTGGGAAAAAATCATAGGGAAAACATAACAAATGCTGTTGCATTTGAAGAGACTTCTGTTCACCCCAGTTATACCTGGAGTCCTACTGCAGCCCAACAGCCCTGTATTTTAGTTCAGTAGTTCCACATTTCACTCTGCTTCCTGTGTCTGACCCTGTATGGCCAATGTGTCCTTTGAGACCATGAGTACCCTGAAAATAAACATGTGCTTCATGCCTTTGCTGAACTGAAGCGCTGATGGCTTTGCCAAAGGTCAGCCATCACAGATAAATAATTAAGGATAGACAGAGTTACATGTCACAGTCCACAGCTAAAATGCCAGATCCATGCAAAAATTCCCCCTCTGTGTCATAAGATAGTTCAATGCATACATTTGGGAGTGTAAGCACTGGGGAAAGGGGGTCTCTTTTGTTCCTTGCAATATTCAGCTAGAAATTGCAGGCAGAGTGAAAATATACAGGGGATACATATATATTCCCTGGGAAACACTGCTCAGAGGGCAACATGAAGAGCTAGGTGAAGTCCAAAGGCATTTAATGAAAAGTGATACTGGTTTTTTGGATTTCAACAGCTCTCTGTAGGCTGTTACATCTATTCAGTACATAATTATACCTATTGAGAGCAATTACAATAGTAGTTAAAAATGAATAGTCTACAGAAAGAGGTATTTTTGTAAATTTTTAGAAGAATTCGTACATTCTTGTATAATTTGTATATCCTACTATTTGCCTTGCTGTTAGATCACTTGAGACATCTTCAGTAGGAAGCAGCCTTTTTTCAGGGCTGATGTAAACTCTTTGACTGCCTCTGAGTCCATAAAGCAATATTGTCACCCTCAGATCTTTTTGCTCCTCAGCACTGTAGAAACACTCTGGATGGCTTTTCAATGTTTTTCATCTTGGTTCACTCTTTCTTCCCATTCCTTAGAATCATGGGCTTTTTGCCAGGACACCCTTAGCCACATTGCATGGGAAGCCTGTGGCCAGGCACACGTGCACTGGGATGCAGAGACAAGCTGGCCAGGAGCCCATGGCATGAGTCAGCTGCCACTGCCCTGTGCTGTGCTGCTGGCACTGGCTGTGCTCTACAGCTCTCCTAACAGCTCTCTGGTCCTCCAGCCTGTGCTTGCACATTGAGGGTATCTGCAGACTGCTTAGGGTAGGGAGCAGTTAGAAAGTAAAAATGTTGAGAATCTGGGTGCTTTGCAAGGGATTTGGTCTGGTTGCTCAGCTGGAACATCTATTTCCATGTGAGTCCCTAAACGTGTGGTCTAAGGGGATACAATACTTCTGTTTGATAAAAAGGACTCATTATTGCACATCCCTAGTCATTCCAGTGGTCCAATATCTAACAAATGAGGAACAGAAAGGCCAGTCCCTCCAAATAATGGCCCAGACTCAGACCAACTGGGACCACAGATGAATTAACAATGAAGGAGGACCAGAAGACAAGGATGCTTTGCTTTCAGCTGGATTTTCTTGTTCTCAGAGAGCAGATAATCTTCAGCTCTCAGCTACTAATTTCCACATTAAAACCAAAGAAACACTGGGGGAGGTGGTTATTGTTTAACTTTGATTGGACCGTGAACCATGGAGCAACCATTCAGCATAGCAGAAGTTACAGGTGGACAAGAGGAAAAAGCAGTTGATGGAGGAGGGGATGCTCATCAAGCCAGCATCCTCCTGAAGCTAGCATTTAGTGGAAATCTGCCTCTACTGAACTTCAGTTTTCTCCTTTCTAAGCATATGCAAATTATCATGACTGAAGAAAAGCTAATTCATTTCTATGCCTGCTTAGTAAAGCACATAAAATTCCTGTCTGTATTTCAGAACTGTATTAGAGAGCCGTTCTTACAGCATACGGAGTGCTCAGATGTCAAGGTGCATTGTAGGAATTTTTCACATACTAACCTGGCCAGTAGTACATGGAAACGTTCTTTTTAGCTTTCATCATAGTGACCCACAGAGGCTCTGATCCATTCCACCAGAGAGGCAGCAGGCTTTCTTTATTCACACCAATATCAAATGATACATTTGCCTTCTGGTCCCACATGTAGTTTCCAGTCATCTGATGGACCTCGCAGTGGCGACCTTCGAGAGTGGAGACAAAAGCAGCACAATCAGACTGGTGTTCTTCAGTAGAAGGATGCTGGCATCACCACCACTGCTACTACTGGATCATCCAGCAAATCAGCTGAAAAGCCCTGTCTTGAATTCCAGGATCTCTTACCTTGCAACCATTCATGAAATGACTCTTACCTTTCACTGAGGTGCTCAGTTTGATTACTAAATCCCCCAGTTCAGGCACCCAAAAGTTAGTTGATAAAGTTTTTCAGCCCCCTGTGTTCCCTTCACAATCAACAGATAAGAAGAGTCATGTCTAGAAAGCAATTCGTGCCACCCTAAGATAGGCATTGGGGTATCTGGAGGTGCACACGCTCTCAATTATTGATAGAGAAAGATCACAGCCTTTTCTCAGCTTCAGGCAGCCAAATTTTAAACAGCTGAGGCCAGAAAAAACAAACCTTGCACCCCGTGTCCTGCTTAACATTTCAAACCCAGCCCCACACAGAAACTATGTCAGCAGCAGCCCATGGGTGCCACATGTTTGGCTGACACCTGGCTCCTTCAACACACCCAACACCTGCCAAGTCTGAGGCCATTTTAAGGTACCCATCAGCACTCACAACCTGCTGTGGGAAGCAAGCTGTGAACAGAAGGTGATAAGAGCACAATCTAGAAACAAAGATTGAGAAATTTGTATTTCTCCTTCTTTGATCCATAGGGCACACTGTTTTTCTGCAAACGGGCAAAGCCTAGGCAAAAACATTTATATGTTACTGTTATTTTCCATTATTGTTCATTTTTCTTTTTTTTTTCTTGCAATGATCATGCTTTGTTCTTGCTTGTGGGCACAGCAATAACTTCATCAGACATGTTCAGGCTTCTTACTGTACTGAGGGGCCCTTGGGCAACTTCATATTACAAGAAACTAGTATATCATAACTGAGAGAGATCTTCTATTTCTTGACTTCTTGTAATTTTCAGAAGAGAAGATGCTATATTTTAATAATTATTCTGAAGATGAATTAACATAAATGGGAAAAGAAATGTTGAAGAATAAGTTGTACTGGAAGTTCCTTATTTACATATCTTAAAAAGCAATGACATGTGATAGACACTGTCCTCATTAGCTGGTGAGTCATGTTATTGCAGGGATTCAGATAACAGGCTTTGATTATTTTGAGCCTGAGCATGGTGATCAGAACTGAAATAACCTTGGTATTCTTGTTCTGAAAAGATGTCATTTCATGCAGAGGACTCTCTATGCTTTGGGAGCATGTGATCTTGAAATGGATTTTGAACTCTCCTTCCCTACTAAAAAGTATTTCAATCATGCAGAACATTTCCTCCTTCCCAGAGGAAAAAAGTGGTCCCAGTTTGTGGCAGTCAATACTTATCATACTAACCCAAACAGGTTTAATATAGGAGAACTGATGGATTGGATGGGCAGTGATCTGTTCTCTTCAGGCTGCCAAGTGCTCTCTTTTCTGTAAGTCTCAAAAGAGAGAGAAGGGAAGTCTCTAGAGTGCATCAAAAGCACAGCTGTACAATTTACAGGACAACCTCAGCTTCTTGAATCCCATGTATTCCTAAGCATCAATCAACATGATAAACTGCAGCAGGCAATTTGTGCCAGCCTGGGAAACTTACAGGTCAGAGCTGAAGCTCTATCAGTGTGAAACCTACATATTAGGGATCTGTATGATGTGTAATGTAGTCTTCATATAGAGCTAATGAGCTCTAGCTGCTACTCATCCTACAGGACTTAAGATCTGCTGTTTGTCCACTTTTTAAAGGAAGAGATTGGAGATGGTTCTTTGTAGTATTGTTGGGAAATTTAATTAACTGTTTGAACTAATACAGAGGACGGTGTTCTGTTCTCCACATTTGATTAGTTCAGTTTTCTATGGACTCCAAATCCTTTCTTTTACTGTTGAAAAAGAGACCTGGAAGACTGTAAGGCATCAGTTTTCATTGCAGACATCCCTGGTTCACAGGGTCAGAATAGAAGATCAGGTGAGCAACACGTCAAAGATATGACCATTTAATGCCATTCATGCCTGCTTACCTGTGGCCTGTGTCTCAGAAAGCCCCTAGACCTCCTTGGAAGACATCAGTAATCAAGCAATTAACCTCTTCCTCCCAATATTTGTCATCAGTTAACAATGTTCAAAAGTATGCCTGATGTCTAATTTTATTTTTGACCTTGGTAGTCTTTAACCATGGCTATTCTGAGCCTTGCTCACTAGATTGAAAAGCCCTGGAATAACTGGAATTTCTGCCCCTGCCCCCTCCCCCCAGGATACTTGTACACAGAATTTAGGCCATTTCTCAAGTTTCTTTTGGGTCACCCATCCAACTCTTTTTCTTTATATCCCGTTTTTACTTGTTTTCTCCAGCCTAAGAAAACTGCCTTTGGTGTACTTCCTTAATCATTATCAAAATAGCAACATGTTGTTAGAGAGTCACCATAACATTCAGAATTTATTAATTCTTCCGTTACTGTAGCTTTCCTCAGTAATCAAACATTATCTTAAGAGTTTCAAAAATAGAAACGGGGCAGAAAGCAATTTCAGCATGCAGATGTCACTATTTAAACTCACTGTAATTGTAGTAAAAATTACTCCTTTCTCAAGCAACAGATGAAAACAAAGAGGGTATAGTTCCCAAGAATATGATAACTGCTGTATCCTTCTGGAGGAGAGCCAGCAAAAGCATTTGCAAGTCTGCATGCTCCAGCTTACTTGGACACTACACTTCATACAGCATTTGTCTAAAGCACATTCCCGTGTCTCCAGGCACTTTTGTCAGCATTCAAATGAATCTCTGCAAAACAAAGACGAAATTTAAAAAGCCAGCAGAACACACAGCCACTGGGCCACCCACAGCAGCAGCACAGTAATACTGAGTGCTGTGCACCCTGCCCTGGCTGTGTGTGAGATCCAGAAACCAGCATGTGCACTCCTGGGGCATCTGCCATCTCTGCACTGAGCAATGCAGATTTATCAGAGAACCCACAGTGTGTCTATTAGCCAATGCAGCAAAGGTGCCACAATCTGATGGTGAAGACCAGTACCTGCATTTAGCTAAATGTACTATGCAATATTATATATGTGCCTTGCTGCTATGGTGGAAGCTTTCCTCTCATCTTCCACCGCGATGTCCCCACTCTCTGGAAAGTGGCAAGAGTCAGGGGGGCAGCTGCAAGCACTGCAAGGCTGCCACAGGGCTATGCAGTCTGGGGAAGAGTGAAATTCCTCCATGCAAACAGCTGGATGACTTGCCTTGGGAAATGCTCTGCCCTGCTCATGCTGCCTCCTATAAGGATGAAGAAAGCAGGACTTAAAAGTCGCCAGCACCATATTCCTGTTCCGGAGCAGATATAGCAGTTGCTGTCCCCAGGAACTAAGCTTTGATCTATGCACTGCTCTGCTGTTCCCCTGATGGGTGTCACCTGCTCTGCTTTGACAAGAAAGACCACAGGGTAAAAACAAAACCCTTGTGCTAAACCTTAAGGAGCCTGGAGAAGGCCAGAGCTCATGAGAAGTCTCGGGGGAATGCTGGCCTGGGCAAAGTGGCCCTGCCATCTGCAGACCCCTAAGTAAAAACAGTATTTGCATGATGTGCATGGGCAATTCATGTTCCAAAGGAGTTTGCTGGCAAAATCTTTCCAAATTTTCATGACCTCTAATATCAGACAAAGCCAAAGCATGAACACCTTAGCCTGTGTCAGGCAAGACTTTGCAATTCAAGTAGGATCACATCAAAAAGCACAGAAAAAATCTCAGCTATACACAGCATTATTTTTTTCCTTAAAGGGAATTCATTTAGTAAGACCTTGAAACTCTTTAATGCTTTCATAATGGGGCCAGGGCTGGGGTGCACAAAAATTGCTAATAAATCATCCAGCTGAGGCTTTGCAGATGCTTTCTTGTGTGGGAAGTCAGGTCTTGTGTCCCTAGAGAGCCAGGACTCTGAGCTGTTGATTGTTCTACTGAATTGTTGTGGGCTCAGGGACCACTCTGGGACCCCTGAACCCCCAGAGCTGGATGTGACTTGAGGGCACTGAAGTTCCAAGCACAGGGCAGAACAATGGGCAAAGCTGCTGCCTGCATTATTGAGCAGAGTATGAGCCTCTGGTAGGGACTTCAGCTCTGGGCTAAGAAATACCTTGATATGTGAATGTCTACTTAGCTAACAGCTGGCAGTAGGTACACTGGTTGTGAGCTGTGAGATTGTAGCTAATGAGGAGAAAAAAAGCTCTGTATTTTAATTTGTAGCATTGTTGTTACTTGAACATGGGTTAGAAAAAACTTTCTGTTCTACATTTTAGGAGTGTTTCCAATTTTTTAACTGGTAGAAGCAAACACAGATTTTTGCAATATTTTGTCTGAGAAAGAGAAAAATCTTGACGCTTGGCATTGCAGCTTTTCTGCAGGTGGTGAGTAAACAACGTGAGAGGAAAAATGTGGAAAAAAAAAATCCTCCTGGTTCCCACTAACTTTTCCAGCCTGTTCTTGCTGTGACAGTACCCTTTCTCTGCCAGTTAACAGTATTACCACAGCTCATGCTCTTTTGCTTCCCAACACAGAATTTTAGAAATGGAAAGCTAATGAATCCAAGAAGAGACTTGATTTCAGAGCTTTATGTCACAAACAGAATCTTTTAAATCTCTGCTGCTGCTGGCATCTGTAGATGTTTGAGAAACATCTTTGAGAAAAAGTAATTTTCCCTTTTCACTCATCGTGCACTTTGTGTCTTTCTGGATTTTTTCTAAGCTTCTAGCTCATAAAGTAGAGATAGTTTTAGTTCATGTGTATGTAATAAACTTCCCTGTTGTACTCCTATCCTTCCTTTTTTTTTACTCCTCAGAAAACATGCAGGTATTGCTTACACAGAATTTGCTTAACTGCTGAACAGAAATTGTCAGCATCCTTTTCTGGACCAGGCTGGAGTCAGGATGCCATTACCTGTGCAGCAGAAAAGAGGCATCCACTAGAACCATCACCAGGCTGGGCTTCCTTCAGGTACTGGGTGGAAGGAGCCTGGAGCTGCTGTATTTTTAATCAGGAAACCTCTCACAGTAAACAGTACGAGTATGTGTGCACATCAGCCAGACTGCAGGGGATTCCAGGGTTGGGAGCCCACAGGGTATTTTCTCCCAGAAAACATGGAATAAATGGGGTGCAGTGTATGTTGAGTTGCTGTGCTCAGGGGAGAACAGATGTAGACTGTTTGTTAGACTTTGGCATCATCCACCAAAGCCCCTCAGCAGTTAAGTATGCCAACATCAAGAGTGAGGAGCGAAGGGAAGATTGTTGAAACATGGAAGATGGGTGAAATCTTCAGTCTGGCAGAGTGGACCTTGATGTCACCTATCCGTGGGAGCTCTGCCATGTCACCCCATTCCCTACTGGTATGCAGAGGAAGAGGTCATGGCATATGTAGGGATGAGCTGCAGTGGCTGAGGAAACACCACAAACCACCCCTGTATTTTAGATAACACCCAAATGTGTCATCACTGTGTGACAGCAAGTCTGGGCACCCCCGCAAAGGGCCACAGCCCTCACTTGGGGTGCAGGAGACTAAAATGTCCTCTGGTCTACCTTTTCCTCCACCCCTCAAGCTTCAGGGGACCTCACAGCCCCTCTGCCACTTATTTAAGATCAGGTCCTGTCCAAAGAGGCACATGGAGGCGCCTTGCTGGCTCCTCTCCAAGCAGTTCCCCACCCATCTCTGCAATCCCTTTGCTTCCCATGGAGGCCAAGTGACTCTTGGATGTGGGGCTGCACAGCTGACCAGGCAGCTGGCACACCCACATGGAAGACCTGCCAGAAAGACTTCATTTCTAATTATGATCTTGGAAAAGAAATCCTTTTTGGATTTCTATCTCAGATGTGATACTCTCTGTTCTTGTTTAAGCTGGCTGGAAATGTGAGGTGCCCCTGAGTGCTCTCAGCTGGGGGAGACTTCAGGAGAGCTGGGCTGCAGGGAGTCCTTCATCACCCCTCCGACACCTGCAGGTTGTCAGGTAAGGGAGACCCAACCAGAGCATGAGCAGCTTTTCTTGACAGATGTGGCTGAAGTGCTCTGAAGCAGTAACTCCTGCCTTGCAGTGCATACAGGGGAGACCTCAGATTTTCCACTGAACTTGGCATGAGAGCTCCTTGCAGAGCCAGGACGCAGCAGGGAAAGGGAAAAATTAAAAACTCCCCACAGGATAACAACCCAAGATGGCTTGTGGTCTTAATTCCTCCCTTTCCAAAACAAACAGTACATGGTATGATTAAGGGAGCCTTTTCGAATAGACATATTTGGACTTCTTACCTCCCTTGCCAAGCCCACAGAGTCCTGCAAAAGCTCTGTCACAGCTGTAACATCTCCTTCTACCTAATTCTCCATTTCATGTTTTTCAGGTCAACAATTGCAATATTGTAACTGCACCATGGAGAGCCAGCACACCAGGCAGGATTCAGTCCAGCAGCTCAGAAAGCAGCCCAACCACCTAAAAACGAGCCTTTCTGCCTCAGTAGAAGCCAATACTAAGAAACACAGCATGCTGGAAGTTGCCAGAGAAGACTGCTTTTCAAAGAGTTGGATTTTAAGCTAGCACATCCATGAGCTACCTTGCACAGCACCACGTTTTTGCAACTAAACAGCTTCTCTGGTTGCTTGTCAGTGAGATCCCTTTGCACCAGCCCTGATCTGGATTTTGTATGATGCTTCTTCAAGCAAATAGCAGGTCCTGATGCCATGCCCTGGCTTGCAGGAAAACTGGAGCTTCATCCCAAACTCTGAGTTACTTAGTGATTTTACATTTTTCTATGCTCTGGTTTTCTTTCTCATAGTTGGGGTAGGAAAGGAAAAGACCTCTGGGCTGGGGCCTTCTGTGTGTCTTGGGGAAGCTCCAGCAAGTATCTTCTCACAGGTTAATAGCAGCAGGAGGAGGACCCATGAAGTGCTCTGCCATAGCCCTGCAGCACTGCATGACCACAAGCAAGCCACGTCCCTCCCATGTTTTCCTTCCAAAATTTCCAGAGGCTGCACCCTGTTTGTCCTGCTGTGTCAGTGCTTCACCCAGCAACTCACCTCAGCAGAAAGGGATGTGGTTCTCATTAGTTGCTTTTAGATATGTGGCTTCTGGTCAACAGTTATGGTTTCATCTGCTTGGCATCTGCGCTGAGAAGCCCTGGGGCTGATGCTGCTGATCTCCACAACCTCTGCCTGCAGGTCTGGGCAGGAGGAGGAGCTGAGTTCATGTCTGAAGAGACTGACCAGTCCCAACAGTGATGGTATTTGAGGGGCAGAGTCCACTGTCCTCCTCCAAAGCCACAGAAACGAGTCAGAACTTCTCATATTTGGTAACAACTCAACTGCTCTGGAGTCCTGAAGGTTGCATGGATGTGGGGTGAAATGCAGTAGACAGAAAGGAAAGGCCTTGCTCACAAGAATGAGCAGAGGCAAGTCAGATACACACAAACTACAACTCTTCTATGCACATGTTGTCCAAGACCTGGCAGCCATGAGTGCTCCTGTGGAGCCATAAGGCCTTGTGAATGAGCAGAGAAAGAAGGGACAGGAGTATTTATCAAATCACAAAACAAACACAAAAACCCCAAAGTAGGAAATCATGAACAAGCCAGGCAATGTGCAATTTCTTAAACTGATTTGAAAGACTCCAATATACTACAATGAAGACAAATGCAATGTTTTGGAAGTTAAAATGAGACTTTCTGAGTAGCTCCTGAAACAGCAGTGTAGGACAAGACACGAAAAATAATTTGTTCCTGATTTCTCAGAAGAAATTATGGCAGCATTTAACTCCCAGACATCCTAGTCACAAACAGAACCAAAAGCAGTTACAGTTGTGTCTGCCTGCAGCAGAGGGGCTGCATGGCTGGTGAGATGTGATGAAAGCTTCCCCATGCCCATACAGCAGCACCAGGGAAACAGTAGCTTGCCATTCCCAAAGCAGGTCACTATGGCATGGTGCTTGTGTCCCCCTGCCATGCTGAATTTTCTCCAAAACCTGTCCCAGCTTTGCAAATTTAATGGATGCAGACTAAACACAGCTTAACACTACATCTGCCACAGGCTCTGCACTCCTAACCCCACCATCCCATAAAATCTCAGTGGAAATGGCACCATGACCCCAAAGGGTAAGAACAGTGCAGCTATGGCAGTTACCCTGCTGTCATGCCAAGACACAGTCATGGGGTTAACTAACACCCCAAGGGCCAAAGGGCAGACTTGGATGTTCCTCTGGGCGATGTTCCTCACCTAAACTTAGTCCTCAATTGGTTCCTGACCTACTTAATACTACTGTGACTCATGTGTTAGGGAGGTGAATTGCTATTTGCAATTAAATTGTATTTGCATTGATATCTCTATCATAAAGTCAGGGAGACTTGCAATAAGACTGTTTTGTCTCACAGACTATGTTATTGCTTCAGACTGAGGTGCAAGACTCTACTAAAAATATGAAAAGTCCAGTAGTGGTGTTTCATCTCTTACAACAAAACTTCTTTCCGAGTACAAAGTAGGAGGTTTTCAAAACTCTTCAAAAGGCTGATAATAGACTTCACTTTATATATATATATTTAATAGGAATGATGACTAAATGTGGTTAGGAGTGAAATGTCACTCACTTTTCTTCTTCTCTTTAACAGCTCCATCCAAGTTTTTTTTGCACCTACGAAGTGTTAGGTCGGTTTGCCTACATACACCTAAAGAACATGACCTGGAGTGGAACACCTCTGTTTTCTGTCACAACATTTATTCTACATTCATATATTTGCACCAAATAATGAAAAAGAATCTAAACCAGCCCTGTGATGGTTTTATACTCTTCTCTGATCAGAGATGAGCAAGAGAAAAGTGTTTCTCTTGAGAGAGAGGGAAGAAGGAGTTAAGCAGTTTCAAAACAAGCTGGGCACAACTGATGTCAGATTTTTGTCTTACAATGGCATCTATTTGCTTTCCCAGCAAGCAGTATATGAATCACTGGGCACTGCATTGTTCCAAGAATAGCGGAAGATGCCACATATCTTAGGAGAGGATAGATTTTCTTACATCTCCTCATTGGTTGGAAACTCCTGTTTATTCAATAGTCCCAGAGAAAAATCCAAGTAGAAACTCCAGAAGAAAAAAACAAACAAACCAACCTGTTTTGTTGGGTTTTTTATTTAATTTTTGCTTCCTTGGTGTCTGCCTCTGAAGGAATTGGCCCAGCTCTGCTCTCTGCACCTTCCTAGTGTCACTATAATCATGTGTCCTCCACATAAGATTAAAAGCAAATCAGCATCCTGAAAATTATGTCTGTCCTCTCAATTTTCTAAAAGCCTCCTGTGGACATTCTGAAAAACTGCAGGGGAGGAAAAGCAAAAATCCTGACTGTTTTTCCATTTGGCTATTTTGAGTTATTACAGATATGAGGACTTGTAGCAAACTTAAGAAAACAGAAAATCTACTAAATTTAAAAAGAAATTTAATGCTGAACTTGCCAAAACTGCTGACTGAAATTTTCAGTCAGACCTGCTGACTGAAAATAACTTCTTAGTGTAGCCACACTTGGTTCACATGCATTTTTATTAAAGCCCCTGAGCAGTCTCTGTATTCATTTCCCACGTAATCCCAGTTGTTTCTATGTTCTATATATATGCAGTAGTCCCCTTGGTGCTTGCACCAGGTGGGCTGGCCGTGATGCTGAGCTGGCAGCAGGCTGGGACCCAGCTACACCTTGCATGAGCAAAAGGGAACTTAGAAAATTAATTCCAGGTGGCATTTCCACATTTGGAACACATTTCAGAGAAACAATTCTGAGCTGTGATGCCACAGTGCTTTTAAACTCCCAGCTAAAAGCACGACTTGGGTTATTTTTATAACTTCTTTGGAAGAAAAAGTCACAGGGAGCTGCCTTCCACGTTGGCACAGGGAGCTGGCAGCTCTGAGGAGCATCTCAGCACAGAAATACAGGTACTCACCCGTCATCAGCGTGTAGTAATTTGGGTAAGAGAGGCTGGGGAAGTCTGGGGTCATGTAATCCACCTTCACCCCCATGGTCACAATGTCCCGAAAGCCCGGCAGATCCTCCAGCTCGCTGTCATCAATGTAGTCGAAGCGAAAGCCGTCGAGCAGGAACACCAGGAGCTTGCGGTGGCCCGAGGAGGCGGCGGGCAGCGGCAGGAGGGCGGCGAGGGCAGCGGCCAGGAGGGCGGCGAGGAGGCTGCGGCTCCCCATGGCAGACGGATCTGAGGGATCTGAGCGGCTCCGGGCCGGCCCTGGCGCTGCTGTCCCCTCCGCTCGCAGCGCCCGCGTTAAAGCTACAGCGCTGCACGCCAGGCGTGGGAGGTCACTGGTTAATTGCAGGCAGATGATTAACCTCGAGCTGAGGAAAGAGCTTGGTCCTGCCCAGCTGCAGGAAAAAATGCTTCGCACCGATGGGGAACATCCAGCATAGAAGTAGCCGGAGCCTTTCAGGACGCTCCGCAGACGCTCCCGAGGCAGCGCGGGCACCCTGCCCGCCGGCCCCGGCCAGGAGGGACCGGGAGCCCGGCGCGCTCCCACCGCCGGAACGGCACGGAACGGCACGGAATGGAGCGCAGCCCGCTCACCGCCCAGCACAGCCCCGCTCCGAGCCGGGGGCTCGCAGAGAGGGGCTGCAGCCTTTGAAACACAGCCTCACATCCCCAGCAGCGCGAACGCCGGCTTTCTTCGCATCTCTCCGGCTGTGGCTTCTGATAGAACTCAGAGCGAGGTTAAGACAAAGCATCTTTCCAGCTGGGAAGTGCAGTATATGTGAGTTGAGGTCCAGCATTTCGATGGCATGGCGGTACCGCAGAGCTCCAGCTGAGCAGCCTCTCCTCTACCTAGATGCAACTCCCTACATAGGTTCCTGTCCTCTCGGTTTCGTCTGTGCTGCCCTGCTCCTGATGTACCAGCAGAAAAATCTAGCTTCAGCTAGATAATAATTGATACATGTATTTTCTGGCTGTTGATATTATTTAAATATGAAGTGCTGGATGGTGCCTAATTTCATATTAAAAATAAAAAAGTGCTCACATTTTAGTCATGAGTCACCACCAGGTGCCTCTCCTTCACAAAAACCTAACTATATTTCTAATGCAATTCCAGCACCTGTTGTACACCATAACTACACTTTACTTTCTTTACTTTATTTCTTTTTGCCAAATAAAAGAATTTCATAGCATTGATAACATAACATCTAACTGTGGGAAATGCCTTTTGCAGATGTTTCCACTAGGGGAAGGTTGCAATGGCTGGCCACCGCTCCAATGTGGGCATCTGAACTTCTCCTTGCTCCTTAAAAATCTCCCCATTGCACATCCAGCACATCCAGTTACCTCTTACCAAATACTGTGCTGGTGCAAGCTCAGCAAGACAGCTTTCAGCCCCGTTTGCACCAAACTCTTATTTAGCCCCTTGCAAACCCTCCTCATGTCCTGGCCTGCCTTTTGCACAAAAGCTTGTGCCTTTTGCACAATGTTGTACGGGGTGCTGGTGCCCATGAGCCAAAACTGCTGCCTGCAGGTCACTGCTCCCAGGACATGGCTGGGGATGTTCTGTTCATGCCTTCCTCCCACAGGGCTTCCAGCTCCAGAAAAAAGATGCTCTGTCAGGGAAAGGGTGCTGGGACTTTCTGTACAAGGTAGTCATTCCAGGAAGGTGGAAGAGGATGGAGTATGAGTGCAGCCCAGCAGAACTGCACAGGCCCTTCAGCTACTGGTGCTGTTGTTCACCTTTTCAGTAAAATTCCTCACGCTTCCTCCCCATCAGCAGACTAAATGCACTCTTTTTCGACATTTCCCTCTGTGTCATGTGCCCAGCCACTTTTTTTTCCCCTTTTTTTTCATGTGCCCCTTTTTCCATTCCCATCTTGGAGTCCAGCACTTGGGAGATACCCTCACATCAGTTAAACCTGAGGCAAGAACTTGGAGCATTTCTAAGCTCCAGCTCAGGCATCTTTAGAGCAACATAGGGACCTAGCCATTTGGGGCTTTATCCCTCTTCACATAACATTTACTTTGGAAGCCTTGCATTGCTAGCTATCATCATCTTGACAACTTTAATTCTATGTTTTGACTTTTTTTATCTTGCTTGGCTGTAACTAATTTATTTTCTCATAGTGCAGCAGCAGTTTCCTCAGCAAAAACCAACCTGGGGTCACACAGCTGTGCCACACCTGTGTCAGAGACAGCTGAGCCCTGGGGCCATCCATAAAGCTTCCTGTCCATGAGAGGGCAATCTGGACTGTGGTCCCCGGGATGATAAAAGGTCCTGGTCCCCTGAGCAGACATGGGCATGCTCTAGCCTGGATGTGGGAGGAGAACACACCAATCCTGCCGTGCAAGGGAAAGCCATGAGGCTGCGTGACCGGGCAGTCGGTCCGTGCTCTGCCAGCGTCCCAGGCTGTGCAAGGCTGCCCCTGCCCTGCCCCCAGGGATGAGCTGCAGCTGCACCAGGCTGCTGGGAGACGTGACAGCCTGGGCACTGCTCTGGGCAGCTGCTGGCCTGAGGGATGGCACGTGCTGCCTGGCACACCTATGGAGAGACACTGCTCTTCTCAGCCAGCTCCAGACTCCACGGGGTCTCAGCCAAGGATCTGCCATTTCATCCACCTCCTGAGGGGAATGTGCACATCCTTCTTCTGCTGCCCCTGGCTGGGCTTCCAGGATGGGAGGTAGCCCTGCAGAACTTGTGTTCAGATACAGCACTTCACTATAGCATTTTTTGCTATAGTGAAAATCCACAGTGAGCACTAGTGCTCACTGTGGATTTTCACTATAGCAAAAACTGGATGTTATGGGCTTGGAGCCACCTGTAGTGTCATGTCTTGGCCAAGCCACTGTGGTAATTTATTATGTCCATACTTATGTTGAATGAAGTCAGAAATACATCCAGAAATGGGGAGGGAAATATTATTGTGCACCTCTTGGCAGACCCACGAGGTCATTCACACTGATGGCTTGGCTTGGCCTCTAATGTTTGGCCTCTGGGCTTAGCAGTAGGGCTCAGCAGCAGAAGCTGCTGCCCATGAAGGAATGGGATAATAAAGGAGAGACAGTAAAGTGTCTGAGATATTCTCTCACCTTGAAAGGATGACAAGGTTTTTGAGGTGGTTAGACCAAGAAGACAGGCTTCTATCATGGGATGGTACAAAATATATGTCTTCTTATCATTGTAAGGCATTATGAAATAATGCCTTCCTTTCAAAAGGGTTGCAATCTTTTATTTAACAGCCCCTTAAGAGAAAGCTCTATCTGAGCTGACAGTGGCATGAGCAACAATTGGAGCAAGGTATCAGAGCTCAAAGTCTGCCTTAAGAATTGGAATTTACAGGTTTCCACTCAACAAATAAGAGTAAGGCTTGGGAGGGGTTAAAGGACTAGTGAGCCATGTAACCATGATGCTGTATAATACCAACTTGTGTTTTGACAGACAATCCCCCTGAAGAGTGGGACTGGAGCCAAACAGTCTCTAGCTTGGCAGAGACAGATCCTAGCAATACATTTCATTCATGCCAAGCAATGTTGATTTGCTTTGGTTCACATTCATTTGTAAGCACCCTGTCTGCACAAAGCCCCAGATGGCCGTGGAGACTCCAGCACAACAATATTTTGATACAAATGCTCTTACAAAAGCTAACAGAGCCTGAGCTGGTGTCTAGGGACAACAGTCCTCACTAGTTAGCTGTTAGACAGGGTTTAGGAAGAAGCATGCATAAAGGAAAGAAAATCCCTCAACCCAAATTGAACGTGAGGAGACACCCCATTGATCCAAAATTATTTGAGAAGAGATCCTCAGCCACTTAGATTGTTCAAAAAATCCTCTTGGCAGAAACTGCCTCCAGTGTCCTTGAATCTATCCTTTTTTTCCCCCAGTCCTACAGAAATCACAGACATTACAATAGAAATGAAAGAAAATTCTCTGGGCTCACACCAGCAGCTCAGTCTGCCTTGTCAGATACACCAGCCTTCCTGGCAGTGCAACTCTATCTGTGCTCTTAGGTCCAGGAGCACATGCAAGAACAACAGCTGCTAAAATAAAACAAAATTTCCCTTTTTCCCAATGAACTAGAAAATCTAAGAGGAAAACTTGTCCTTCTTTCTCTTCTGAAAGAAAGAAGAGAAATCATAACATGACTCATTGACAGCTTGTAGTTCCTTTTCAGTTCCCGTTCTCCTTCACACACAGTAGTAGTTGAATACTTTGGCCAATACAGCCTGACTAGTTTGGTTGTTTCTTTTCTGTCATTAGAGAAGAATGCAGGCCACATCCAGACATATAAGCCTTGAGCTGCTTGCATTTCTTTGAAGAAGAGGGTTTGTGCCAGTCTGAAGTTTTAATTCTGCTGGTCTAAGGTTCTTCTTCCTCTTCTCCCCACCAAGCCCAAGATAAAAAAGTCACAGGTGGTACTAGGCCCACTGCTGACTTCCACAGAAAACCTCTGGCAATACCTGTATTAGCTTCTGAGCTGACAGAAGGTCTTAGCTTGGTAGAAGTCTTGGGCTGCAGGAGTTTAGTATCACTTTCTTTGCTCTCCTGCCGTGTGCATTCTCACAAATGCTTCTGCATGGAGGTGTGCATTAGGCAAGGCATCTGCTGTCCCTTAGCTCTTCCTGGATGATACTTTATGTCAAGTCAGTTATTTCTGTGATCTTGTGGTATGCAGTAGTTCATCCATGAGGAATTCAAGACATAAGAAGCGGTTTGCTCTTGCTGTCAGTCATGTACAGGTATATATGATAAAGTCACACACTTGTTAGCTACAGAGCATTTCAAAGCCAGAAACTCCAGCTTTCCTGGAGAAAAGCAGGGATCTTTCCCTATTTCTTGAGGCAAAGTTTTTCCTCTGACCTAACTATCTGGTATGAGACTTGCCTGACTGAAAACACTCACATGCCGAATAAGGAGTACATCAAAGTAGGAGAGTGACCACCCTGACTGACAGCCAGGGGCTGTTTAATGTTCTTTGAAGTTCCTCAATTCGGGTATTTGTGACATTTAGAGAGCACCTCTCCAAATCTCTTACTCTGTCCTTCACTACAACAATCACATCAATATCTTTCCTAGGTGAAGAATATCTCTTGGACATGAAGAAATTTAATGAATTAGTGGAGACCCCTCAATGGCTTCCAGTTTCCTTGCAAGGAGCTGCATGGGCTTGGTACATCATTGTCAGCACTGCTCTGTGAATGCTCCCTGACAATGGTGTCCTTGGGGAACAGGCTGTGCTTTCATTAAGTGTAACTAGAATGAACAAAGAGGTTGGCTCTTGGCACCATAGCCTGCTCGGGTGTGCAAGGCCTTTTGCCTGGAAACCCTGACTGCTAAAACCTTAGGTGGGACAGATTCACAGGAAAAAAGGGCACCCAGGGCTGGTAAACACAATCAGCACACACTCCAGCCATCCTAGAACTTTGTGTTCTTACAGAGGGTGAACAGGAGTATTTAATTACTAGGAGAACCTTTCACGTGTTTTGCTTAGCACCTCTCTTAACCCAGTGTTGTATGATCACTACCCAGAGCTCCAAGAGCACCTTCTCTTAATGGTTTCTCTTGGGCACTAATTGCAGTTCACTCTTGCCCACTTTACACAGATATCTGAACTGCTGCAGTGCACATTCATAGCCAAGAAGAGAAGAAAAGGGTTCTGGGGCCAGCAGCAGGGGGGATGTGTCTCCAACAGGACTGAACCCAGGCAGTGCTGCCTGATGTCAGCCCCTATATCAGACAGGTGCTGCCCAGCAGGAGAGGCTGCACTTCTGCACACCTGAGGTGGGAAGGAGAGGATGCAAATATCACTTCAAAGGAGCTCCCAAAAGAGGTCCCTAAGGAAAAGCATGTTTCATACAGCTAGTGTGGGCTGGAATAACAGTTTTGACCTGAACCCTGCAGAGCCACGGAGGGTTATGAATTACTACCTAGTGGTTGTGAAGGCAATTAAGAGAAATAAACAGTTCACCAGTGGGCTTAAACTCACTACACAGGGAACCTCTGTCACTGAAAGATATGTAGGAGTGCAGGTCAAAAATCCCTGGGAAGCCTGCACCAGCAGATGGCTGCATGTGACACAAAACCACCTCCTCCCTCAGCCCATGATGTGGCAGCCTGAGCACAGGACTGTCCAGCTCAAGGGGACTCATTTTCTTGAACTGAAACTAGTCTTCAACCCTTCCAAAGAGCTTGAGTTTTGCTTGGATATCAACCCATCTCCACCACCACTATTTCCCCAATATTTCTAACTCACATCTCTGCAACATTACTGCTTAATTAGCCCAAGACTGTGCTTGTCTGAACATTGGTGTTCTGTAACAGGAGATAAAAACAGGAGGTTTTATCTCATTGAGGAAATCTTGTGCAATGCATTTCTCTGTTGAAATCAGAGAAGTTAAGTTTGCTAGACAGCAAAACCAGATAGTCACTCCTAAGCACCTGGATACTGTATGTTCTACTTCATCTATGCTGTGTGGTCCTTTCTCATACAGGGGGGGACTGTGGTGAAGGTTACTGCTGTTCTAGAGACTGGTGTCAATATGTAATAGTGTGAGTGGGAATGAAAACTTGGCAAGCTAAGCAGGTTGATCAAGATTATTTCATTTATTTAGTGTAAAAATACAAAACTATAATCAGCCAAATAAAGTAGGTGTCACTAATCCTGCTGTGCAGAGACACTAACATGTTCCTCAGCACTTGAACTCAACACACCTATGCATGTGCCAGTGGCTCCTCCAAGAAAACAACAGGGTATTCTGCACATCCACCAGTGCCTTGCACAGCAGTTCCTGCCAGTTTATTCTCTTGCTCGAGCATCAGCCTTAAAACATGAAAGTATGAGATTAAATCCAACAATCTTGCACAATCTTACAGACATCTAGTGCTAGTCAAATGTAGACCTATACAGAAAAGTATTTGGGTTTCATATTTTCCCATTAAATGAGGGGTAATTTGAGAGGTTAAAATATCTGGAAAAAATTCCAGTGCCCACTTTCCAAGAACAAAAAAAATTTTCTATGTTTGATCTTTCTGCTAGATTTCTACATGGAGCACAAAGAGACTTAAAACATTGGCTTGAACTTAGTATACCTACAAAGTAAACTATCCAGGTCTAGCATAAAATGTAATTTTAAAACTCAAAAAATATTTGGCATTTGGCATCCTTTATAGCCCAGAGGTTACAGGGAGTTCAGCTTTAACTTTTGACATTAGTGCTTAGAACTGAGGGAGTTGGAATTGCCTCATGATCTAACAAAGAAACAGGCCTTTATTCTGACAGTAGTTATTTAAGCTAACCTGAGAATATTTATAATGAGGTGCCAAAGGCTGGTCTCTGACAGGCTGCCTGCAGCAAGCATGCCCTGTGCTGAGAGAGTTTGCTGCCTACAGCTGCCTTCACTTTTTTGGTGTGTCACCACAAATTGTCCATCTTAGCTTTCCTATTTTTGATCTCATCAGTCCTGGCTTTTCATTGCTGTATCTTATTCATTAGTAAGGCTATGCTGGAGGTTGAAATCCTCACCTGGAGGACACAAATTAAAGTCTCAATTTTGCCCATTGTTCAGAAACTACGAGTGTCTGGTTCTCATCTTGCTGAGCGCGGAGTCACCCCTGGGGAATTTGCTCCCAAGAGAAGAGAAAGCTGTTTTACAACCCAACTGCTGCTCTGGGTAAAGAAATATTCTCATGATATCTGTTTCCCAGCTTTGGGTGTTTCTCCATCAACAAGCTACAACTTCTCAAGCAAAGCCTTATCTGCATCAGATTTTATTACAGGCAAAGTCCCATCCCTGCCCAAGCACCATGGATGACGTCCTTCCCTACAGGAAGGCAGGGTCATATCTGGTCATCAGGATCAGCATTACTTTCTCTCACCAGCTGTGGGCTCAGGTTGGGAAATCCTAACATATTACTTATGGCTGGAGCTGGTCTCAGTGATGGCAGGAATCTTTGATCTGAGGACAGGAGCTAGAACAGCCCTCAGTCCTGGGGTATCTGATCTGATTTTTCCATCTGAGTACTCAGAGGTCTCTGTCTGAGATAAATTCCCTTGATTTCTGTCCTCATTATCTCTTACTGCAAGTCCAAGCAGACTTCAGCAGGATTTCAGTGGGATCTGGATGTTGCAGATAGGATGTTTAGTCTGCTCTGAATTCACTGTGCCACATCTGCATCCCATTTCTGTTACCTTGACTTTGTGGTTTTGTATTACTGCTCTTCTCCGCAGTACTGGGATTTGTAATCACATTTTTCAATTCCAGTAGTGAAGACAGTCTGTCATTTGACATTCTTCTGCTCTCTGTCAAAGCCCTTATCATAGACTTGAGTGAAATCATACCTTTCTTTTCCCTGAAATATGCCCCCAGTGTGGAGGCTCCTATTTAGTGATATGTAAAAATACTTTTCTCTTTGTATGGACATCCTGAAGTCAATATGTTTTCAATCAATATCACCATTTCTAAAAAGCAACAGTTCATGCTGCCAGGAGAAGCTGAAAACCTGAAGAGCCCCCCCTTTCCTTTTCTCCTTCTTTTGTAAATGACTCTGGACTCCAGGGGCCATCTCCTGCCTGTGGAGAGACCTCCCTGCCTCCAGCCAAGGGGATCCTGCTTGTCCTGCTGTTTTACACATCCTCTGTGGCACAGCTTTTCCTCTAGCCCAGATAAGCCCATCTGGACGCTGGCAAACAAGCCAAGGGGCAGCATGTGTGAAGCATGTTTGGACATGCACAGTGTTGCCCCTTGTGCCTGAGTGACTGGGCTGCTCTTGAGTGCTCCCTTCAGCTGGAATGACTCAGAGGAGTTAAAGCTGCAGGTAGTTTTATGGTTTTCTCGGAGAAGAAAATAAACAAAGCTCTGATTACCTGAAGTGAAGAGAAATAAGCAGTTGGAAGGCTTACTTCTTCTTGGGCAACCATCATCCCAGGGGATCCCTGAAGTCACAGTACTTTGCATTCTTTCTGAGAGGTGCTTTTCTTCTGGTAGCCCTCCAACATCAGCTGCCTGATCTATCACCTGTTCAGGGGACAAGGAAGGTTGTCATGAAGCCAAATCACTTCAGGCTCTTGTTTCCCCATACTGTTCCCTGTAGCTATCTATACCTGAGGCTGACCCAGGGCAGGGAGGAGTGGGATGGGCTGGAAGGCACCATGCTGACCACTGACAGAGAAGCAGGTGAAAATGTGCCCTTTCCCCTGCTCAGGATAACCAGTAAAAACTTGCCATCCTTGTCATCTTTCCTCTTTTATCACCAAAACAAGTAGCCCACAAAAATGGCACGTGCATCTTGACAAAATGACGTGCTCCCACTGCCACTTTAAGTAGGCACCACAGAAAGCCACGGCAAAGTAGTTCATGTTCCCAGAGTTCATTTTCACCTTGTTTCCAGGGAGCCCTGTGCTGTGCCTGTGAGTGCTGGAGGCCACAAGTGTTTCCTCTGATATACTGTGTCAGAAGCAGTCAGCCCCCTGCCTCACCATGCTTTTTGAGTGAAAACCTATTTGAAAAAATGGCTTCTTGTTTGCCACGGGCCAGGGCTGACCAGCACTGTGGTACTGGGTTCTGGGCTGCATCCTGTTAGGCATGACCCTGGCCACCTCCTGTGCAGAGGAGAGGAAAAGCATGGCTGAGGCCACGTGGGCAGAGCAGGGGCAGCTGGTGGCCCGAGGTGGAAAGCATGGGTGGTTCCTCCAGCACCAGCCCACTGGAGCAGCCTGATGCCAACCAAGCTCTTTGCTCAGTCTGTTTTAATAGCATGTGGCTCATATTTTCTGTGTTTTTCCTCCTGACATTATGCTGATGTGTTAATCCACAGCATGGCAGCAAGAAACGTCTGAGATTTCCTGCAGCACTCTCAGCTCCTGGAACTGGACACCCTGTAATAACCTCCAGGGCCAATGGCCCTCTGCCTCCAGTTCCCAATAAGGATTTATTTTCCTTGGCATAGCCAACACGTGCAAAACCTCATTCTGAGGTTTTTTTGAAAGAGAAAATAGATGGCAAAGTGCTTAGCTCTTTCAAGGAAGTTTGGAAACGATGGAGAGCAACCATGTGAGCACTGAGTGTGGCTGTCCAGCTTCCAGCACAGAGCTGTAAATCATCTCCTGAATAGCTGTCACAAGCACACCAGGTCCCAACAAAGAAGCTATTTTTCTTTCATCAGGACTGCTCCTTCAGGATACAACAGCACTGCTAGTGCGTTTCACAGGTGCAAGAAACATTTGAAACGGATATCTTTTTTTCCAAGAAATAAGGTTAAGAGCTTGTTTGCTCTGCTTGTTTTTTGTTATACTTCCCCACAGCTGCAGTTTCCTCCACAAGCTGGAAATGGTTGCACCGGAGGCAGCAGAGTCTCGGAAAAAACAGGAATATTTCCAGTACTGCAAGCAGGAAGGGAGCATCTCAAACTGTGTCCACCCTGGCTAGACTGGAGAAATATTGAGGTCCCCACACCTGGGTGTGAAGCCCAAATCCAGGAGATGGTCCTTACCTGTGGAAGCACAGCCTGTGCCAACATGCAGTCCATGCTTTGTGCACAGTGCTGGAGTTATCCACTCCCTTTCCTGGGGGAAGGAGTCAGTGTCACTGAGGCTGACACCAGCTTGAGTCTCTCTGATGTGGTTTCCTCTCATCTGGGTGCTGGCAGCTCACACTGCCCCTTGCCAGTCACTGTGCCACTCCCCAGGCTCTTCCTTGTGCCCAGCATCTCCACCATCCCTCCTGGCTCTGGTAGGCTGGGAAGGTGATTTCCAATTTCTGTTCTCCTTTGGGAACCAGTATTGCACAGGGGTCAGGCACATCCCTTGGGAGTGCTGTGCGGTACCACTCCCTGCTCGTTCAGTCCTCATAGCATAGCACTGCTGCCAGGGTGGAATATGCCACAGGAATCACCTACAAGTGGTAGATTGGACCAATACTTTCTAAACATGAATTGCAAGCATTGTTATTTTAAAATGTATGACATGAGCATCTATTAGTAAGACACTGGATGAATAGTAATTAAAGATACATTGCATGAGCCATTAAATGTTTTCCTGCTGATGACACTTGAAGCACATCTGAAGCCAAAGAAACTGGAAGGTAAATGCTGCTCATACCCCGTGTGAAATATTTTCCTTAGAAAACTCTCTGTGGGTGGCACAGCATTGTTGCCATCAGCCAAAAGAGAGAGACTCTAAAGTGCCCTGGAAGCAAGTCAGCACTTCCAAGCCGCCAAAACACTGGACTGAGCAATTCCATCTGTGGGATACTGATCACAGGAGCTTAGAAAAGCTCTTCTGAGGAAGAGAAGAGAAGCATCAGTCTCTGAAGCAGGTTTCATGCTGGATAGCCCATAGGCAGAAACTCATGATTACTCATCCAAAGTTGTTTTTTATGTGGCCCTTGTGCAGCTGCTAGTATGTCTTTCCTCAAAACAAGCATTAAATGGTTTTATGAAATGTGAAACCACTAATGCTTTACAACACTCAATTTAAAAGAATACATGGTAAAAGAGAAGTGGATTTTGTCTTCTTTTGAGCCAACACATCAGATTTAATAATTGAGGTGTGGTCTCAAAACAGCCCCTTGTGCTGCAGTTTGCCAAGGCAGAGGCAGTGTTTGCCCAAGTGGGTACTTCCAGCAGCAGCTGGCTCAGGAATAAGGCTTCTGGAAGAAAACTCATTCTTAAAGTGCTATGATGGCCTTGGTATCACAGAAGAGGGTTATGAAACCCCAGCCTTTGCTACTACCCTTGATATATCTTGTTTGTGCTGTGTCAGACCATTTTCTCCCTGGAGGATGCACCATCCAAACCCCTTAGCATCATGGCTGAGCCAGGAGGAAACCTGTCACTGAAGGATGCTTTCAGGAACTGCAGGGCTTGGTGATAGGCTTGTTCCTCTCCAGAGGTTGGTTTCCAGTGGCTGTTTCTACATGCCAAGATCAACTCTCTGCTGTTTTGGTTTTGTGCTGGGGAGGCAGATTGCATGTGGAGTGATGGCAGCAATGTGGCCATGAAGATAAAGAGAGGGTCTCTATCAAACATAAACAGTGGCCATAAATGCATATATGCATATATTTGAATGCTTCATGAAGTAAAAGATACTGTAACTAAAACAATATGGGGGATTATTTTGTCCTTAAATGGGACAAAGTTTAATATAAAGTATCTCTGTGTACATTCTGAAGTTCAAGTGTGTGTAAGAGCAAACAGTTTATGGTTCCACAAGATTCCCTGCTCCATCTGAACTTAAGTATGAATTCCCTGGCTGTCTGAAGTGGGCTATCTGATGGGAAATCTGACAAGAAAGACCACATATTTAAAGGTTAAACAGCAACAGGAAACTTCCTGGGGAAACTTCAATGGCAGGATGCCTGCTCTGTCAGGATGATAAGATCTACTCCTGACTCTGTCTGATCCTTTTAGCAAAGCCAGCTCCTGCATAAACACTATAGACTTTGACCAACAAGAACCCTCTTGCACAAGAATCTATCCCAGTTTTCTGGGGAAAGTAGAGCACAAACACGTTTTCCTCTTCTTCCTCTTCCTTCACAAATTTACAAGCCTGAAGTCTGTTTCTGCAGCTTCAGATAAAATGCCTGCTACAACTTTTTTTTTTTTTTTTAATGTATCATGTGGAAAGGTTAGAACAGATCTAAATCAAAAATAGAAAAACAGAGGTGAAAGGTGACAGAGGGTGATAACTGTCCAGCCAGTGACAACTGGAAGACCCCAGACCCAAAAATAACCACTGGAACAGGTAGGTAGACTGTAAGGGTATAGAAGCCCGGGGGTTCCTTTGTTTGTGGTCCCTCCCTGAAGCCCCCAGGCTGAGCTGTTCCTATTGCTGTAGCAATCAGTTATCTCATGTTTCCCCCCTGCTGAAATCAGACCCCTGACACTCTGCTGCAGGAAATCTGGGCTAGGGAAATTTCCTTAACAATATTTCTTTCCACTTCTGAGCGTTCTGTGATTATTGATTCTGTTATTATGATTCGGTCTTTAACGGAGCAAAGATACTCGCGGGTTTATGGGTCAGGTCTCTAACCAGATTAAAAGTACTAATCCAAAGCAAACTCCTCTTCATTCTTCCTGCCAGATCCCCTGTCGGGAGGGAAGGCTCCGTTCCATGCCGACACTAGATGTCAGCCCAAACCCGCCGGAGCTTCTGCTCCGAGCCCGAGCACGGAGGAGCTGCCGGGGAGCCTGGGGATGCGGCAGGAACCTGCACCTGCACGGAGCGGCCAGGGGGAAAGGAGGGGTGAGCTCCCGCGGCCTCGCACTAACTCCCTTTTAAAATAAACACGCATTTATTATACATTTGGAGGCGTGAAAACTCGCACCCGAAGTTGCTGCCCTTGTGCCAGGCGTGGCAGAAGGCGGCTGACACCTCCCGGAGCCCATGAGCGGCCCTTCCCCGCTCCCCGCCCAGGCTGTCCCGGAGGATCTGGCTGCCAGGGAGGGCTGCCAGCCGCCAGCCTTCGTGGCCATGGAGAGGGAAAGCAGCTGCCAGTGCTGCCCTGGAGAAACGCTGGGCTTCTGTGGGCCAGAAACAGCCCCGAGCTGTGGGCTCTCCTGAGCTCAGGCTGATGGGGCACCTTGGGTTTTCCAGCGAGGGAAAGCAGCGGCAGGGAACAGCACTCACCGCGGTACTTTTTGCAAGTAATTTAAAGCTCCAATAGTGTTTTTTTTTCTCCTCACAGCATTGTTGTCCCAGACTGTTTGGCTCACAGACACCAGTTACCAAGGTTAGTGTTGACTGAAAACCCTGAGAGAAAAACAGAAATTGCCCAGTGAAAACGTAGCATTTCCTCATGTTTCCATTCTAGGGACAGAAGCAATTTCCCTTCCCTTGTTTGGAAAACAGCCTTCCTTCCCCATTTCCCTCTCATTCTCCCAAACTCACTCTCTGGCAGGCCAGCCTGGCAAGGGCTACAGGCTCCAGAGGTGAGATGCCCTTGTGGAATGCAGGGATTAAAGGCTGGCAGTTCATACCTGCTCCTTCACCTCTGTTCCTCTTTTTCACCCTCTGGGTTTTGGTTTTTTTTAATGTGTGAGAGGTTCCCTGCCCAGCACCTGTCTTTCCTTCTGTCCTGTCTTGCAATGAGAGGCATTCAGGAATCACCCAGCTGAGTTGCAGCTCCATAGGGTGCAGTGTACTTCTCATATGCTTGTTTGGGACACCCCTGGCCTGGCAAGGGCTCCCCACAGCAGGGATGAGGTTCCTGCATCTGAACTGGCTGGCACAGGAAGGGCTCAGGCATCCCTGCATCCAGGCCTCCTGCTTCCTTGGTGAATTTGCCCCTCATGGAGACAAACCTAGAGAGACCTTCAAGCTCTTGCACTTTTGAAAACCCCTCTTCTTTCAATGAAGGGATTTTCAGCAAAGCAAATGCAAACAACTCTGGGTCAAAAGAACAAGTATTTAAGGTGCCCCAGCCTGGTATCCTGCAGTAGGTAGCCTGTTCTGTTGGCTTAGCTGCTCGGTAAGATGTGTTTCATTGTCTGAACCACTTCCTTAAAGAACAAATCTAGATGAGTGCTGGATACAATTTGTTCTCGATTACTGCTGGGAGAAAGAAAGAACACAGTGGCACAAACAACCACATGCACTGGTTTGAGCAGTGACTCTTCAGCTGCTGCTCCTTGGGTCAGCAGTGGCGAGGCTGAATTGCAGGCGGCCCGTGTGGGAAAGCACGCGTGACGCCGGGCAGAGGGGGGACTTGGACTTCATTGGCTTGACATCATGCCTTTCCATGGCTTGATTTTTTTTATTTTTCATTTCCTTTACAAAGCTCTGCTCCTGGATCCTGGCAACACTTCATTACACAACAACAGTTGCCATGGCCACTGAAGTGCAGGCAGCAAACAGCGCTGCTGCAGGGCTGCAGGAGCTGCTGCAGGGCTGCAGGCGCTGCTGCAGGGCTGGCAGGAGCTGCTGCAGGGCTGCAGGTGCTGCTGCTGTGGCTTCCCCGGCACACGGAGTCCTGGTGCAGGGGAAGGTGGGTGCATGGGTGTGCAGGTGCATGAATGCACTGCTGCACGAGTGCATGGGGTGGGAGTGCATGGATGCAAGGGCAGGCATCCCACTGGGGGCACAGCACCCCTCTGATCACTTGCAGGCATGAGCATGCCACAAAGGACCACTAGCTGGGAGCAATCCATGCCTCACAGCAAAGGTCTGATGTGAATGGGCTGAAATATTTTGCATGAGCTCAGTATGGGCATCCGCAACTTCATGCCTGCTTTAGAAATAGGAATGAGTGCTGCAAAGGGAGGGGGTGGAGCTGCAAGGATGCTCGACACACTGCCAGCTCTCTGTGCATGTGCAAGTCATGAAGGTGACAAAACACAAGTAGGCACTCAGGAGTTCAAAGGTGGGCTACTCTGAAGAGGCAGCCCACCCCTCCTGTTGGTGCTCTCTCCTGCTGTGCACAGGGCTTGTGAAGGAGCGGGAGAGATCCTCTGAAATTGTTTGGGCTCACTGCTCTGCTGATGCCCTGCAGGTAATGCAGCCAAGGAGGACAGCAGGGCCCAGCAGCTGCTGGTCAGGCAGCTGTAGGGAGCAGGTGAAGTCATGTCCAGTCCATACTGGAGCTGGCAGTCCTCAAAAGAGGGGTTCTGGTGTGGGGCACCACATCAAGGAGTTTGCTTTTATTACCTCACCTCCATACAGATTTATTGAAAACCCCCACAGAGAAGCTGCTGCTGGGGGTTACTCACAGCAACAAGAAGCCCTTGCTGGGGTAGCTGTGGAAATTGCCAACCACTGTTTCCCCTTCATCCCTGCACTACTGGAGATATTGGGGCAGGAACAATGGCAGCAGACTGCACTGGCCACCCAAGCTCACCCAAGTTTGGCGTGCCCTTCTAGCCTGGAAGAAGTGAGGATTCAAATCCACCATGCACGGGGCTGCCAGTGGAGGGGAGGCTGCCCTGCCTGGAAGAAATGAGGATTCAAATCCACCATGCAGGGGGCTGCCAGTAGAGGGGAGGCTGCCCTGCCTGTCTTGCTGCCCCTGGTGTAGCTGGGATGCAAGAAAAAGGACTGGTAACTTAAATCAGTGCAGTGAGACCTGTGAGAGTTAATTTTGCAGAGCTCTTTGTTACTCATGGCACATTCATTTTGTTTATATTCTGTTCTATAAAACTAAATAGTTCCTCTCTCAGTGGTTTTATAGTCTCTAAAGAGCTCTAGCACATTGCTCATCCCATTTTACATTTGTTTGCTTGTTTCTCAAGCCAGTTCTTCCAGTGTCTCCTAAATCACGTCTACTGTTGTTTGAATCCCTTCCAGTTTCTTGCCATCTTCTCAGTGCCAAAATGAACAAAATATTCGTGGTTCATAGCAATATTCACTTTGACACAGAAACAGGAGCCTTGTGCATCGGAATTTCTGGGCCTCCCCAGTCAAACAGCATAAAGATTAGTGCCTTTGTGGCTATAGTGAGTGTGCTTTTTTAAGCTTTTAACTCAGAACAAGTACGTAGGATTTCCTTCAGTTAGATTTTAAATCCTCCCCTCCCCCTTCCCCTCCCCCTTCCTTCCCGCCCATTCTTTTTCCGGAATCCAGGAGTTGCACTTGTTTTGAGTTGAGAACCCACAAAGGCAAAGCTTTAGGCCTTAGCTCATTGCCTGTTCTGCCATTCCTGATCTCTGCAGCATGATCCCTTACTTGGGCAGTGGTATTGTGTTCTGCAGTCTCTTAAATGTAACACTTTTTCATGGCTTCAGCCATACAGTGCCCTGAAATCTATCTCTGACCTCTGTGGTTCAAAATTCCATATGGACCTTTCAGTTGTTCTGGAGTCAGAGGGGGTCCTGGTTTGTTACATTTCACATTTATTTTGCTGTCAGAGTCCCAAGAGAAGCTGTGCCCCCTACAAAATCCTGAGCAAGCCACTCTTTTGATGTGTGTTCAGTCACATTTTGCTCTTCTCAGATAACATAATGTTCACAAAAATCATCCTAGCTGATCTTACCATTCACCATTAACTCCTGGAAACTGTGAAAATAATTTTTTCTTTTAATCCAAGAGTGAGAATTCTCACCCGGCTTTCTGCCTAATGACATGTCCCATTGTGTTGTGAGAAACCTGCTTCAGAGCAAGAGAGCCTGGGGCAGGCTCCTGGTCACTGCAGCCCCTCTTCTGGGAGCATGAAACACAAGCCTTCAGATGTCACTGCTCTTCCTTCAGGCAGCTAGGTCATATTCTCAGCTGCAGATGAAGCTCCTCAGCCACACCAACCTCCACAATGCAGTGTCAGCTTTTGGCACACTTTGGGGCAGGGAAAGGCTGACCCATCAGAGACAGCAGCTTGGAGCAGTCCCTTCAAGACACACTGGGCAAAAGCTCCATTTTTGCTTTTCTGGTAGTCTTGGGTTTCATAGCTGTTACAGGACCAGGCAGAATTCTCTGTAAATGTTACTGTTTGCTGTGTCTAATCTATTTCACAGCAAATAAAAGTGCACATGACAGTTATCCATTCCCTCAGAGAGTAATGCTGATTCTTAAGCCTTCCCCTCACTTAGCCAAGACTTTTCCCCTCTGCTGCTCTAAGTGTGACATTTTTCTCTGAGGTAGTTGACTTTACAGCTCTGTTGGCTAACCTTGGTGAAAACCTTTTCCCAGAAGTTTGATGATGATTCACTGCCATTATCCAGAGCACAGATTCTCCTGTTTAAGCAACTCACACAATTTCTGTCAGCAGCATGTCTGAACACCAAAAATTGCCAAGTGATGACAAGCCCAAGAGGGGCTGGTGTTGGCAGAGCAAAGTTTTTTCCTGTCATGTTGAGGTTACAGATACTTTAGTGGGTCTGTTGTGGATGCACAGCTGTAGGTCCCCTCAGGAAGCACCTTTTCTCCCCAGTAAGATCATATCAGAGAGAAGTATCAATCTGAATAACAGAGAAAATATTAAAGCTGGATTGCAGAGTGGGCTGTTGAAAGAAGCCTCAAGTGAATGTCTGTGATTGTGTTCAGGTCCTGCAGTCTTCTGCTCTTGTTTCCTCCTGTCTTCAGCTCTGCAAGTGAAAGCGAGGTTCAGTGCAAACATTGGACACTTTGTTCCACATTTAGCTTCACATGTAGGTGGGGAAAGGGCCAAGGCTGAATTTTTTCTCTGCTAGTCTCTATAAACAACCTGAACATCTTGCAGCTGTCAGAGCTCAGACCATCACATCTCATAAACCATCTGCAAACCTCTATGTGATATGGAAGATTGAAAGAACAGGCGGTGCCTGTGAGTTGTTCTCATTAAAACATCTAATTCAAGTCAGTCTGATGCAAAGTTCAGTTTTTCCAAAGTGTGTACTGGCTTTGGAGTATGCCAGTGGGTCATGGGGTGGTCTCACACCCACCTGGCAAAACAAGTACTCTCTGATAACCTTCCCATGGGGACATGCACTGCAAGAATGATCTTAACACTCTCAGCCTGCTAGGGAGCAGTAAGGCAACCTTGGGCTATGGGACAGTAACTGGGTTTCTGCAAAAGTTTGAGCAGCACATCCTGAAAACAGAAATGGTAAAAATGCTTTGGTGGAGAGGGGGATGGAAATGCACCCACCTCAGGGCAGCCATACCTGATTCTTCCTTACACCTCATCTGAGGACTCCTGTGGAGGAGTTGTTGATGCTGGGGCTGTCTCTGCTCATCAGTGTCACATTCATTCTGTATACTCTGGTCCAGGCTGTGGCACACCTACTTTGCATCTAAATCCACTTTGTCAAAGAGCTTGCAGTAGTGGAGATTCCAGTGTTTCTTCTTCCCTCTACCCTTTTGTTAGAGATAAATTTCAGTTCCAGAATATAGACAACACCCCAGCAGCAGCTTCACTGGCACCCTTCAGAGTATCTGCAGAAACTAGCTAGAAAAGGTTGCTCAGTTCATGTTGTACTGAGCAAAGCTCTTGCCTCCATGACTGTCACAGCCAGACTCAGCCACACGTCAGGGGATGGGAAACTTGGGCTGGCAACAAGAAACCTATTTTTAAACTGTCTCTGCTGCATAAAGTAATATGAGATTAAACTGCATGATGGTTACTCCCTAATTGCTTGGGGTGATGCCACAGGAGACCACAGGGGTGGTGGCACTGGGGTGTTCTGCCACCCCTGCATCCACCCACTGCCTCCCAAGGGCTGCGGGAGCTCCATCGCCCCTGAGCTTTCCGTGCTGACGGTCAGACTTTCAGGGCCTGCCCAAGAGCAGGTTTTTCACTTTCTCAGGCATGCAGTGACTTTTCAGCAGGGTTTTCTGCATGGCTTGTACTTTCTAAGAAAGGAGCTGAAGCGAAGCCCAAGAGTGAAGAAGCAGCTCTGCTTACTGGCCCCAGGGACAGCACACGCGCGGAGAAAATCCCTGCAGATCAGACAGAGATGTAAAACCCCATCAAACCACTTGAGAGAGGGAGTGAGAGGTTTTTTACACTGTCAACTTGGATGAGATCTCTTTTAAACTTAGCTGAAATGAAAGGAGGGTGGGGAGTTTTTGTATTGCTACTGGAAGCATTTTTCAGTCTGCCCTAAAAATGACATGAAACTCCAACCTCAAAGTACAGGTTTGGGTTTAAAGAAATCTCTGTGTGAGGGGGAAAGGTTATTCCTCAGCCAGCAGGCAGAACTGGAGCTAGGGGTTGGCTGATGGTTCTGGCTCCTTAGGTATGAATTAGGTGGGATTGCTGTTGGTAACTAGAGCCAAGAGTAAATATTTGGGTGAGGGAGCTATAACTAGGCATGCCATCTAACCAATCATAAGCTGGGTCTGGACAACAGAAAATAAGAGATTTGGTGTCTATCTTCCCATGAATGCCAGGGGCATATAACTGCTTAATGAAGAGATGGTATAACTGCTTTAAAAATGTATAAAAAGTCAATGTGGCAGCATGCTTGGAAAGCTAAAGATGGGGTAAGGCAGGGTCTTATGGTGGTATGACCTTTCATAGAACTAATAATAAAATTGGGGTTTTGGACTGACATACTCTAATGTCTATACCAGCTAAGGGGTAAATGCTCCAGGATAATGTCTGGACCTGATGAAAACACAAACTTTCATTTAAATGGAGGTAAAACTGTGTAAGAACATGGCCCCAGGGCCCTCAGCTGAGCACACCAGATGAAGCAGGTGCTGCCCCAAAATTGTGGGGTTGGACTGACACCATGCTCACAGAGGCACCATCATCCCTGCTGTGCTTGGCTGCCTATGTCTTTCTGTGTTCATGTGTTTACATTTCTATTTAAATCTACCTGTAAGTCTGATTTTTCTGGAGTTTTAACATACTTTGTTTTGATAGATAATTGCTAGTCATGTAATATATTTTACTTTTGGGGTTTATTAATCTGCTTCCAGCTATAATTCCATCTTAGCCTAGTTTTGTCTCAGAAATAGGAAATGTTTTCTTATTCCTAGAGCAACAGATGTGAATATCATCCTAAGGATGGGAAGCTTATCAAGTGCCCAGCACAGTTTTTTTCAATGATATTTCAAGAAACTCTTTATCCTGAGTCTCTCTGACAGGAGACATTGGTTTTTGATCCCTGGATCACAATGAAGTTTTACTGTATGGAAGCTGTGGGGGAGCATGCCATAGTTTTCATTTATTTTCCCATGGAAATTGTAAATCTGTGCATCTTTCATGGCTTAGTCATATGCATTACAGAACAATGCTTGTGGTTACCCCATTATTTTTCTTTTGCAATCTGAAAAAAAGGTTACCTCTTTTGATCAAAACTGGTTTTGACCGCATCTGGAACATGCAGTGATGAAACAAGAAGAAATATCAGGGTCCTTTTCACACTGGAGCAGAGTTTGCAAGTGCCTGGTGATACCTGTGAGATCACTGGTCCCTGCTAACATGTTCTCTTCCTAGAGTTTAATAGGATTGCTAGATTTGCACTAGAGTTGATGCTAAAAACTTCCTGACCTGCCATTCAACCTTACCACCCACCCACTTTTGAAAGTCCCACTGGGTGTGAGCTCCCACTATGCTGCTCTCAGCCTTCAGAACTGAAAATTGTATGAACCATTCATCTGAAGATCAGGCCCACACTTCTCCTGTGCCAGAGTTTTGTGAGCGATGCAGGCACTGAAGAATAGTCAAGGTGCTGTTTCTTTTTTGGGCTAAGCTAAGTATGTGATATGTCATACTAACCACAGTGGGTGTAGAAAGCTGCTTCTACTTTCATCCAATGCTTCCCTAGTAACTCAGAAGCTGAGACTTTCATACTTTTTTTGCTAAATTTCACTCTAGAGATAGTCTGAGATTTCCCTCTGCATCAGAAGACACCAAGAGAATGTTTCATATAATGCCAGCTGGTAATTAATACAGATTAGTGACAGGAAATATGGAGCTGAAAATGTTGCACTGAATTAAGCCATGCCTCCAAAGACTGTAGCATAGGAACTGCTCGCTGTGAGGTTAGGAAGTTCAACAAGCTTTGTTAAAAACAGTCTCTTTTATTTAACTTTCGCTTCTTCTCTCAGTTTTGGGCTGATGTGATTCCAAAGAGAAGTTCCTGTTTCTCTTCTCTCCTCCCTTCCATCCAGCAGGCCTGTGCAGTTGCTGCAGGAGGGGAAGGAGGGCGAGCAGGCTGTGCCCAGGCAGCCCTGGCACTGAGCAATTCCAGCCAAGGGGTGCTGAGAGGGAACCAAGCCCTGCTCCTCAGCCTGTGCTGGCCTTGCCCCGAGGGTCACTGTCAGCAGACAGCCTGGGAATTGCTGCTGCTCAGTGTGCTCCTTCCCAAGGCCACACAGAGCACCCATCTGGGCACAGACACCATGGACACCCTGGCTCAGCACACACACAAACCACTGCCACAGAAGGTGAGGGTGGGTAGTGGGACCTCTGCCCACATTTGGGAGTAATTCCTGTGTGATGAAGCAGCATTTCGTCCACAACTGCTCTGAAATGGTCAAAGTATTGGTTGGGCAGTGAGATGAAATAAATCTCTGGTTAAAACTGATCACCTGTCTTTATTTCTTTGAAAAGCCTGTGAATAAGAAGGAAAAAAAAATTGTATTCTGCCAGGTTTGTGGAGAAGCAGGTGGCATAGCAGTTAATAAATCCTGCTCAAAAGCTTCTCAACCCAGTGGCCACTTTCACTCAAGTAGGAAAGAAAGGGTAACCAAAGAAAAGGACAGAGAAACAAGTCAGTATTACCTCTCCTCTCCTCTCCTCTCCTCTCCTCTCCTCTCCTCTCCTCTCCTCTCCTCTCCTCTCCTCTCCTCTCCTCTCCTCTCCTCTCCTCTCCTCTCCTCTCCTCTCCTCTCCTCTCCTCTCCTCTCCTCTCCTCTCCTCTCCTCTCCTCTCCTCTCCTCTCCTCTCCTCTCCTCTCCTCTCCTCTCCTCTCCTCTCCTCTCCTCTCCTCTCCTCTCCTCTCCTCTCCTCTCCTCTCCTCTCCTCTCCTCTCCTCTCCTCTCCTCCCCCTTCCCATCCCAGTCAAGTCTAGACTTTTGGATGAAGCTTGTGAGACTCCCCAAGTACAGGGTGCCATGTCCAGCCATGACTGACAGTGACACTTGTTTCCAGGCCCGTTTTGTCACCATAGAAATTTCTCTTTTATCTCTTTTCTACCAGGCAGTAAAAGGTGAGGAGAGCCTGCTGCCCTTCACAGGGCAGGGACAGCCTGTGTGCAGGGACACGAGGGCACGGGCACGAGCTGTGCCCCTCTCCCCCTGGGCTGCCAGGGGAAGGGGCTGCTCCTGCTGCCACCCTGCAGGCTGGGAGGGTGTCAGAACCCAGGACATCCCTCTGGCTGTCCAGAATGGCCAAGACCCCTGCCAGGGGGCTCAGAAGCCCTGGCACGGAGCCCAAAACACCTGTGGTTTTGATTATGATCCCTGGAGCAAGTTACCAACCTTATATGAAGGTCAGCAAGCCACAACAGCTTAGGTAGAATAATAGTGCAGTTATCACAAGGTGAAAAAGTAGATTTTGGGCTTTCTAGAATGGGGGTTCAGGGGACAAGATGGAGGGATCTGGGTGTGTCCAGCCTTTCTCCTTCTTGGCCTCCATCTTAATGTGTGGTGTTGGCACTCACAGATTGGTTTAGAGTAGAAGCTCACTGTCTAACACAGGTGATAGGTATTGGAAAGTAATTGTAAACATTGTAAATGTAGTTTTTAGTATAAAGACATAACACTGCCCCAGGGGCAGACAGAGTGCCTGGAACTGTCCTGCTGGACCTCAGCAGGGCTGGAAAAAATTTTTTATAGATAAGATACAATAAACAACCTTGAGACAGAACTGAGAGGTCTGACTCTTTCTTCAAGCACTTGGGGTGGGAAAAGAGACTTTTAATATCCTCAGGGTCATGGTGACCAGCAAAAGATCCTGAGGAGAGGGGTGCTCATCACACATAGCTCTGCTGAAGGCTTTCTGAAGGCTTTCTGAATCAGGCAAAGTGGGGCTGAGCTATGGCCCAGTGTTCCTGCAATTCCCCCTCATGGCAGAAACAAATCCTTTCTAAGCACCTGCCTCCTCTTTGAAAGAAAGTAACACTCCTCAGTGAAAACCAGAGAGCGGTCTGAAAGAAAAGCTTTTTGAAAAACCTCAAATATAGGTTTGTTGATTGCACACAATGGGCTATTTTCTTTGCATAGGTGGAAATAGAGATGTACAAGACATTTGCATGCACTGTCTCTTTGCAGAGGGCCCTAGCCCATGGTCAGGCAGGGAGCACAATGGCAGGGAGCTCCAGAACGCTTCCAGAACAGCAGGGATGGGTTACACAGTGGCTGTGTGTAACCCATCTGGGAAATGTGAACATATAGGGCATGTCATCACTTTCCTAGCTTGTACATCTGACAAAATCAGAATGCTTGTTTGATGGTTGAATTGTCAGGCAATTGCTCTGAAGCAGTTGAAGAGCAGTGCTTTTTTACACAATGTATATCTGGATGAAGAAACTCATTGTCAGGGAACATCAGAGGGCCCATTTGCGCAAAGTGTGTCCATTGGGATTAAATAATCAGTTGGATACAACCTCCAGCTCACAAACTCTTCAAAATGCTGATTAGCAAATGGCAGGGGGATTTACCAAGGACAAATTCACTCTGGCAAGTCATATTCACTTGCCCTGGCTCCAATAATCTTGTCCAAATACTTATCCAAAATCTTGGGGACAGGATACCGGTCCATTCAGGCCAGCAATCTGACGCACATCCCCGTCCTCCTGTTGTAAAAGCTACGGCATGGCTGTAATAATTAATCAGCTGGAAACAGCCCAAGCCCAAAGAACAATGTCATGGCACTGAGTACATATTTACTCAGTCAGGGAAAGCAATGAAAAAAGGAGTTTGACTCCAAGCACAGCAGAAACACCTACCAGAGATTCCCAAAAGCAGAATGAGGGTGTGGTGTCAGTGGAAGATACGGTTGGACTTTTGCAAAACTGCAGCCCAATTGTGACAAAAATGGAGTTGAGCTCAATGTTGTTGGGCAGGACTGCCCATCTGACAGTAACTGCACCCATATTTGCAGGAGACAACCAGTTTGGCAGGATTTTAAGTAGAAATGGGGTCAAAGCAGAATAATGTTTCATTTTTTAAAGAGTTTCTGAAGTATTTATACTGGTTTTTTTGTAAGCCTGAAGGTAGGCAGCTTGGGAACAAGGTGGGCAGGCTCTTCCCTGGATCCTGGGAAGCAGAGGTGATAGGCAGTGTGGGGTTCCCACTGCAGAAACAATCAAATGTGAGTTTTCAAGGCAGCACTGCAGCAAAAGCAGCTACAGGAATGTTCTGGATGCATAAGAAGGTGTGCAGATTGTCAGCTGAAGGACGTTACTGCCTGGACACAGGACTCTGTACTTTGTGAAAGGCGCTGCTGCTACAGTAAGGAGCATGTAAAAGATCTTCAGATGAAGCTGGAGGTTATGGACACTACTAAGAGTAAGGTCTTCATCAATTTGGCCTCTGCCAAAAATCCAGAATGGCCTCAACCAATGCATATAAATTTTATTAGGCAGATAAAATTCTCAGCATAAATTTGGCACAAACTTTTCTTCAAGAGCATGATTTACCCTCCCAAAAAAGAGAGTCCCCACTCTTTCCAAACTGACACAGCATCCAGAAGGGTAACCTGAGCTTTGGCCAAGCAGACCTGGTTTGCTGCAAGGAGAGGTGTCTAGGAAAAATGCAATTGGCTTGTGAGTTATAGCAGTTCCTACAGCCTGAGCCCTCTGGACATCAGGGTATGGCCATCCAGGCCCTGCACCCCAGATGCAGAGGCACCCCAGCATCTGAGCTGATGTGGGGATATCCTGGAGGATATCCTGGAGGATATGATTGCTGTCTCTGTCCTAACAAGGAACTTGAGGGGTCACTTAGCACATATTAAGGGACATACAAGATGACAGCTGGCGTAGCTCTAAGGGACAAACCATGTTCTTGTCTCCAGATCAACAAAAGCCATTGGAAAAATTGACAGAGGTGCTGGGCAGGATGTCCCTCCTGTTGTAAAGCTATGGCTGTAATAATTAACCAGCTGGAAGATCCCATGACAGCAGTTCCCTGGAAACCCTCAAGCACACTTTTCCTCCATGCTTGGTCTCCAGCTGGGTACAGATTTATCTGGGGCTTTGGGGTTGTACCTGATGACCTGACAGCCATACCTGACACCTTCACCTCTTCCACTGGGGGCAAGTGGCTTAGGGCAGGCAGCTTGCTCTTCCTCACACCACTCTTTGAAGCTGAAGCCTATTTTCATAACAACTTACTTCAAGTTAGCACATTAAGAAACATCCAAAGGAGGACCAAAATAACCCAGGCAGCTTCATGCCTGCTGAAACCAGGCTTTCTTTTGTAAGGTAATAGAATGGCTTGGCCTTGTGTGCCATTTAGCACAGGAGAAAAAGAAGCAGCTCTTGTCTGGAGGGTGCCAGCCACTGTTGGACAGCATGCATCTGGTCACAGGCACCGCTCCCGGCACACTGCTGGGGAGGTTTGTGCTGCTGCCAAGGGAAAGGAAGCCAATGCACATCCTGCTGCCTCACCTGAAGTGACCCAGCTGGGACATTGTTTCAGCTTGGCAGGACTGTGGTGATTATGTGCCCAGAGAGTGAGAGAGGCAGTAACTCTGATGAAGGGGGCTTGGATACCACTGTCCTGCACCTGAGTGCTCTGAGTCCCACAGAGCAGTGAGAAGCTTCTTTACACAAGAAGATGGTGTTTGGTTAAGGAAAGCGTCTAAATAAAAATCACATCACCCTGACTTACTGGGATGGATGTTCCTTTAGTTAATCCCTTTTTTTCCCTTCATCGAGGCTATGTTACCACAAATTAGCATTTGCTGCAGTCAAAGTGGATCAGTGGGATAGGATGATTTGTCCCTGCAGCTAAACCTGCAGTGAACTTCATTTATTATCATCTGTCTGCTTTTAAGGACCTTGTTCAGATGGAAACTTAAGAGATTTAAGTAAAACTATTTAGAACCCAGTTAACCAGATTTCCATGAATAAATGCAGACTTGCTGTAAATGTAATTCCTTACTATTTATGCTGCTCTGGTTTTGATTTTCTTCTATCCCATCTGGAATCTGAAAGTATAAAACCATAAAATGAACAAGCTCAGGTGAGGATAGCTTCTGCAGAGGTGGCCACTGGGCTGTGTGATGGAAGCCCTGCTGTCCCAGTGTCGTGAGCTCCCCAGCTCACAGTTTCCAGTTGCTGCGCCAGGTGTGAGGACATTGACTCCAGCTGTGGCAGGAGCTGGCTGGGACATTTGGGGGCATTCCCCAGGAGAGGGTGTACTCAGCCTGACACAGGGCATGCAGGTGCCCAGGCAGACTCCCCCAAACAGCTGAGGGGCCAGGCATGGCAGAGTGGGTTGCTCATCTCTAGGTAACTGATTCTAAACTGATATTTCTTTTTTTTTTTCTTTCAGAAAGGTTGCACTTATATTTTAGTCATAGAATCATTTACTCCTAGATCATCAAGTACAACCTTTAACCTAACACTGCCAGGCCCACCACTTAACAACATCTCTAAGTGCCACATCTACACACCATTCGTTTTAGAAGTATTCATTCTGTTGGAAAGGCCTTGAAGGGAAGCTGTGAGGAGTGGCTGAGGTCACTTGGTCTGTTCAGCTGGAGACTGAGGGGAGACCTTACCATGGTCTACAGCTTCCTTGTGAGGGGAAGCAGAGTCAAGCAGTGATGTCTTCTCTGTGGTGACCAGTGACAGGACTAACAGGAGGGGCAGGAAGCTGTGTCAGGGAAAGTTTACATTGAATATCAGGTTCTTCATATCAGGTTCTTCACCCAAAAGGTGGTTGGGCACTGGAACAGGATCTCCAGGGAAGTGATCACAGCACCAACCTGACAGAGTTCAAGAAGTGTTTGGACGAAGCTCTCAGGCACGTGGTGTGACTCTTGGGGTTGTCCTGTGCAGGGCCAGGAGTTGGATTTTGGTGGGTCCCTTCAACCTCAGGAGATTCTATTACTCTACAGAATTAATTTTATATCATTCATTGTAGAAGAACCCTTTGAAATGCTCATAAAGAGGTCTTGTATCAGATTTGGCCATGTCCATCATTTACATTTTCCCTGTAAATTTTCCACTACCAATAAACATCAAATGCTCACAAAGTCTCTGTGATACCAAGAAACTTGTGTCTCCAAACAGGCGTAGCAATATTTTCCCAAAATGCACTAAGCCATGGCACTGTAAGGCCTTCCAGCAAAACAGGAATTTTCTCATTTTCTCCAGCAAAGTATGGTAAATGCCAAAGGAAGCTGCAAAAAGTTCAGACACAAGGATGAGTCACGCCGCGTGTGCTGGGGCAGCGGAAGCCTTGGGGAAATGGCTTTAGGGAAAGCCACCTTGAATGGCCTCACCTCACCCAGGGCCTCTGTCCTGGGCCAGCAGGGATGTGGCTGTGCACAGTGGGGTACCACAGCACCCCAAGGGAAGGTGCAGCACCCCAAAGGCACCCCTGGGGCTGTGAGGGTGGTGGGTGGGTGCACAGCCCCCAGCTGGTGCTCCATGAACAGCATTGGGAGGAGCAGGGCAGTGGTTTGGGGCAGGGAAAGCCCCACACTGGTGAGTTCACCTCAGGGCTGCCCCATGCCATGTTTTATGCAATCTCTGTGAATTGGTTTATCCTCTTCCATCACGTGGGTGTCCACTGGAGGCAAAAAGGCTTTGGTGGCACAGTGGGCAATCCTGGTTCCAAATCCAAAACACAGCCTCCTCCTAGTACTGTGAAGAAAATCAACTCTACCCCAGCTGAAACCAGCACATTCTCCACTCCTTATCCCTCACCATTTATGTCATGCTTAGGTCCCACGGTACCCAATAAATCCTAATTAACCATCACCCCCTTCCCATCCTTTGAAAGATATACAGATATCATTCCCTTGGGACCACCCCTGCAAAATGCCCATGAAATGTCCATAAAGTGTCCATAGAATGTACATTTAAGTTCATTTAGTCCAAGACTTTGGCCTCAGCCAAAACCAGCACACTGCCCCAAGGGTGGTACAGGATGGAAGTATTCCCTACAGATGCCCAGAGCATTGCTGGAGGCTGCTTAGGAGAGGATGAAAGCACCAAGTCAAACCTCTGGGGAAAACTGGAGGGTGGGGTGGGGGGGTTGGCAGGGCCCTACAGACTGAGGGGGGAAGAGGGCAGGAAGGCAGCCAGGGAGGAGGGACAAAGGAGGACCAGACTGGAAAGGATATGAGACAGACTCCACAGTGCACGTGTGACACTGCTGAAACCTGGCTAAGGAACCAAAGATGTGACGGGAAAACAAATGGAAAACAAAAATGAAGGCAGGAGGAGCTGGGCTGGGCTGCGGCAGCCCCACAAATAAATACCCCGATGGCTGAGTGTGCGCACAAGGGCCATGACCACCTGGAAGCTTGGCACAGCCTCTGGGGGCACTGAGACTGACCCCACCCCAGGCACCAAAACACACTTTAACAGCCATCAGCTCTTCAGGGCTTGCACCAGAAACAAGCCCACACCCCTGTTTATATCTCTATATTTTCTTGCCCTCAAGAGAACTGTATTCAGAAAAGTATCTCAGCTGCTGGATCTGACAGACCTGTGCCTTGTCATGTGCAACAGGAACAAAAAGTGGCCTTTAAAATATTACAGTGGCTTGTGTGACAGTAATTTTTAAAGTTCTTAAAAAAAAAAAAAAAGAAAAAGGGGGGGGGCAGGAAAAAAAAAAAGAAATTGCCCGAGAGTAAAAATACAACCGAAAACTGAAACTTAACACCAGTGACTGTGAGAGATAACATCTCTAAACGGGCACAGAGCAGCCGCCCAACTTCCTGCTGCTCCCCCACCTTTCAGGGCACAAAGTGTCAGGGGTTAATAATGCAGCACCTTGGCAAATCCCCATCCTGCTACCTGGGTTTGGACATCTTAAAAGTTCACCTTTTCCTAAGAAACAGTCTGGAGAAACATATACAAAGGCACTGACTTTAAAGGGCAGGATGAGGTGCATAAATCAGCTGAGAAACCACACCTCAAAAGAGCAGAGGGAATGAAGGCAGGCACCATCAGGTGCTCTCCAGAGAACAGCTACAGCTCAGAGGTCTGAGAGAGGTGCTCCTTACAAAACTAAAATAAAATCAGTGACTCAGATTCCTCTCCACTGTCTCTACACCAGTATTAGTTTGAATAAAACAAGGAGCTATTTCCACTCCAAAATTAGCTCTGAACACAAATTCACCAAGAAGGCTGGGCAGTGCTTGAGTTGCAGTGGTGAGAAGCTTGGCAATGCACCTTTTAGCTGCTGCTGAATTATTTTGACCATGGGTGTGTAATTGAGAGCAGAACTAGCCCAAAGGAGCTACCTATCATCAGCTACTCATCAAAAAGTAATACACCAAACTTTGATAGGGCTTTCTGTGCCTTTGCTGAGTTATTTAAAGCTGCCACACACAGAGGAAAAGTTCATTTGAAAAGCTGTAATGTACCATAGCTGAATTTTGTGCATCCCAAGCCTTTGTGCAACTGCCTTTGCCTCCTCAGAAAGTCTGGGGTCTTGTGCAAAGCACTATTTGTGGCGCCCATGGTTTCCTTCCTCCCCACTACTATTTTCATTATTGTTGACAGAAACATTGTGCACCTGCTGCTGTTACTGCAGAGGTGGAAATCCCCCTCAAAGCACTCACCAGAAAGGTCATTGAGCTGTTTCTTCTGCTGTAGCATCAGCAGGGAGACAATGCACCCTCTCTGGCTTAAGAAAACACCCACACATGTGCCAGCAGTCCCCTCACTAGCCCCTTGTAATAAATCCAGTTGACAAAAGTAATTAACAGACTGCAAAAGCAGCAGGAATGAAGCCAAGCTGGCCTGCCACCTGCACTACCAAGTGGGATGATGCCAGAGGGGCACAGGGGCAGGGACTGTTCCCCTGAGACTAAGGGAAACATCTAAGGAAGTGAGATGGGTGTCCCAAGCACGGGCAGTGCCTTGGCCACTGCGTAGCTGCACAGGGAGAGCCTGGCCCTTGCCTCCCTCCCAGCCTCCCATCAGAGATTCCTGCAGGCCTGTTGGCTGAGCACATCACAGCATTGCACAAGATTAACTTGGTATTGCTGGTAGTGCTAATGGACAGGCACCTGGCTCCCAGTGTTTCAGAGCTGAACTGGCAGGTCAAAGAGCAGTTTAACTGCTGTGAAAGGCTGGATGGCTTTTATGACTTTGTGCAAGCACGGGTAACAAACGCCACTGACCCCTGGATTTCAGAATGAACGTCTGATGTCCCAGCCCAGAGAAATCCTCTGTTGCATTCCATCACCCCACAGTGCATTTGGTCTGAGCATGCTGCAGAGGTGTCACTGTCTCTGCAAGGTGTGTGCTGTCTTTGATGGATCAGTTATGGATGCATACTGTAACTGCCATGCTTGCATAGCTCCTGGAAATGTTTCAAACATACAAGCCCCGGGAAGAGGGGGCTTTGCCAAGCACACACACTGCTCCCAGAGCTGGGGAGGGGCGGCGTGTGTGTCTCCTATGGCTCACTTCTGGAGCAGGGTGGGGGTCAGTGGTTTTGCAACTCAGCTGCCCTCCTTGCAGGACCTAGAGGAGACCAAGCCAGGTTGCCTGGCCATCCGCATGCTGGTATCAACTCTCACAGGGAATGACCAAAGTGGAGCTGTGACCTCTTAACTTCCTTCAGCTATGTCAAAGTTAACTCGTAGGTTAAGCTGAGGGTGCCTGCCTTTCCCTGCTGCCTACTCCTGAGTTTCAGATAGGTGATGCTAAGAGCAGCAAATCCTTCTCCTGGCAAGTGGTAGCTCTTACTTTGCAAACAAGCATTTGTATACCCCAGGGCAGCCCCTGGACAACCATCTTCTCACCCCAGTGACCAGCCAGGCTTACTGAGGGCAGGTCAGGCAGGACACACAGAAAAGACAGCTCAGCCCTCACTCTGCTCTGGCAGCCCTGTTGGGGGTCAGGCTCTATGTAGGCAGCTGAATCAGCCTTAGAAAACTAAGAAACTGGAAAGGTAAATGAAGGACCAAATGAAAAGGACAGTATACACAGTTTACATACATAATTTTAACCCTTGCAAGTTTTTACATCCATTCCAAATACAGCTTGGACATTCCTCTCACTCCCAACTCTAACCAAACCTCTAACCTTGTCTTCCCAGGCCACCAGGCAGTGGGTGACAAAATTACAAGTTTTACACGGACCTATGAAGAAACTTGGAACTGTAGGATCAGGTTAAGAACACAGCAAAATTTTTCTGTTTACTTTCCCTTTTCAGTAGCCAGCTAACATCTCTCCCTGTGACACAGCCATTGGTGTGCATGTTATTGCTTATCAGCCCAATACACTCTGCTCTCAGCTCACACACCTGTCAGGCTGGTAGAGAATGGTAATCACATCTGAAGGGCACTCTGTCCACGTATTTTATGTATCTGAATCAAACTGTGTCACACCCAACAGCTTAAAAAACTGCAAAAGGGTGAGTGCTCTCAACTTCTTTCTGTCCATGCCAGCCCAAAGTGCACAGTGCTTTGCAATGGGCACATCCCACTGCCACAACCCTGTGAGTCACTGTGCACCCTTACTGAGATACACTACAGCTTTCCAGGAATCACAACTTGCCATCATGCAGCAATGTTGAAAGCCCTGATCAATGCTAACTTGATTTCTGATTAATTCTATTAATTGGTTGAAACTGCAAAATGAGATTTTTCCAGACAAGGAAACTGCAAGCAAGCCATGTGGGGATCTATGAGGAACAGTGGAAGTACAGCTGAGCTTGCATTGGGTGGGGAATGGATTTTGACACGATCCCTTCCATGAGGTAACTTGTTCAAAGCACAGCCATGGAGTAACAGCTGAAGAGGTGCCCAGCTCCCAACCTCTACATTTGAGGCCAAACTTGAATAAATCACCTTTGAGTTCTAGTTGCTCTTTCCACCTTGAGCTGCCTCAAGCACAGCGCTTCCCATCCTGTTGGATGGGTGCTCCAGAAATTGCACAGGCAGCTTATGCCAATTGCTCACTCTGAGAGGTCACATTCACCTATCAAACCCATACCATCTGGGGCTTCTGAAAGATTAAAAATGAGAGACAAACAAGAGGATTATTAAAAATTTAACTATATACCATATTTATTATCAATCCACAGGATAATCTGATTGCTACATGAGCTCATAAAAGCTATTTCACCTTTACAAAATTAAAAAAAAATGTGCCACAAGGATGTCATAACTGCTGATAACCAAGGACTGAATCTTAAAATTATAAATTTTGCTGTAGAAAAGATTAAAAAAAATTATATTCACTTTAGAATTTTACTTTGAATAAAATATTCCCCTGTATAAAAAATAAAAAAGCTTGCTCTGGTTAGAATTAGAGTATTTTTCTTCTTTTTTAAATCTGGGAATTTGCATAATATCTCTGTAATAAGTTTCTTTTCTTTTTTCTATTGTACCACGCGGCATTCAAGCATAGCAGATTAGAAACAAACATGATGAAAGCAGTCTCAGAACATATGAAATCCACATGGAAAGTTTTAGTTTCCTTTCCCTTCCTCTATTCTTTAAAGACACTTTAGCAAGAATAGCCTTGGAAAAGAATACAGGTGGAGAGGGACCTTCAATGTGCCATTAAGTAGAGCAAGGTAATAAAAGGCCTTTTGTAAGTGCTTTCTTAATAAGGTGCAGAAGCAGACTGCAACTTTGCTAGTACTGCACTATGTACAATATTCACAATAGATTTTTCTTTATTTAAAAATATTCCAGCTAGTTCACATTTTCTCTCCCATTCTGAGGCTTTCAGTTCCATCACAGCCTTGACAGCAAGAAGCGCAGCAGCACCACTTCCCTTGTGGTCGGTTGGTCCTCTTATGAAACACTGGAACCTGCGAGTGGGCCAAAGTTCTTGGGTTCTTTTCCTATGTAGCAACCTTGGAAAGATGGGTTCAGGTATACACACTGACTGCTGGAGTCCTGAGTTAAAACCACTCCGGCACTGGAGTCAGACGCTGCAATGTTTTCTATTGCCAAGGCTTTACCTTAGGGTTTGTCTGGTGTGCGTCAAGGGATGAACCTCTCTTAGAGAAACGTAAAATACAAAACCAAACAAAACAAAGCTAAAAAACCACACTGTCAAAGGCTTAGCAGCTCTTGACTCTTGACTGAGTGATGTCTGACGTTTTCTTGATGACGCTGGCCCGTGTCTCACGGTCTGGCTGGCTGCTGCTTGTGGAGGCTGTGGACACGACTTGTGGCAGAGGGATGTCTGGGAAAGGAGGCCAGGAGCTATTGTAAGGCAGTGGGCAGCTTTCTTCTTTGACAGTGACTTGGAGGTCAGGCTTGTTGGCTACAAAAGTTGCCATGCTGGGAAGCATATGAGAAGTGTTCCTCATTCCTAGATTGCTGAGATACTGTTTGCCTTCAATGTTTTTTTTCTGCCAATGAAGTCGTCCCTAGAAATGGGGGAAGAAAGAAACAAACGAAGACTGTAAATGAACACAACTTTGTGAAGTACTCCAAGTAACAAGATGAAGATAGAAATATCCACATATTGCACAGGAATTATCCTGCCTCTAGGAGCCTGAGCCTCTAGCCACTAGCTTAGGATGTCTCTCAGCCATTTCTCCTTTTCTGAAGTCATGTGCTTAAATTTTGTTGGCTCTCCAGCACTCAAGGGGCACTATCTGCTCTTCTGAATGGAAAATAAAGGCCTTATTCCCAGGATGCCAGAGACAAAAATGGATACAGACATTTAGAACTCCAAATGGTAGTGTCTCCTCTGTTACCAGAGAGAGCATCTTCCTGCCAAGAGGCAGGCACAGAGACCCAACACTACCCAAGCTAGCAATACATGTGAGGCTGCTGGGAAACCACTGTCACTTGACAGTGCATCCCTCATCACAGGGAAGTTCATCAAGGGAAGATGAGCACATCTTGTTTGCCCACCACAGATGCAGCAATGGCATGTTCTGTTGGAGGAGGTTTGTGGAGTCACTACTGGCAGTCTACATATGGGCACCACCCCAGCCAAGGCACCAGAGACCAGGTGGGTTAGCTGTGTTGTTATACAACTGGTGGTCCTCCAAGAAGGAGGGTTCAGAGAGCCTTTGGTGAGGGACACAGCAGGAGAGAGCTTTGCAAAAGGCCTTATGCAAAAATACAGCTGGAGCACAGGGCATCCAAGAGCCCTCAATGAGCTTCACTTGGCCTTTAAGTACACATGGAGATTGGTAGGTCTGGTACCTTGATGGCAGCCCCAAAGTAAAAGGCAAGTGGTGTTTTTGTATACGTGCAGCTTAGGTTATTTTCTCCATGGATTCCTTTCACCCAGCAATACCCAAATGACTGCTCAGGAAAGCTTTCTGCCCTACCTACCTCAAACATTCTAGCTTCATTTCAGTCATAGATGTAAGCATTTCCTCCAGTTATATGAGTTCACATGCCATTTAAGGAAAACAAAGTGAGCAAGCTTTCAACCAAGATAAAATACTCACTACCCAGCAAGGTCAATGCATCATGTTAACATACTAGCTGGCACTGGTGATGGCACTGCAGAACATCTTATTGTGCAAACTAATCTTGTTGTTTGGACAGATGAGGAAAAGTTAATTTGTAGAGATTCTAATTCTGTGACAATCATTCAAATGTCTGTATCCCCTGAACCTTCCTGGTCTGTTTTTCTTCCCTAGCTATTACCAAAATGAATATTCCACTGGTAGACAGAGCTGCAGTAGAGAAGGGGCAAAAATATCTCAGGGCATGGATCTTGAGACCTTGGTCCAAACTGCTAAAAATCCAGAAAGCACTTACCTCTGCATTTTCTTCATCGCTTGGAACGCTGTCAGTTGTTTCACTTTCTGTCAAACAAAATAGAAACAAAAATGAAACTCATGCTGTTCTATCTATAGTAACAAATTCCAGCTCAGGAGGCCTGAGGTATGTCCAACAAGTGGAAGCAAACAGAGTCAAGTCAAACAACCAGAAAACAATGGAGAAGCATGGAGACCCTGCCACAGCAGGGCTAGACAGCACAGCTGCCTTGAACAACTGGGGTAAATTCACATGGTTATCACAGTCAACATGTCTATATTCTGGAAAAGACAGCAATAGAGAGGGAAGAAGTAGATATGTGCTTTCTGGGAAGAATCTCCAGCAAGCAGGGATGCCCCCTCTCCCTTGTCCCTCTACAGCCACTCCAGGCCCTGCAACAGACAAAGTTCTGTCCAAATCTTTATCTCCTGGCAAAATTAGTAACAACTCCATCCTAGAGGAGATAAATGTGGTTTTGTTTCATTAACTGTTATCTCAGCCTGCCACCTCAAGGGCTTGTTGTCACTTCTGGGGCTTTATTACTGTTGACATACTCTGGTACAGCTGGTATAGTTTTGCTTTTGCTACCACTCCCCAGCCTTTCTCAACCCTTCACCCCTCACTTGAGCAAGTGGCAATACCACAGTCTCCAGCCCCATCACCTGTCCCCACTGCACATGGCCTCCCTCACCCTCATCACTTGAACCAGAGCACAAATACAGGAGCACAGTTCCAGTGGAACAGCCATCCTCCTGCAGCTGCAGCCCTCGCTTGCAGAAGAGCCTGAAATCCAGGAATTTTTACTGTATTTTCAAGCCTGTGTGTGCCTGAAGACACGTCTCCTAAGGTCAGGCTCCTGGCCCATGAGTGGTTGAGACTGCTGTGCCTCAGATGCCTCTGAGACAGGGCAGAAACCCCTCTTTTCAGTCTGCAGTGATGGCTGCTGCCTTCAGCACAGCCACTGGTTCCCAGACTAATCCAGTGGAGGCCTGGACTGGAGGTTTTCTTCAGCTTGTGGGGTTTTGAACCACTGTGTCCTGTTTCCTGGGAGGATAACCCATGGCATCTATCAGGATACCAGCACTCCAACCCCCTGAGCCCTGCACAGACAGGGCTCATCCACAAGGAACACAGAAATCACACAATTCAGGGAATGATGTGATGAATTATCACAGCAGGCAAGAGAGCTCTGAAGCCCCAGTTTTCACCCTCAGCTCTGTGTTATACATTTCAGTCCATGCAAACTGCTTTGCAAAGCCACTGCAACTCTGCCTTCCCAGAGCCCAGTCTCATGCTCTGCACTGGACATAATGTGAGTGCTAAGAGTGCATGGATCATGCCTCATGGATCGTGCTCCTGCACACCTTCAGAGAGACTGGCAGTACCTTGCCATCCTCTCAAGGCCTGGCTAAGCATTAGGTTTAGGCAGGAGACTGTAAACCAATGGGCTGAACCACTGTTTCAGCCCCCAGGGTCTAAACTGTACCCAAAGTCCTTTTACTCCAGCCCAGCTACTCCAGACTGCTGCTTCCAAAGCCAGCACCTCTCCTGTGCCAGAGTCTCCACCACAGTGTGCAGTAAGCAGAGGAGCAGTCCAAAACATTAAATCAAGCTGCAATGCCCTGAGAAGCTCATGCACTGCAGGGCTTCTCCTTCACTGACCCAGGCAGAGAAAGATGTGCCAATGTGACTAAGCTGGCTAATTAAGCCATACTGGGGAGAGGAGAGGAAAAATTAATTCACACAAAGAAGACAGAATCAATTGAAGGAATACACATAGAGACAAGTAACAGATATTCCTTGACATGAAGAAGCATGCCACAACAAAAACAGAGTGATGCAGCTGAAAAGGAATCCATCCTTGGTGTTTATACATAACAAAATGCTGAGTAAGAGATAGCACTATAGTTAGCAAAGCCAGGGAAGCTGGCCACACAGGCGTGGAAAGTTAGAGAGGTTATTTCTATCAAGAAGGGTATTTGAATCAGTGTCAAACATTGACAAAAGCCTGGGTAATAAGAGCCAAAAGGATTTCATAGACATCAGCGGATATATGAAAAAACTCACATGGGCGACTCACGTCATTTGCCTGAGTTACCTCAGAAAGGAACCAGGGGTGTTTTGAAATAAACCAGATTTATGTAGGACAGCTGACATATCTGGCTACTTTTTTTGGTTGTTGTTTTAGAAGAGCTCAACTAACTGTTCCTGCACAGCTGTTATGGTCATACTCTTTCCTGCCATTCAGCCAGTAGCACCTGACAGAGCAAACCACAAGCACAGGGCCAAAGTTCCTGTGGTTCTATACAGGTCTGTGTGGAGCAAGACAAAGCAGAAATAGTCACAAGAGTGTCCTAGAAATTTTAGGGTTCTAACACACAGATTTCTGTCCTTGCTCCAGCCTCAAGAGCAAATACATCCTTTAAAAAAAAACTGGTTCACAGAACAATTCAGGTTAGATGGGGCCTCAGGTAGTCTACAGCCCCACCTCTTGCTCAAAGCAGGGCCAGCTACAGGACTAGATTGGATTGCTTGGGTAAAATCCCTTCAGGTCTTGAAAACTTCTGAGGATGGAGGTAGCACAATCTTTCTGGGTATCCTGCTCCACTGCCTGACTGTCCTTGTGGTGAAGGACAGGTGATACTTTTTCTTATATTCAGCTGGACCATATTTTTTGTTTCAATTTAGCCTGCTGTTTCTCATCCTATTACCATGCACTGGCTGTGAAGAGCCTGGCTCTGCCTTCTTGGGAACATCCCTGCAGTAGAGGCAGCTGCTATGAAGTCCTCAAAACCATCTCTTCTCCAGGCTGAACAAGCCCCAGTCCCTCTGTCTTCTCACAGAGTGAGAGGCCATACCCTGCATAGCCCTTCTCTGCACTTGCTCCCATTTGTTTGGTTCTTGGACAGGGGAGCTCAAGACTGGATGCAGTACTTTTAAAGTAGTGCAACTAGCGCGGAGTAGAAGGGGATAATCACTTCCCTAGATCTACTGGCCATGCTCCTGAAAACTGGTGGCTTTCCCTGTGGCTGAGGTGCTCTGGTGTCTCGCACTCACTCACTGCCTACCCGCCTTTCTGCAGAGCGACTCTCCATACCATCAGCCCCTGCTATTGCTGTAAAGATCTCTTCCTTCCAATGCACAGGACTTCACATGTGCCCTTGCTCAATTTCATAAGGTTTCTGCTGATCCATTCCTGCAATCTCTCCAGGACTCTCTGGATGATGGCTCTGCCCTCAAAAAAACTCGTGCACCCTATTTGGTGTCCCCTTGAAGCTCACAAACATGTCTCTAACATATCTTCTGCTCATTGATATATTAAATATGACTTTCCCCAGGACAGACCCTTGCAGTACTTCACTTCTTACTGGCCTCTAGCTACAGTAGTCAGGATCATCAAGAGCTGCCTGGAAATGTGCTCAAAAGCATGCCAGTGATATGAAACTCTTATCTGAGTTTTGGGCTAGCAGGTCCAGGTATAAGTTAAGACAATTGAAGGCCACCAAGGTACTAAGACAGCATAAGGGGATAGCAGAGGTACTTCAATCTTTTTCCTTATGCAGGCTGATTGCAATGACCTAAGGGCAGGTAGCTCATGATTTGCTCATGTCAAGGTGGTCACGAGACCACCCTTCTCTATCATTCCAGTCCAAGAAACCACCATGACTTCCAAACCAAGACAGTGACTTCTGTCTGCATTTCAAGAATTTACGTCCTGTAGCTGAAGATAAAAGATTGCATCATTGTCATGTTTGCAGACATGGAAAAGTTTTCCAAGATGCATTTGTAAAGAGGAAAGATGTTTCAAAGGCCCTTGTCTCCCTCCTGCTAATAAATTTAAGCACTCTCCTATCTCCCTGCCTTATGCTTTGCAAAGGTCTTCTAAATGCTTTGGTCATTGCAGACTAAACACATTGGAAAGCATAATTGTTTATCAACATATGTGAGACTAACAGTGGACACAATCCAAAGGAACATCACACAATTCACTAGGACCCAAAGATAAAAATTACTAAATACATATTTTGTAAAAATGTGTCTGGAAGGAATTTCAGCCTAATAAGTCAAAGGCAAAACCATGCATAAAATAATAAAATGCATGGAGAACTATTTATACTTAAATTTGCCTTAAAAGGTGACATTTGTGTTTTTACCCAGTCTCCTAAGGCTTGCAAATTAGCACCATGTTAAAACAGAAAGGACAGTTCGGATCTGAAACCTTTTTACTTTCAAATGTGGCTTTGACACATTTGTCACATTCGTTTTTTCCTAAGAAATAAGACTTATATGATCGTGGGAACTCTATATAGCATGTCCACACATACATTTGTGTCTGTTCACCCCTAGAAACTTCTGAACACACTGTTAGACTTGCATAAGGGTGCCAAAGAGTGCCAAAGACTTCCTAACAGTTATAAGAAAATAAGGGGCCAGATGAAAAGGGAAACCATAACCACCCTCACAGGGAGTAGAGGGAAGCCTGTTATTGCATCCTCTTTTTAGGTATCAGAGAATCCAGATGGCAGGCAGACGTTGGAAGCCAGATGTCCACAGCTCTGCTGCTTGAAAGATCACTTGTTATCAGTCACTGCATGGCTCTTCTAGACTGCAGCAAGACAAATCCACTCCCCCCAGGCCCTCAGCATATATCTGCATATATACCATTAGTGCAGCCCTTAGCACTGCACACTGTGCTAGACACTGAGTAAACAGAGAGCAAGAAAGACCTTTGATCTTTAGTAAGTCAGGGGGCATGTCACTTGTACTAAAAATCCCCCTTTAAAAGATCTCTGCATTATACCTAATGCTCTTTTTCCATTACTCACAAGATAAAGCCTGCAGCTCACATTTCCAAACTGAGATCTGTCAAGCTGTTTCCCAAGGAAATGAGCGGAGGACTGTGCATTTTTGAGTTTCATTAACAATTCAGAAGGCAGATGGGTACACATTTATGAATCTTCATTAGCTAGCCTGGAAGAGCCCTCTTTCTCCCAGGGTCTTCCCAACATTTCCAGAAAAGGGAATGTAAAGAAACACCAAGTTGCTTACCTGCATAGGATGAGACAGGGGAGATCTGTAGAGGGTACAGCTGGCTCATGCTGAGGGGCTGTTCATCACTTTCTGTTGTCACCTCTACCACCTGACAAACATCAGGAGGGTTGGCAACTATCACCTGCTCCTCACTGCTGCCATCAAGGTGTGGCTGTCCTACAACTTGGGATTAGAAACAAAAAAAATTGATTACTGATAACATCTCAACTCTGTTGAACCTCTAAGAACCTGCTTGGTATCTGAGTCTTCAACAGTCTCAGCACTTTTTTCCATGCCCACCACCTGCTTTCAGGGGATATAAGTTTCAGTGAGAGTTCTAAAGGAAATCTGTGATCCTCAACAAGCAAGCTGTAAACCATGGTCTCTGAATGCTCTAAGGTAAACTTTACAACAGAAGACCAGAACCAGCATGCAAAAACCTTGCCATGGGGTCAAGCAAAACACTGTGGGACTCTGATGTACATATGACATGAATCTATGGAAAATTTCTGCTCCAGTTAGATGGCTACTCTCACTGACCCTTGCAATGTTATCGATGGTATGCAGAAAACAAATTTGTACCTGCAATCCCCACAGTTTGTGACAGAAAGCTACAGTATGGTTAGTTATTAACTGAGGGGTTTCCTATTCCCCCAGGCACATGATATTTAATACCAAAAAAGCACATGAAATTTAATATCAAAGGAGTGTTACTTATTTCTACAAAGTGAAGCAACCATGGATGCTTTCCAAGTGTCTTGAAATGCTTTGCAGATATTAATTGTTCTACACTACAACCTTTTGAAAAAGGTTGACAAACCAAGGTACCAAGAAGTTACTGAGCAGAGCAAAAGTATGGTAAAAGCCAGAATCCCATTCGTCTGAAGCTGCTTGACAGAATTTCCTGTCTTGTACAACTCCTCCTTTAATCCCAGCTCTATGAACACATGACAAATGCATTAATCCAGCACAGAACTGAAAGCCAACGAGTTAGATCAGAAGAATGCACAGGGATGGAGCCATCTCAGAGGATGGCTAACCTGAAACCATGGTTACCCAAGAGAAAGACTATAGATATTTTTTCACTGAACATAAAGCTTCACAAGGAACAAAAGGCTAAATTCTGTACAAACACAACACTGTGTTGTTCAAACAGTCCATTTTTTTCCTGATCCATGAGGGGAAAAACACGTAGGCAATGAAATACAACAGATCTTGCAGGTTTTCAATTAAGTAGCCTGAATATACTAATTATTAAATTTGAAAAAGTCAAAAGATAGCATCTATTCCTTCATGAACTGAGATAAATAAACATGAATGCACATGTCTATACACACAATCTGCTACGGCATTCTATCTTTAGCCAGGGCTTTTTGAAAAAGAAAAGTGATGGGTATTTTTCCCAGGGAAAAGCTGCACATTATTTTGCTTTGTGAAGTGCTAGGTTACCCCTGGAAAATCTTCAAAACTTAGATGCGGATTTTAAGAAACAATGCCAGCATAAAGAAAATTACATACATACTGGATAGACTTTTTAAAAGTTGATCACTACAATTAGTATAATTATGTTTCAGATATTTTGTTACACTTTTATTTCACCTTTCCCGGTTCTGAAACAATCAGCTTTTATTGAGTGTAGTGAGAGAGGTGCAAGAGCATGTACAGGTAATTTTTTATCTGGGAGAGACTAATATTGCGCAAGCCACTCAGGGAATGAGCGGCCATCTGCACTGTTTTATCTCTTTCCTCAATACCTGACAAATTCTTACCCACCCTGAGAGATAAAATGCACAGCAAAAACTACCGCTCACTTGAGCAATATGCCACAGTTTCCAGTGAGCTGCACCTATGGCAGAAACTCTGCAGATGCTGTTTGCCTTTCATCCACTCTGGCTGATTTCCTGTCTTTCTGCAGAACAATTCTATTTTACTTTTTCCTCTCTGTTTACATTAAAATCCTTCCTGCAATCCTAAATAACAGTTTCTTTCTCCAGTCTGGATAAGCAGCACACCTCACATCTCAATAATTAAACAACACTGAGTGACAGTTTCCTACCTGATCCTCAGTCAGTGAACAGGAAGCACTAATAGCACTTTGGTGCTACTCCTTCAAGCTATAACAGTAAGAGCATGTTCTACTACTCTTACAAAGCAACAGCTGATTAAATGAGCTGCCATAAAGAGAGCAAAACTACTCACAAACTCCTCAGCCACACAAGTACTTCAGGGGAATGACTATGCAAAGCCCTGTGACCTAAGAAATGGGGATCAAAGTAGTCACTGCACATGATTTCTGCCATCTTTCCAAGCAGAATACTAACATATTTGTCATATTTAAAAATGGAATTCTAGACAAAATAGTATGTGGGTCATATTTTTAGGAGCTCTTGCTGCAATGACAACCTTAGCCAAAAAAGAGCTGTCAAAAGCCCAGTCCAATTAGTCTACTGAGGATCAATTATTCACATGCTGAGATGACAGCTTATTTCTAATGTACTGGTTTCTAAATGCAGCCTTTGATGATTCTTTTTGTTAGCTCAGTGATGTTAAGAACTATCTCTGTAACTGAGGTGTCAGTGAAAAGAACCAAGTATCTACATTTTGCCTGCTGGTTTGAACACCCAAATAAAATGGTATTCTATACAAACCTCTGCTTTAAGCAATGGGAAACTGCCATCTGATTGCAATTTAACTCCCATGTGACATTGGCTACAGCCTCTTCATGGCTGAGGACTATCCTGTGGAATAAGTCCCCACCATGAGAAGCCAGCTGAGAGTGCCTGGAAGTGCTTTACTGTCAAGGGAACCACCCCAGTGGCACAGTACTGCTCACTGTCTCTGCAGATGGTGGGGCTGGCCTGCAACCACAATCTTGCATGGCCTAGGCTGCTGAGAAATGGGTCTACCTGACTGCAACTGTGGCATTCCCTGAAGTGCAAAATGCTGATGGAAAGATAAGTCTGGCAGACCAGAAGGGTTTTTGAAGTCCCCTGTGTATTTAGTATGTAAAAAAAGCATAGGAGTACTTACCTACAAAGTTCACTGTACTGTCAACTTCATTTTTTATACTGGAGGACAGGAAATAGTCAGAAGTGACAGCATTTAGCCCATTCATCCCAAAAGATGATTCAACTGGCTCTTGCTAGAATGAAAACAGTACAGTTGGGTCAGGATTACTTTATTTTAGGAGATATCTTATCTCTTTGTTCTGAGATGGTAATAAATCCCATCACTTCTGCCTGCCATATACCCCCTGCTCTCTGCAGGACACTGTCTTAGAACAAATATTTCTGTGAGGAGAAGACTGGGACTAATTCATTTCCAAATCTTTTGCTTTGAAAGGAAAGCTATTTTTAATCTTCAAATTTAGAGTAAGCCTTCAGAGAGCAAGGAAGCAGCAAGCTATTTACTACAAGAGATTAACATTTGAAACAAACAAGGAAGAAGCATTGCTTTAAAACAGTACTCTATTTAATATTCATCCTTAGTCCCTTCCAAATATGCTCTCTTTGCACTCTCTAAAAGGAAGTCTTAGTTTCTGTACAGCAATTACTAAATTCTAGCCTTAATTTTTCTCTACAGCAAGCCTGAAAGCAAACCAAAGTGTTTACACTAAATACAGCCTTTTAGATCACATCATAAACATTACCACAGGGCAACAGCATTTGGAAAACACCACCTGTTCTACACAGACTGAGCTTTCCACAAGATGCCTCTCTGTAAGCCTGATACACTCGAGTGGGAATCTAAAAAAATCCCTTCAGGGTAGACACCAAAAAATTAATTCCATTAATTCAGGATTTCTTTAAAAGGATTATTCTACACATGCAACTTCCTCTCCACTATTGACTCTCTCACAGGTTTATTGGTTACAATGTCTAAAGTCTTCTGTTCTTACTCTACCAGCCCTGCAAGGCTGCAACTTGTCGCCTGCTTGCTCACCCACAGAGAGGTGCAGAGCTGTCCACACCGTGCTCATTTTCACTGCTCTAAAGCATTTCATCAAAGGCAGGCAAAGGTAAGCCTCAGGACCTGCAGTGCCAGCCCATCCCAGTACTGTTGAACTGTTATCCTTGGGACAAAATACTGGGAGCACTGTGGTAGGCTTTTTCCTGGATGTCACATGCTGTGATTGTGATCTACCCAAAAAGAATTGTCACTTCAACACAAGCACCTTCCCAGACACTAAAGCAAGGCAAACAGCACCCTGTCACAGCATTCCTGGCACATCAGAAGGGTGGACAGTTAAGTGTTAATGGCAACTAGGTCTTTGATGAGATGCACCAATTCTGCTGCCCTACAGGTCAAAGACTTGAGAGCTTGAAAAGATAAAATTAGCTGCTATTGATCCATTGAGGGTCACAACTGCAAAGATAGGTTAGGGCTGCACACTGGAGCCCTGAGTATCTGGTGCTGCTTGCTTTAATTCACAGCAAACTCAGCAGCCCCCATGGAAACACTGTGCAGGCAGCACTTGCTCAACTTTTACTGAGGCTTGATTACTGAGAAGTTTATTTAGTAGCCCCTTTCAATCTTCAGAAACAAATATGCATCTTAGAACTCAGGTAATGGTGCCAGATCCACAAAGAGACTTGGATACTGGCACAGTTGGTGTTAAATCACCTAAATTTTGAGTGTTCAGATGTCTACCCTAAGCCAAATGCATGGAGAAAGCTGTCACTAGGATTTTAAAAATAACTCTCAATGTGGAATGCATGGTCTAAAGGATACGGCTAGGATAAGGTAGAAATTAAGCCTCAGTTCAGTTCTTTGTTTCAAAAGAGACTGGTTTTATCTGGGCTGCTCTGACATTTCCATTTCCTTCCCATTATTGAGAATTCCTTTTAAAAGAATTTAATGAATTGTAATGACAGATTACAATTTGCCCAAAAGCCCAGTGATTGGAGACCTACCTGTGAGGTGGGAGATTTGCTTGCCCCTTTGCTAAGGTGGAGCAGGGATTTGGTAAGGCCCAACACTCTCACAGGCACAGGGATAAGCAGCAACTGCCCTGAGCACCATGCCCAAGCTCAGCCCACCAGCATTTGCTGTGGGTGCCCACAGGGTCCAGCAGTGGCAACAATGGGAAGCTGCTGCAAGGCTTTTGCTATGCTGAAGTCCCTTTGTAGATCTGTGCTCATATTCTCAGCTTCTCCCTCTGTTGCTATCACCCCACTGTAGTTAGCAGGCAAAGTGTGGAGTAACCTCCCACTGGGCTCCACTAAAAGACATTTTTCAGGGTAACTGTAAGGGATTCAATTCAAAACATGCAACTTGGATCTCAGGAATTCTCATCACCAAGCAAAGCAATTATAAGAAGCTTTCATGCTCAGAAATGTGCATTTGCTTTAATTCACCTACTACCCTTCTTCACTACTACAGCCTTCAACATCCAACAGTCAGCCTAAGAGTGGCTGAGTACAGGAAGAGCACCTCTTCCAATCCAGACCAGCCACTGCACACTTCTGTCAGAATGGGGGAACAGACAGGAATACTACCTGGCCCCAGCTCAGAGCACAAGAACTAACAGGAGGTATCACTGGTAGGTAGGTGTATGTGCTGGCACACTGCTCTGCTTTGACCAAAGCAGTTTTACTGCCTCCCTCTGAACATCAGCTACCATCAGAGTCACTTGATAACAAGCACATGTGGCTGTAAGAGCTACACAGGACAGTTACAAAGTGGTTCTTTTAAGACAATTTAAAAGTCATAGCATTCTGACATGTAACTGCACAAGTCACAACTGCTGTGGCAGCACCTGCTTTCCAAACCCTTTCAGTGGAGGACTTTTCCCCACATTTCTGGGTTCACCTGGCCCAGAGAATCTCCTGGACAGAGCCTGCAGAGCCTGAACCCAGGCATGGGTGGCACAGCCCTTCACAGGTGAGCAGCAGGGGACCAAGCTGCCCTTGCACTGTAGACACAGCTGCTACACGAAGCCCAAGGACACCAATTTTACTGAAAGCTGAGAGTCTGAAATCTCTGAGATTTCCCTTTTTGTTAAAAATTTGAAGGTGGACTAGCTCCTGCTGGTGTGTAATACTGACCACCTTTCAGAGGCCCTTGGCAGAGGTGTGAAAGCTAGGAAACACCATGCCTCACAGGGAGGGCAGACATCAGTCTGGGCCCACACTCTGAATGAGCAGAAATCTCAGGCTGCAACTGAAGAGCTTTACAGCTGAGGCCTTCTAACTGACAAACATGAGCACAAGGTGCAGCTCTGACCCTTGCCTAAATGAAAATGCATTTCCAGTGCTTTACACACAGAAATTAATTGCTCCAAAAGGTAGCTCTATTGTTCAGAAGCATTCCTTCCCTAATTACTGTATTTCTCCTTACAGAGACAAACAAATGGCAAATGTATTGCTGAGACTGCCAGTTTTCCAACCTCCAGGCATTGTAACACAAGGGCTGTGTCCATTGATGACGTAAGTGACGGCTTTAACAGCCTTCACATTTCAAGAAAAACAACCCCAAACATCCTGGGTAACTGTAGTTACTTAACCAAACCACAAGCATTTGCAAGTACCCACCACAACATACAGTTAGGGCTGTTAAAAAATATCTGCAACAGATTGTATTCACAAGCTCTTGCACCATTAAACAGACACTTCTTACCTTAATCTGTTTGAATTTGTCATCCTTCTCAGATTTCGTCTTTTTTCCTGCAACAACAGAAGGAAGATTTCATAAGGTCCTGTGAGCCATGAGTTATCCTTCACACTTTCTATATTCACCAACAAATAGCCCCAAAATGAGCCTCAAAATGGCAGGACTTCCTAGTTAAGGGAGAGCACATTTGCTTAATTTTACCCTTCTCTTAAGGCCTGGGCAGCAAAAAATTCACCTTGAATTGCTGGGTTTGTGTTTCTTTTTTAAAAGGCTACAAAAGAGAACCACTATAGGACAAAGGAAAGCAACCGCAGTCAAAAAATCAAAGTGAAAATATGGAAGAATGACAAATTAAAAAACAAGACCTGTTTGAAAAAAAAAAAGGGGGAGAAAAATATTCTTAAAGGGAAGAAAAATCAAAATATATGCCTCATCACATTTCTGATGCTTTCTCTGTAGCTACAGGAAAAGGGAGATTGTTAATTGATTTAATGTGAAAAGAGAATAATACACAATAAACTTCAACCAAAATTTTTGTAAATATTTGCAACCTGGTAAGGAAATACAATTCATGCAAGAGTGGTTTATGCAATCATGATGGGCTTGGGAATCCCAAAAACCATAGTGCATGTGACCTTCACAAAATGTTATGCACCTTGGCAGACCCTAGTGCTGCTGCCCCTGCTCTGACCTGATGCAGAAGCTCAGACTTGCTGGTGCAAGCTCAGCTCTGCCCCAGTGTCAGCACAGATGTGTCCCAGGAGCTTTTCCCAGGAGCTTTTCTCTACTACATGATACCACAGAAAATTAGAAATGTTTGCAGCCAGATTCTTTTGCTCCCACAAATGTTTAGCCACATGACACAAAAAAAGGGCATGTGAAAATATATATGAGGTCCAAACTATGTCAGGGTTTTACAGTAAATGGACTTTCTGCAGAATCTTCTCCTGCTACAGCCCCTGTTCCCAGAATCTCAGCTTTAAAGATGAACTTTCGTAGCTCCTTCAGGAATCTACTGCCAAGAGACATGTTATGGTCCAGGGGAATGTGTTTAAACATATAAAATACACTATTGACAAGAGACTGAAAACACTTTCAAGATAAATGTTCTACCTTTTGCACATTGATCTTCCTTTCACAGTATGATTCTGCCCCAAAAATGCCATGGTTCATAATTGCCAGTAACACTGACCTTAAACTGAAAATCTGCCTTTCACTTCTCAGTCTAAGAAAGTAGCAAACTGTAGCTACAGGTGAACTGAATTGGATTTTAGAGGAACACCTTGTGTCTGGTTTGCAGGTTATCTTTTAATCCAGAATTCTAGACAACACAGGATACCAGAGGACTAAGGAAACCATTGTTCTACTGCATAAACCAGTAAGGAAGCCATATGAAAGCTAATGAGACCTAAATAAAGCAATGTTTCTACTTTGAAAGAAACCAAATACTCATAAGATTGACCTGGTGGTTAGGCCTTCTCCTGGCAGGCAGGAGATTTAATTCCTAAATTTGGGGATTCAGATGATTTCCCATTTCACCGTTATTGTGCTCTGTGGGTTGGTTTTCCATGGTCTTTGTAACTAACAATGTGGTTTTGTGGTTTAGTGTTCTGAGTAGTGTACTGCTCTCAAGACAGAGCCAGTTTAATTGTATCCTTGCTTGAAAAAAGATACCAAAATGTCTGCCACCATATTCTGAATGACCCCTACTGAGTTCAATGTGTTGAGCTCTAACACCCCCTAATCACATTCCTTGACTGAAGGAGACCCGGGACTAGATTCTGAACACAACTCCAGCAGCTTTAACAGACAAATATCAACAGCTTGGGGGTATCACATCTCATTGATCCTCTCTTCTGAATGCAGCCCATTTTTCATACAGCTGTTCCTAAGTTTCAGACATTTCCCAGCCAGCCAGGGCACCATGTGCAGCTTGCATTGGTGGCTTGTTGCATACTGAGCTACCTGCAGTAGGTGTTTTTCTCAACACAATGCCCCTAAGAGCATTTCATGTTGACAAGCTCTCCCCTCTACCTTTTTTGGAAGGTCTTTCAGATAAGGGCAGCATCCGGTACACCCTGAAGGCATTGTTTCCTTTCTTTATACTTTTGTCCTTCACTTCTTCTATGTCAGGCAGGGAGTTCATAGCACAGCGGAAGTTTGCCTTCCATGTCTTTGGATCAGGTTTATCTACTCCTGACTGGTATTTCCCTGAGCAAGAAAAGAAAAGTTAGGCACATATAACATGTGATTGAAGATTTGAGGCAAATTAATAACAGCGCAGGTTAGCTTCAAGGTATCAGCCTTTGGTTCCCATGGCAAGCATTCTAACAATAGCTGAGGCTGCAAGAGAGTGCTGTGATCTCATTCTCATGCACATTTCTAGAACAGATGATGAATGGTTTGTGCTCAAGAAAGACCCAGGGCACTGCAGATCTGATGTGACTCCATAACAACGTGGAAAAGCTTGCACAGCATTTACCTTTATTATCTCAGGTTCAAATCCATAGAAAGGCATAAAAAGCCTAAGGGCCTATGTCTACAAAGTGCTGACTGTGCTCTACTCCTGACAGTTTTGAACCCAATTGCTAACATTTAAATCAATTAAGTTTTACTGTGTTCCTCAATGCAAATGAGTTATGGCACTTCAATTAAGCTAGAGAGTACCATAGGCCATGAAAAAACACTTAGCCTCCCACAAATCTGGAAACTTCAGTTCACTCTCTGTGTTAGTAAAAGCAAAGACAAGAAAGAAGGAAAATGTAACTTTAAAAGGGAAAACAATGTGAAAATCTGTCCTGTAAAAAAAGAGTTCCAATACCTGTGTGAATTGCCCAGTTTCTAAATAAGGGAGCATCTTTTTCAACATCCCAACCATGTCTTGCAGCATGCATCCAGGGAATCTGAAAAATCTTCTTCTCCTGGAAGGGAAAACAAACAGGAAATGCCGACACTGATAGACTTGAGGAATCTTCTGATGATTTTAAGTCACTAATTTATAAGCACAGTTTCAGCATCTCCAAGTGTTTTGCTCCCTTCTAGTATCACTGAAATCAGCAGGAAAATATCCACTGGTATCACCAAAGCAGAACAGAGTCCAAGAGTATGAAATACTCAGAAGCCACTCCACGGAAGATGAGCCTGGCAGCTTTCCGAGCTGACGCATGGAAAAAACATGCAGTACTACATATTTCTAAGCTTTCATACAAAGGGTAGTTTTGTCAGCACAGACACTTTTATGATTAGCAAAAATAGATCTGAAACAAAACAACCATAGGAACAGAGCAAAATCAAGGCTTTAGAATTCAGCCAATAAATACTAGCATGGTGAAGAAAAGAGATCTTGCAAATTTGTATGCCAAGCAAAAGAATATATCAGCAGTAGACATCTCTGCAGTGAGGATAAAAAAAACCAGACACTCATGTGAAGTGACACTCATGAAGAAGTGTATTGAAGATACCTAAACACATTTTAGTTCAGAAACTTTAGACCAAATAAAAGTGCATCTTAAGAAATGCAAAGGAAGGTTTTTTAAAAATTTGGTTTTTTAACACACAGCTAAATCAGGGCATGCCTTACATGGTGTCAGTATAATCATTCCTCAAGGATCATGGAAGATCCCTGGCAACTATTAAAGATGATAGTTTCAGCATGTAGCTCCAGCTCTGGGGGCCCAATGACTTTCAGAGCTTGAATAACATGTTTCCTACACTCCTTCCACAAGCACTTAGCACACAAGATACTGGACCAGAAGGATGCTGGATCAGATGTGCTTTTATGTCATACAACATGGTAATGAATTCCTCTGTCCTGACCTAGAGGGCTGCTTCAGAACTCTTCATGCTGTTTTCTGCAAAGCCATACAAACTGAGCTTGTTCCACAACACTTGTTTTTTAATCCCCTGTTGGGAAGAATACTTATCTGGCTTCACATGCAGACATCTTGTACTATAAACTGTCACTGCAGGTCCACATCCAATTATCAGTCTATGAAGAGAAAAGTACTTCCAGGGCAAAATGCACCCTCCTCCTGCAGCAGCCACCTGAGCTATGCTGCCTGAATTTCACCCTAAAAGAGCCTATTTCTCTCTACTGACTACATACAACTCTAGACAGGCAGCTCTCACTTAAATGACTGCATTGTAGATATCTGGCTGGGTGAGATGAATCCTTCATCCTTTCCCCTTCCCCACTTTTCTTTCCTGGCTGTCTGGTTAATATTTCACTCATGCCAAGGTTAGGTTTATTTCCCTTCCTTCCATGTGATCTTTTCTTCTTCTGAGCCTGCCTGTTGTCCTTCAACTCGTCTTTAATCTTTTCCATCACATTTGCTTGTTCAGAATTGCATTTTTCCCTTTTTGCTTGGTTTCATCTTTAATTTGGTGCAAACAATTATTTAACATGTTCCTCAGACCCCTCAAGACCTCACACTCAATATTCCTCTTAATGTAGTTACATCACTTCTGTCACATGTCTTTTGCCTCTTTACTCTTCCCTCTACATATAAGTAAATCATCATCACAGATGCTTCTTTCCCCAACTCAAAGCAGTCAAAAGAAAGCCTCAAAGCCACTTTTTGGGGTCCACAACACACTGTATTCATCAGATCTAGAATAAGCTTCCCTGCCTTTACTCTTCATAGACTATAATAAGCATGGGAAAAAAAAAATCATCACTTCGACAGAAAACAGTTTCTATCAACAAGAACTTTAAGAATAGATCAGATTAAAATAGACCATATGATAATTCAAAACCTAGCAGACTGAACATGACTCCAGACATAGCATCCTGTCATCATCAACTGTACTCACTGCTTCAAAAGAAGCTGCAAGGACACTCGACAGCAGTCTAAGTGGTCATTACAGTGCTTCTGCTCATTACAGGAAGTTCTTCCCAATCCCAGATGTCTTGAAGCACAATAATTATATGAAATTATAACACAAATTACAAAATCACAGAAGCTATGTATATTATAATTTTATAATACACATTTTACTGTGTTACATACTCTATGACAGCTCAGGTGTTTCTGTTTCCAGTGTTCAGAGGAACACTGACCTCTCTCACTCCCCCTCCTCACATCCCCTCTGCTGAATGATGTTGTTTCATTCACAGCTCCCAGTTTTGTCTCTCTGGGAAGGTAAAGAAATTCCCTTCCTCCTTCATGCCACTCAGAAGGACAACAATTTCACCAAAGAGGTCCATAAGTATTTATGCTTTAAGCCCTATAAGGAGGGGTTTGTTCTGGAGGTATAATGATGAACTGACAGTAGGGGAAAGAATTATGTGTCACCTGTACCTGATTTGTCATTTCTAACTGAGAGAGGTTTAATTCTTTCTTCAGTTCAGAAAAAATCCCCAAAAACAGACAGCCAATGACAACCCAGAATGGTAATAATTTCTTTCATATTTAAACCTTATTTCCTTAAAAGCTGTGCACACACATGAGTTTCAGTTTCTTGATAATCTGACACACCTTCTTATCTAAACTGTGAACTATCCTTTACCAAACTCTGATTAAAATACTACAGCCTATGAAGTTGATTCTGTGGGTATAGAACAGGCTGTGATACACGTGACACTTCATTGATTCCATGCATGGCTTTGTTTATGGTCAGGATTTAAAGCAAAAATAGAAATATTTTTGGTTTAATGATCCATTGCTGGAATGAATGTGCAAACATTTTTAAACAGAAATGCTCAGGAGTGCAATTTTCTTGTTGAGCATAGTAAAGACAATCCAGGCTGATGCCAAATCAGAGGGTAGAAGTGGGGAATCAGAGTTTAATAAACCTCAAGGCAGAGAAATTATTTCAGGATTAGGCAGGAACACCCAGCAAAGGACAGTAGACATGGCCTGTCAGTAGGAAACTTTACACCAAAATAGGGATATTCAAGGAGAAGGACCCGAACATGGGACTCAAATGACAAAGACAACAATAAAAACCGGGCTCCTCTTCAGCTGTGACCCCATTATGCAAGAACAAGGACCTACTCAAATTCACAGTGTAGCTAACTAGGGAATGGATAAAGCAATATTTATTTACCCAGCCACAGCATGAGACTCACTGATGCAGGAAGTTACTGAGAAACAAGGTTCATAGATGAAATTTAAAGCGCTCCTGATAATTTCATAGTCCTGAGCATTTCTAGCTTTGAAAGATGAAAGAAAAGGTAGTAATTTCAATTGTCATTATTCAACTTTAAAAATGAGCACCTGAGTACCACAATTACTACTGCTAAAGGGAGGATACCAGACTATTTGTCTTAGTGACTTAACCAGACAGGCAGTTCCTATGTTTCTGCCCCTGATTTTTTGCATTTCCACCCATTCTGATAATAAAGTAGCATCTGTAGCAAAAACAGCTTCATGCTTTTCAGTGTGGTGAATTACTCTCCTGCACTGTGCAGAAAGCATGCCACATTTCCACAATTCATTACTATTCAAAGTCTCAAATACACTCCTAGATTTTACTCAACCAATCAAAATAAATTCAAATTGGGCGCTGACATTTTTGAGCTCTCGATTGCACTCTCAAAATGTCTTGAGCACTTAGTAAGAGCTCAGGACCAGGGATATTAGGTTTGAGTCGGACAGGGGAAAAGTCACTCTATTTTCTCTCAAGTTGAGAAGTGTCAGAGAAGTCACACAAGTCTGAAACAGCTGATTGTTGCTTCAACTCAGAACCTAACACAGAAGGGTATTTTGAACACATCCCTCTGATGCTATTTGCTGAACAATGTGTTCCTAGGTTAAAAATAAAGTCCAAGCAGAGTCTCCAGAAACACTCACTTCAACAACAAAGAGTTGGAAAATGCTTTTAAATGAGCCACAAATCCACCAGGCCAAAGCAGGACGCTTCAGGTCTGGCAGGCGAGACCGGAGGAACAGGTTCAGCAGGAAGCATTCAGCTCTGCCCTTCCTCCCTGTCACCCCTTTGAAAACCAGGAATGAGCTGATTTACCTATGCAGACCTCAGCCACTGCTATCAAGTTCCCCTTCAGCACATGCATGCACCCCCCCTTACCTTATTTAGCCATTTCAGCCCCGGTATTCTGTTGGAGTTGATTTGTTCTTCCAGCCAGGGCCGCATCCGCATCCTTTCGACTGGCATTGTCACCCACCTGGGAAGGAGCTGCAGGGAACAAGGGACAAGGTTACTTGTTTGCCAGGCAGCACTCCCAGGCAGCTCCCCCACCTCTGCACAGTACACTTATTACAGCTTTGCAGGCACTGAACATGGTAAATATAAACATTATTTTAGCTCTGTGTGTGAGCCTCCCCTAAAAGCAACTGAGATGAAGTCTCCTTTATGGCAGAAAATATTCTTCTGGTACACTTGTCTTAGGAAAACCTTCATTTGAAGATGGCAGAGAATATCAGCAAAAGTTTGTCTGCTGATACAGGTGGGATACCAGAAGTCACAAAGAAAAACACTTACACTCTTGGAGACACCTCTTTTCAGTCCACATACCTGCATTTGCAGACCTTATTTTGCCAAGGAAAACATATGTAATGAAAAAATAACACATGCAGGAGGCATCATTGTATTAGCTAAAATGATGCTTCTGCTAATGAAAGGGCTTTCAAATGGCAGTTTCAGTCCCATGAACTAGACTAGAATTAATAAAAGTACATTTTACATCACAGCAATTTAACTGACCACTTTGATTCTAGCTGAGTAGTTTGACCCCCAACCTCCAGCTTTCTCTGATCAATCCACTCACTGATTTTTTAGCTGTTATTTTACATTTCAATGCTGTTCAGCTATGAAGTGAGTTCTTCACACACCCCTCAACTACACTATGCCACCTTTTATTATCCAGTTAAGACTCAAACTGACTTCTTCTTCTGTCTCTCTCTCTCTCACACACATGCACACATCACCTCAATGCCACTTCCCTGTTTAGAGCTGTAAATTATTGACTTAAGAGTCCAAAGTCTTGAACCTGAGGCAGAAAATTTTAAAAAACATTAACCAACTGGCACTAGGTGCAGATTAAAGCACCACATTAAATGCCTGTTAAACACCCTGGAACCCATCATTTCCACATTCAAGTACTTGCATTTAGGCTGCTGCTTCTCCTTGCCCCTTCTGCACTGGGCTCAGCTCCTTTCTCTCTCTTTTGGTCTTCACATCTGTGTTCTCTGCATCATTTGTAACCTCTCTGCTCCACTGTTCTTGTCACCTTTGATCTTAAAAATAAAAAAGAGAAAGAAAAATTTGAAAGCACGCAGGAATGGCACAAATGTAAATGGGTTTGTTCTCGCTTCCTATGGGAGTACAGGCATGGGACAGACTAACAATTAGGCAGTACCAAGCCCACACCCAGCACAAGAGGAAGAAAAACGTTCAAAGTTTCCTCTCATTGCTCTGAGGACATGTATTTCCTTGAAACTAATAAGGAATTAAAATCTGAATGCAACAATAAGGTTCTTTGATGTGTTCAGAGAATTTACCAGCAGCCATGCTCACACTAATCTCTCAGCAAACATATTAGTATTTTGTTTACTACTCTGTGGAGCTGGTCACTCATGCTTCAGCTGCAGCCTCTTGCAGTAAACTACAGATTTCTAAAATAGCTCAGAAAACGGCTGCAACTGCTCAGCTCCCTTTCATGTTCACTTCAGATATTAAAAAACAGCCAGCCCCAGGAATCCAAGAGCAGACAAGCCTTTGTGCATATCCCCTCTCTGTGTAAGAGGGAAGCTGTTTTCTGGACAAGGGTGATGTGGGTTCAACTTAGCCCCCAGGTTGGTGGCAAACAGCCACTGCACCCCCCTCCCCTTGGAACCAACAATCCTCATCCAGGTTGCAGAATGTGCACAGGAGATCTCTACCATCTTCCCCTACTATGGTTTGAGTCAAAGCTGAAAAATGCAAATGGCAATGTACTAAAAACATGAGCAAATTTTTATTTGTCTGAGAAGGAAAAAACAATTATCTACAACAGATGCATTTCTTTCTAAGGTATCTTTGAGTATGCATGCACTTTGAAACAATTCCTGGAAACACTGTGCATAAGGTTCAACACTCAGTATGAATGTTCCCATTTAGCAGTCGGACTTATCTTCTGGGTAATGAGCCCCTAAGACAAATTTCAAGCCCATCTGAATGAACAACTTAGACAGAAGGCAAAAAAGTCATCTTGAAAGCAGCAATGAATCCCACTTGGGACAGACAACATGGAAGAAACAGAAGCTGCCTTTGTACAAAAGCAATACATTTCAGGAAACGAGTAAGCTGCCAACAATCGCTACCACATGGAAGCCAGTCTTGCCCAAAACAGCAGAGTTGAGCCAACCTGTCTTTTCCCTCCCACATCCCTGGGGGCTTCCCCAGCTGCTCCCCTGTAGATGCTGCTGAGAGGTCCTCATCTCCTTTTTGCCACCCTGGGATTCCTCTGGGATTAGTAACTGCAGCTGTCAACACACACCTTCCCATCCATCACCCACACCAAGACAAATTAATCCAAGGTAATCAGGAGGGAAGTTTGGCTTGTGAGAAGAGAGGCTCCCAAGACCTGTTCATCTGAAAGTAAATTCAAACCCAGGTAAAAATAATCCTACAATAATGTCCAGCTGGAGGGAACAGCAAGAATCTTCTGGAGTTATGTCCTTCACAAAGGAGCAAGCACAGCTGTGCTTTTGCTCATCAAAACACAATCCCTACCCCATGCTCCTTTTAGAGCACATGCTGATGAAAATAAAGGTGGATGGCTTCAGAAGGCATTCCCAGACCTATCTGCCTCAGGACAGCAATGACCACAATGGTGCCAAAATGTAGCAGGGTTTTTGTCAGTTGTAAGTTAACAAGACTCTTTTGATGAAAATACCAAGTCAACTCTACCAAGTAATTGCCGTGGGAAATGAAGGTGCCTTATCTCCATCCAGAGCTGTCAAATGCATGATTTATTTGTACAGAAAGAAACATCAGCATCTGCAGTGCCTTAAAAGTAGCTCCTGTCTGTCCATAAATGGGATTACTGGGTGCACTTGAAGCCTTATTTCACTGACTCCAGGTGGGAGGATCTGGAGTCCATCCATCAGTGAGTACAGATTAAATCACCTGACTTTAAGAATCATTCCAGTTTGTAAAGATATTTGAAATGATCCAAAATAGGTAGCAAATACAGGTGAAGTTTCAGGGGCCATTGCCTAACACCACACCAGCTTCACCATCCATCAGAATATATCAGTTATTAAACAAACCTACAAAGTCAGAAACTAAGGTAAGCCCTACAAAACAGCAGGTATGCCAAGTTTCTTGCCAGCCTCTCTCCAGTGTTTACCCAGCTGAAAGAAAAAAAGTAGAAACAGTCAATCCTTTTAAGGACAACAAAACATCAACATTTATAATCTGGAGCTGGCTGTAAAACTAGAAGCACTTACCCACCTATCTCCCACTCCTGGTCAGCCTCAATGTTGCACTTCCCCTTAGAAGAGCACATTCTCACTTAGAAGAAGCTACATACAGCTGTTGGAATTTTTTGTACGTGGGGCAAGTGCATGCCTAACAATATTTTCAGAGCTGCCAAAGCATCCAGGTCCCACTGGCTTCACTGCTGCCATGATCTCCTGAGCTGTGGGTACCCATCTGCTGGCCTAAGCAAACCTCTCCAGAAGCCTGGTTACTTTTGGCTGCCTGAACCTTCACCCTCTGGTTACCAGGAGAGAAATGGCTTAATGCCTGCCTTGGGTCACTTGGCACCATCCTCCTCCACACTGCAGAGACCATGGATGGAGGCAGGGAGAGGAGCAGAGCAGCCTGGGAGGAAGGAAGGAGCAGAGGGGAGGTGCAGCACCAGTTCCTCCAGTGGCAAAGAAGCACCTTGTACTCCATCACCCTTCATTCCCATCCCAGTTTTGCTGCATGCTAATGCTACTCTTCACATTGTCAGCCTTCTGAAGAAGTCCAGGAATTTAGCAGGCTTCACAGGAAAATTATTAATATTCCCAGAGACCCAAACTTGAAGTCTTTCTGGCATTATGTTGAAAATAATTCCTGTTTGTTTTTTCTTCTGGTTTCTCATGGTGTAGGAAAGGAAGACTAATCACCAAGAAACACAGTTAACTGCAGATGGGACCTCAGAAAGCTTTTTTTCACCCCATCTGAAAAAGGGAGCTCATTTAAGCACTGTAAGTAAGACTACCTGCTAGGATATCACTCTACAATTCTTAGTAAGGCATTCTTAGTAATGACAGCCAGTCTTCAAAAATCAGTATTTTTAATCGTGCCTCCTACAAATGTATTAAGACTGGTAGCTGCAGAAATTAATTTCCTTTTTCTTGCTCTATTTTAACCACTTAATATTAGAGGGGACCACAGTCAGGGGCATTGTTTCAGAGGTGGGAGCTTAAATATATCGATGGACATGAAGACATCAATAAAATTATTCCCAAACCAGTGGCAAGTGGGCAAGACATCAGCCCCAGCTCACTGGGATTTGCATAGAGGGGGAGCCCACTGGGAACCTGTGAAGAGCCATTCCCACACAAGAAGCATGGCCCATGGATTGGCTGCCACCACAGTTTATGGAGGGATTATTTTGATGTTCTTTGAAGCTTTAATCACTGCACTATTCATGCTAGTCCTGTGGTCAGTTCAGCCTATTTTTTACAATGAGAAACTTCAAGAACACGGTGAAGGCTACTCCCCAGCAAGGTACAAACTGGTTGCAATATGCATATACACATATTTTCACTCCATAATGATTGATAAAGAGCTTGTAGTCCCTCCCTACTCACCGCAAGAACATTCTAGTAAGTCTGACTTGTTTTTTCCTTCACAGAGATAACACTCCTGCCATACAGAAAGTGTAACCTTTGAGAATGAAGAGCTCTTCACTAGAATTACAGCAGCTGTAGACAGAAAGTGAAAGCAATGGCATGGCAGGCATTACATCTGAGCAGTACACGATGTTCTCTTTCCTTCAGTTTCACTCTGGCAGCATCTGGATAACTAAAAAGGCACAAAGGTTATCCTAAAACCACAAACTACTCTCTATCTGTGGGTACTTTCTTAAAAGTATATTCCTATGGAACCAAAAAAAACCCCAAAACCAAAAAACCTCTGGAAAAGCAGCTCTTCTTTCCCTATCACAAAGTACCCAGTTAAAAGATTTGTCAGTATATGGAAATATTATTAATGGCTGTGAAAAGTTATGGTGGGACAAGATCTTGGAGGCACATTTGTGAAGCAGGTCACAGCCTCTGCTCAAAGCTGTGGAAAAACATCTGTTCCTCAGAGGATATGTGCAGAACATTGCAGGGTATCAATTTATCTTTTCTCTGCAAATACAGAATGGGTAATACTATTTTTTGAGAAGTTATCTTTACTTGTGCTTTGCTGATAAACTTTTAAACTATTCCCTTTGTTTACTAAGGCTGATGCAGTTAAGAAAAGCATCAATCATCCCGTGTGACCAAAGAGATATGCTGAAATGAGACCATATGCTAAATTTAGGATTCAGAGAAATGGGTTCTGTATTTGTGTCTCTGCCAAGACTGTTCCAGCATACACAGAAACATGATCTTTTTTTAAAGAACTACTTGGAGCAAAATTCTGCTCTTTGGTCACAGACTGAACTCTGCTTTCATATAGGATTTTGCAATATGACCACCTTTTTCAGCTATTCTGCTGTGAATACCACTTTCAAACATTTCACCATCTGTACTCTGAGAAAAGCCCTGCTTAGAAGTCAAACTCATCAGAGGGATAGAGCCTTCTCTCAGGTAAAAAAAACTGTTAGACTCATCTAGCCAGAAATACTTCAGAAATGTGAGATTGATACTGAAAGGAAAACAGAAGTGCACTTTACTCAGTTGCTTTGACTGTGGACACCTGAATTCCCCCTGCCTGCAGTGTGTGGGGAGACAAGACCTCTGCCTGGTACCTTTCCTATCAGCCATGAGGTGGAGAAGGATCTTACCACAGGTGCTGCAGAACATGCCTTCTTTCCGATAATCCCAAATTATCCTACATCTGTTTTTGGAACCAACGGCAAAACACTTCATTAAAGAGAAGTAAATGAGGAAAAGTGGGTATTGCCATTCTTAGAGGTACAAGGCTTACAGGTTCAAAGTGAAATCCTCACTTAGAAATGAAGCAAGAAAACCCATAAAAGCCAGTAATAGACTTTCTGGACTCATAGCTAGATAGAAAGCAAAACCTACACTCTCTGGTCTTTTAACTGCATGTAATGGTGCCTCTTTTTTCTTCACCATTATTCTGTCAGTGATGCCCTGATGAACAGGGAGGGATGGGGGAGACAACACTGGCAGATTTGTTTCTCACTAAGCACCTCTTGCTGTAAGCTCCATTAGAGTATTCATCATGCCCAGTCTGCTCCACAGACCCAGTTCCTGTGTTGGCTGTAACACCTTGATCCATATTGTAGCCACAGCAATATCTTTCCTGCTTTTCCTAATGTTTTAGTGGCAGCAGAAAAGACTGTGTCCTTCCTGTCCTTCACCAAGAGTTCACTGCAGCCAGGAAAGGTGGTACCTTATTTACTCTGGTGCCTGCAGGAAGGACGCAACTTCATCAAGAAAGGCCAGAAAGCCAAGAATTGGAGGGCAGGCAGGATGGGAGAGCACAGGGCCTGGGCAGAATGGTGTAAGGCATGGCCTGGCCATTAAGAAGAACCTGTACAAGCAACCACCAGGCAATACTTCACCTGCTTCCCTAGGTTCCCAAAGAAAACATGACAGGGCTACAACAGGACTATAGCTGCTAAGGGGAAAGCTTTGTGGGGTGAAAACCTGGGAAATCGAGCTCTCCATGACAGATTCATGCTAGCAACAGCTACCCAACCTTCCAAGGCCCTGCAATGCAGTGTCCAGGTTGTGCCTACCTCATTGCAAGACAGACGGAGGAAGGAAGCATTCAGCATGCACTCCTCTCCTGCTGCTGTACCCAAGAACGATACACAAAGTACAATGAAGAAAAGCCCTTTTATCCTCAAGCAACAGAGGGCAAAAAACAACCAACCCGTCTTTCCCTGAAAGCAAAACAAAAACCAAAGAAAACAAAGGCAAAAGTAACTTAAACATGTACTGATATCAGCATTAGAGACTGTACGTTAAACACGCCCAGGAAAATGTACTGTGAGAACTCACACTGTATATGGAGTGTGTTTCATCAGCCCTATAGCATTTCTGTTCCACCCAAAGGGTGTTAACATGCCCTGGCTGGGATTCAAACGTTACACATCAAAACACACTCTTTCCTTTGGTTTCCATGCAGAGCTTATTCTCCCTCAGCAGCAAAGACATGAGTTGTTATTTTGCAGTGATCTCAGGCTTCATTAAAGTTAGCCCTTGGATTTGCAGACTAGAAGTTCACCGAAGAAAATCCATCTTATTTTAATACAATAAACCCAGAAGGTTGCTCTTTTTTTGCTTCTGGACTTAGCCATGATGAAGCAAGGCTTCAGCCTCCCAGTACCCACAATGAAATTTCCCTTGTGATGGTTCTTTCTATCACAACACTTGAAGAACACAATGTCTGTGGCTGAGCACATCCACTTCTCTGGCATTGCAGCAACCTACATCAGCTGGGAATTTGGGCCAGGCTTTTAACAGATTGCTAAAGATCATCTCCATAGTATCCTTGCCACAATGCTCATCTGCACAAGCATGGATGTCTGCTAGTCTGGTGACAATACAAAATGATTGCTTTAGTTTCAGCTTTACAAGAATACTTTGTTTCCTGGAGGTTTCTTTCATATTTTTTCTCAGGTATTCAGGGAGTGAAGATAGGAGATGCCAGAATCTGCTGGCATCAGGATGACAACACATCTTGCCAGCTCCTCCAGGAGTCTCAAAAGCAGCCATAAATCGATTATTTATAATCAGTCCAATATCTGATTAGTTTTTTTCTTAAGCTTTGTGTTACATCTGACGACTGACCATGATTTGTCCTCAGTATCTGGGATTTCTAAATATTTTTCTCTCAAGCGCTGCCTAAAAGAGAGGTGGTGACTTTCCTGTACTTCACTCGGACAAGTTTGGGAGGGGCTTGTTTACAACAAGGGATTTGTTGTCATGGTTGTCAGGGAGCAATTAGTTCTTTGCATTGGAGAGTAGTTATCCTCAAAATAATCAATTTTATTCTGGAATTTAACACTCACATGTGAATCTACTCCTGAATACCCACAGGTAATTGCTGCTGCTACTTAGCTGTCATTTGGAATCCATGGAAGCCAAACTCTGTGTGTTCTTTAAAGCTGCCAGGAAAACTCAGCACTTGACACCTGATTCATAAAGAATTTTCCACCAAGGTGAAAACTAGAAGTCTATTAAAGCTCAAACAATTATAAACAATCACTTCACTGATGCAACTCGATGGCATGGTTCTGTTAGACCCCGGCATTCTCATGAGCTCCATGACTAGGTTTACAGGAGACATCCCTAAAACTCTTACGCACTTTTACTACTTGGATCCCTCTGAAAGCAGTGGGAAATTTATGCATGCACATACCTGCAGGATCAGAACTTAAACTGTGAGAGTACCTTTTAAAGCTTGGGCAGTCTTTATCTCAGTGTTCTGCCTAACATTCCTTTGCCTAAGTACAGGGTGAGTGCTTTATAGGGTGCTATACGTTAGAAAAGAGTCGTTGTAAAACAAAAGTGCTTAATCTCATTTTTCCCACACTGATGGCTTGTGAGGCTCAGACAGGATTGCAAGAAGTCAATGATATTTTAGAGGCACTCATGGATGCAGAGAGAAATTATTCCCAACAGCAAACACTGAGAAATGTGTTCAAGGAAGAGTTTTCACATTCACTGGCCATGACCTGCACCTGATATAATCCACCTTTCCTGGACTGGGCTTGTTTCCCACAGCTACCTTTGTTTGTATAACATACTGTTCTGCAACACACAGCAAAAACTATTTGCACACTACACTGAAGTGTGATTTAATATTTGCTTAAAGCTTTCATTTTATTGTCTGGGCAAGGGCAGTTTCTACCACTGAAGTTAATAGCTAACCCACAACTATACCTTTGCTATCCAAAGTTGTAATTGTTAGCACAGCACCCAGATCCAGCAGCAAAAGGCATAAACTACCTCTGCCTAACTTCACTGAGAGAAGCAAAAGCAGCCCTTTCAGCAATTTCTCCTATACTTCTAAGAAAAGGTATTCAAGAAAAGTATACACTATTTCAGATTTGTAAAAAATACTCTAATGATTACTTAGACACTTTCTTTACAGACAGATCATGGCAGGCGCATACTTGGAGGTTGGAATCCTCTGAATCACCCACTGTGAGCTGGAAACATGTCTGTCACATGAACTTATTTACAGTTACAAAAATAGCACCATGAAAGACACAGATGTGTTGAGCACAAAAAATAAATTGAATTAGTTATTACAGAGATTCTGCTGGATACTGGAGAAATTGAGAAAGAAATATCTTTCTCTTGTACACACAACTGAAAGAAGTGCACTTAAAGTGTACTAAGTATTAAATGCTTGTACTTACGCTTGTTGAAATAATATGATCTAATGCTCCTTTTTCTAGAAGTGCTACTCTTTCCTATGCCACAGGACACACAGGATATGAATAGTTAATAGCATTGGTTACAAAATATGCTTTTAATTTAAAGGTTTTGTGCTGACCACAGACCAACAGCAATTAGCCTCACTTTGTGATCTGCAGCAGCTATTTCTATCTTGGAAGTTTCCTAAAATACTACTGAGCTAGAGTGAGGCAACTCAACTCATCTTCATTTCTCATCTAAGCTGCATTAATATTATTAAACTAAACAAAGTTAGACTTCTTCGTATTCTCTCATCAATCTCAAATCTCAGAATTGCTCTGGCGTCCAAAAATTTTTGGTTTTATATGCTTAAATGCAATGTGTTCAAATGTGTGAGAATTGGACCTCTGGAAATAAAGTTTTTCATTTCACCCCAGCACAGCATTAGCAGAGCAGAGATTGTCAAAGCTTCTCGTCAACACCCAAGCTTTTTTTCAATGCAGCCCAGGAGCATGCATCTCTAATAGGAGAAGGAGAAATGAAATCTCAAATCTAAATAGGAGAAGGAGAAATGAAATCTCAGATTAATGTATTTGAGATTACACAGCCATCCACTGTTTGCCCATCTTTCGACTAATTCACCAGGTAGTTCTCAACATCACAAAGTACATTCTAGCTGTTGACTGATCTGTGGAAATTGAGTGAAACCATTCACAGTCATTTCATACCATCAGCAAAACTGATACTGGATTACATCTTTTGGTTACCGTACATCTGGCCCCAGTCTATGTGGATGACCTCAAAGGTGAAATTAAAAAAAAAAAAAAAAGAAGCCAACCATGTATTTTATACCAAATTTTATTAGCAACTCAAATCTCAACAAGACTAAAGCTCGAGTGCTCTGGCCAGCTGAGTTACTGACTCCCTTTCATCGTCCTGGATGTCATCACTTCCACTGTACTCCGTGTACATGTTTGCCACAGATTTCAAAACAGCACCTCTGTTACTGAAGAAGACACCACTTCCCATATTGCAGGACCTTTGCCCAGACCTCTGGCTGTGAGAAGTGGTACCTAAATAAACCAGGAGTGCAGCCCCTACCCTCTATTGTGTAGTTTGCTAAGGCAGTGCTGCCAGGCAGCAGTCTAATTTAGATGACAGATTAAATAAATGGTAAAACTGAATTAATTTTTCAAGCTCTCATGCTTCTTTGCTCTGTGCTTATTTCATTTTTGCCAACTGGGAAATGAAAACCAACGGAGTTGGTTTCACTTTTGTTTATATTTGGTTTCAATTTTATCCTCAAGTTTTGCTTTCATCTTTTTCATGTAACACTGTTGGGATTTCAGATGTTGCAGGCAAACTCTCAGTAATTTAAAAACATTGCTCTCCTATCCTCCCTGTTTTCTTATTGCAGAATTATTTTTACCTTAAATAAACTTTTGAAGATGCTGTCACAATTTTAGAAAGTCTTTTGGGGTAGAGCTGTTTAGTTTTGATTTTACAGATTTATATGCCTCATCCAATTAAATTCAATACTTGACTATTTTCCACTTGATTAATGTCTCAGTTGCATATAAAGTCCTGAATACAGGAGTCAACAAAACACCTTAAAAGACAGCCAGTACACCAAATGCACAAAAGCCCATGCCATGCACGAAATGTGTTATACATATACGCACAAAATGCACATAAAGAGCTGAATTTACTGCTACCTTAATTTATTAACCAACAAAGGCAGTGTCTTGCTTAGATAAAGCTGTAAGAGGCTTGCCTGGAATGCTGTCAAGCAACATGCAATATCAACAGAAATATCACAGTCCAGGCTTTGTCTTCTGTGCACTTATCAGGCCCTTCAAGTCACATCTATCCCTCCATATGTATGAGAAAGCAGAACTTAACCACAGGTCACACTTTTCAAAACCAAATGCGTAAGCAACCCTTCCTTCTTTTGTGCTGCATTAATCTTAAGTATCTAAGTCTTTTAAAAGCACTTAAAATAATTTTACAGCAAAAGGGAAATGGTTGGACAACATCCACTATCACGTGCAGTTCAGAACAAAGGACAAATTTAACCAGTTTTGACACACCTTAATGCCATTCCTAACACCAGAAATATGCTGGGAGCTACAAACCAAGCCTGTCAACGTTAGCTGAAAAACCATCAAACAGAAATATGCCCTCCTCTTTAATAGACAGGAATATGAAAATTATTACTTCCAAGCTTATCTTGAAAGATAGCAACCTATATAGCAACAATTGAATGCTAAAACAACTCCAGAGTTAAAATTTAAATTCTGCACCTGGGGTGAAACAATATTCCACATGCAGGCAGATTTGCTCCTGGATGTGTGTCCAAGGTGCAACAAGATAAAATGTTTCCTTTGTCCTAAAGACTGCTGCACTTGATTTAATGCAATCTGCTCCAAAGCAAACAAAGGGATCAGAAGATTTCCGGCATACAGAAAGCTGGGCTTGCAATATATTACAAATTGAGAAATCAAACATTACTGTACTGCTTACCACTTCTTTCTTTCTTCTCTGGGTCATTCAAAAAACCAGAAATTTTACATGAGCTTCCAAGAAATTGCAAACATATCCAGCACTAACTGTAAGAGCAAATTTTAAAATCTTTTCACAGTTTATTAATAAGAAGTATGTGCTGTACAATGTATTATTTTTGCTATATACAAACTATCTTAATTTTATATATATGTAGATACGTAGATATGTACATCTGTATATATATATTTACATACATGTAGATTGATATTAAACTCTAAACTGGTCTCATGGATTCCATTCCACTAACTGTTAATTGTTGATTTCAGGTTTTTTTAGTGGCTATTTTCATCTTAACACAAGAGTTTACACATAGTCAATACAAAGAAGAACCTTCATACATTCCAATAAAACTTCTGAAAAAAATGAAACCAAAACAAAACCAAAAAACCCCAAGAGGAACTTATTTAATTAAACGGAATAATATTTTGCATAATGCTATTCATACATGAGGAATATGCACCTTAACAAATCTGTTCCTCTCATTCACTGTATCCAGAATCTTTTAAGCTTACTTATTCTTTTGTTTTGCACTTGAGATCTCAAAGGACAAACCGGAAAATGTTTTGCACTAATCACAGTTTGTAGCAGCACTAGCTACAATAAAACTTCTGTAAACACTGTATCATGGTTTATGTCCTCAATATCACAATCATTGCAGGCCTTTGAAGAATCAGGTTTCAAAAGAACAATCTTTACAAATGAGACACAGAGATAAGCAGGAATAACACCTGATTAGTGTTGTATCTTTACCAAGAAACGGACCATGACTTTTAACATACGATGCACAAAATGCAAACTGAGGTTCTAATCCTGCAAATGTCAGAGGAATTTTGCAGGGCTACCACTCCAATGCAGTGTTGAATGCATACAGGATACGGATTGTAAGGTTTGCCTTTACCTGACTGTAACTGGCGTCAGGTTAGCAAGGGCTGGGGTAGCAAGCCCACATTAAAAAGGATCATTATAGGCTATTTTTTCCCCTGGAAGTTTGGTAAAATCTTATGCCACAAGTTTCACATAACAAAGGGCAATAAACGGCCTTGCTTCTCTCTGCTATCTGCAAATGGATGGTAGCTTATGCTTCTCAGTGGAAATTTCTACTAGCAGTTTTCAGCAATGATTCTTGATCAGCATCTGCAGTAATTCTCTGTAATTCTTGATCAGCATCTGCAGTAATTCTCAGTAGTCAGTGCCCAAAATTTGATACTGAACTGTCCTGACTGCTAAGTTGCACAGCAAGTTTCTCTCCAAAAGACTGACTAATCACTTGTGAACCTGAGTAAACCCCTGACAAACACGCAGTGGCTGTGAGCACCACAATTTACGTATTGCAGGACGAGCATCTGTTTTTTTTGAAGTTGCCTCCCAATTGTTTTATTTGGGTCTCATTTATCTTGCCTCTTCACTTTCTTCATGACACTAATGATTTTAAAGAATATCCCCACGGTCCCTTCAGTCACTTCTTTTCCAAGCTACTTGCTCTTTCACAAAAGCTCATCGCTACCCTTCATCATCTTTGACATCCTCCTCTGTAGCTCAGCAAATTTCACTACTTCCTGAATCAGGAGAGGGGAGTAACATGGATTTGTAGTGCCACGATGGTGCTTTTTATTTCTTTTTTTAACTCCTTCCTAATAATTCCTAACCTGTCCTGTCCTTTACTAACCACATCTTGGCACAGAGCTTATCCTTTCATTGGATTATACAAGGTGTATGATTTTTTTCCTGAGTAGAAAGTCAGTTCATGCTTCATTTTTGTGTATAGAAAATTAGGATTGCAATCCCTTCCATATGTATTACACTGAAATTGGTCTGTACTGAACTTCATCTGCAAACTTACACCCACACTTTCAAAATAAGATTCTTCTGCAGACTTTGTGGTTCAGCCTTTGGGATTTTCATGCTCCAAATGAGTTAATAGAACTGGAAAACTTGTCACATTCCCACCTATCCCTTCCTCCATCCCTTGAATCGCACAGGCCCCGGGCAGACTTGGGGTGAGGAGTACAAACTCTTTTCAATGAGCAAACTGGCCGTGACTACACAGCCCAAAGCAAACTGATCCCACCTTGAAGCTGGCCCTGCTTTAGTAAGGACTGCATCAACCAGACAACAGCTCAGCAACACCTTCAGAGAACGCCAGAAGAGTCATGACACTCAACTCCCTGGCAACATAAGCCAGGCCTAGTCTTTGTCATTGTTTCACATTTATACCCATGTTCACTAGTCCCATTCACTAACCCTTGGCAATCAACCAACCAAACAAAAATGCCCATCCTCGAGTTCTGAGTCTCCAGAGAAACCCTGGAAAAGGGACAGCTCATTTGTTACATTCTATTTCTGGAGCATCAAAGCAGGCCTACACAAGGAGTTATACACAAGAGGCAACATTTCAGCAACTTTCCATTTCGGTTGTTTCAAAACTCTGCAACAAGTATCACCTCCTGCCTTCTGCTTCATCCTTCCCAATGGTTTGTTCTCATACCCTCTCTCACCGACACTTGACTTTGGAGAGCTCCCGGACATGTTCACTCCTTTAAAAAAAGAGAAAGCCACTTGCAAAAGAATCTCTTTAAACTCTTTCTTGGTGAAGCAAGGCTCAGAGAATTTGTTTCACTCTTACACTGACTTTATCTTCCTTGGGCACTCCTTCTACACATGGATAACTTATCAGCAAGCTTCCTGGGTTTGATGAGCTGCAAAGAGTACATTCTAATTGTTCTCATGCCTTTAGCTGCATGACTCTTTGGCTTATCTAACTGTGTTTGGCATTTGTTATGTTCTTTTCCACCTTTCCCATTTGAAGACAAAATCTTAACATTTGAAAGAGGTCTTTTTACTTGTACTGAGCTGCTTTACTTTGCTTGTCAGCCTGCTCAGCTTTTTTGGTATTTTTGACAGCTGACACACAATTGCTTTGAGCCTTTACTATTAGTGTCTTTGAAGAATTACATGCCACTTGCAACAATTTTACACTTTTGGCTGCCTCTCACCATTTGATTAACTTCTTTCCTCGTTATATGAAGAACTACTTTGGAAGAGTAAACACTGCTACAACAATCCTTGCCTTTGCAGCTCCTGAAACAACATTGATTTTAAGGACATTATGAACAGGGTCATGTCAGAACTTGCTGGGATTTTGAATGCAAAATTCTGAATTTAATTCTTGCTGGCCAGTACCTTGTCCAGAGTTGTTTCCCCCAGTGTATCTGTACAAGCTACACCCAGAAAGTAGGGTTTTTTGGCACCTGGGCAAATTTCATGTTGGACCATGACATAATCTACACAGTGGCAACTGCGGGCCCTCATTGACAATCATATTTTCTACTCTTGGAATTTCTCTACGCTCCCTTCATATGTGACAGTTATTGCCAACATCTAGGTTGGGCAGTCACATAACCCTAATCTCTCTGCTCTTCCTGCACAGGCCTAGGACATCAGGACATGGGACCCTGTGTTACTTCCCCAAACAGTTATTTCCTCCTTAACAAAAAGTTTCCCACATTATGCGTGTGCAAGCTACTCAGTCCTACTCAGTCTCCATGCACCCACAAAGTTTTTGATACTCCAAGTATTCTACCATGAAGATGTTTTAACACCATGAAGGTGATGCATCACTTCAAGAGAGAGTATAATGACAAACCTTACAATCCTTATCCATCAGCTTTTTCCCACTGTTTGGTTTTTGAAGATATATTATTATATATACTGTATATATAAGCACATGTTTTCATTGAAGGCATACATAACCTGGCTGCAAATTTATTTACATAAAGCCTATTCTTCTAATGTAGACTCTATTTATTCAAATAAAGATTTTTATTTTCTCTTGAATCTTAGTAGAGTTTTTTCTTCATAATTTTTTCAACTCTGTATTAAAATTGCCCCTAACTCCACTTGGTCCCACACATTTAAGACCTTTCCTCAATGGAGAAAGGGGCCTTTAACCCCTCCTTCCTAATAGCCTGCATGTTACTTCTCATACCTCTTGGCTACCCATTTCCACACAGCATGGTCTGTGATGAGCAGCTCTTCTCTAGAGACTGACTTGACAGCTCCTAAAATCTGTCACTTCTGTCATCAGCAAGTAACTGGGTAGCAGTGCTAATACATGTGCCAAACAATAATAGTGACTGACTGCTCTGCCTGCCTCTGCCAACCTGCTGGGACCCCCAGCCTCAGGGAGGTAACACAGGGCTCACAGGCTGACACCTTGCCATGCCTGTACCTCACTGAAGAGCTGCAGTGTGGCACATGAAATGTACTGTGCCTAAGAAGGTGGAGCTCTCACACCTTTCATCATGGCTTACCAGCAAAAATAAAGGGGCACATGAAGTAATTCCCCGGCAGCATGTTACCAACAGGGCCAAAGAAGGACACTGATGCATCTGAAGGGGCTGGCAGCAAAGAAAGACTGCGATTCAGACTGAGACCATCTGCTCAGAGATCAGTTCTGCTGCTTTTGTGGGACTGTCTCTGTGTTAGGGTGAATTTAAATGTTGCTGCTCCACTCCCTTTTTATGGTACTAACACAGGCATTCTGCAAAGATTGTTAAGACTTAAATAAAATAACTGTAAACTTAAACACGTTGTATTTCATCTCCAGAAACTGAGGTTTTCTTTTACAACTGCTCATACCTTCAAGAGAATGCTGTCTGCAAGACCTGAGCACGGTAAGGTGGGCTATAAATTACAACCGTACACTCACCGGAAGGAAAGTTCTGCACCCCGGAATTCCTTTATCTGAGCTCTGTGTCTAACGAATTAAGGTTAAGACACAGACTCCGCTGCTTAGGCGCTCACACTAATCAAAACGAGAGTCAAAGACCTAAGTAGCTCTGGGAATCTGGGCCGAGGGATCCAACCCTTCAGGTACTTGCAAATTCGATCCCAGCCATGGCAAGACGCTGGACATTTGACCCTGCGTACTGCGCACAAAGGAAATCCTTGTTGCTAACTTCCCTCTGGGGTTAGACGGCAGCGCTGGGCTCTGCTCGCTAGCGTGGGGCAGGACAGCGCCTGCCGAGGCGGCCGCGCCGCCGTGCCCGCACGGGAGGCCCTTTCCGCAGGGAGCCGAGCGCCCGCGCCACTTCCTCCTTCCGCTGCTCCCGCGGAACCCGCCCCGCCGTGTCTGCCCCTCCGTACTGCCACGGCCGTGCCCTCACGAGGGGGGGGGATCCCGGGCCCGGGCCCGGCTGCCTCCCGGGCCCGGCGGGCGGCGGCGCTGAGGGCCGGGGAGAGGCCCCGCCCCGCGCTTGTGTAACGGGCGCTCGGCGAGGCGGGCCGGGCCCCGCCCCTTCCCGCCCCCGGCCCGCGGGGGCAGCGCCCCCCCCACCCCCCCCCGCACCGACCCCCGCCCGCGGCCCCTCCGCCCGCGCTGCCGCCGCTCCCCTGCCCTTCCCTTCCCTTCCCTCATCGGAGCCACCGCGCGCCCGGCCCCGCAACAAGTGCGGGGCCCCCCGGCCCAGCCTGACCCGGCCCGCGCCGCGGCCCTCCCGGCCCAGCGCCCCCGCCTTTGTCTGTGCGCCCGAGCTGCCTCCCCACCCGGGAGGCGGCGGTACCCCCCGGCCGCTCCATCTCTGCCGCGGCCGCCTCTTCCCTTCCCCCCCCGTTCTCAAACGTAGCGGCGGAATCGGGCTCGGCCCCGGTCGCTGCAGCCCGACCTTTTGTTTTTAAAACCGATGCGCATCTGCCCGGGAGCCCCCGCTGCCCCGCACACGGAAGAAGCAGCAATGCGGAAAAATAAAATTAAAATTAAACGCGAAGAAAAGAATAAATAGGAAAAAAAATAGAAAATAATTCAAAATTACCTTGCCGGCCCGTTTTCGCGGCCCTTATATAATTCCTCAAGGTTACCTCCGTTGCCAGGGGACACGAAATGGAAATGAAAACAGCCGCTGAATAATCGCGGGAGCAAAACTAAAAGTTCAGTGCCTCCGCCCGGGCGGAGAGAGGGCCAGATCGAAAGCAAAACAAGGAGAGGAAGCGGCGAGGCCGCCGGCGCTTGGAAATCCCCCCGCCTCTCCGCCGGGCCGGGCCGGCCGCGCAGGCGGCGGGGGCAGGGCTGCGGCGGCAGGCGCGGAAGCGCTGAGCCCGTCACCGCCGCGCCGGGGCACGGCACAGCGCCGGGGCACGGCACAGCACGGCACGGCACAGCACAGCACAGCACAGCGCCGGGGCACGGCACGGCACAGCGCCGGGGCACGGCACGGCACAGCACAGCGCCGGGGCACGGCACAGCACAGCACAGCGCCAGGGCACGGCACAGCGCGGCACAGCCCAGGACTCCGCCACCGACCCCCGCCCGGCACCGGCTCCCGCAACACGCGCTGGGCCCGCAGGGCTGCACCGAGAGCCGGAGCCAGCCCCGGGGAGCGAGGAGCGAGGGAGCGCTGCTCTGGGACGCACAAACCCAGCGCTCAAAGCAGGTTTTCCCGGAGACCAGAGAGGAATCCCTGCCGCTCAGCTCCACCAGCACGGACTGAATCGCTCCTTACGTCTCTAGCCCCTCTGCTGAGGTGGGAGTCTTGGTTTCGGTCTGGTACACGCGCATGCGAGAGCTGTCATTGCCTTTGGAAAAGTACAATGTCGTAGTTCCACAACGAGGACAATTACAGATCAGATCCTTTGAACCCAGCGAGGCTCAAGCAGCTGGCTTACTTCAAGAGAGAGCTCTTGGATTTCAACGGATTTTACAAACTCCGTTAGTTATGGAGTCAATGTAGAGACCAAAGCTTTCTACAGGGTTTTGATAATCCCGATTCAAACTACAGTAAATAAAATCCACTGAGGTTGCAATGTGCCATTCCTAGCTCTAGCCATAAATGAGAAAGGAAAAGAGCACTTGGAGGCTGGCGGAGATATAAGATGTAGTCATTTCAAAGGGCTGTATATGGAGACAGAGAGGTGTATATATCTCCCTCGCACACATATCCATCTATGTGTGTGCTGTATGCACAAACATCCAAGGCACTCAGGTAGCCAAGCGGTGCAGCTCCCTGTGCTGCACACGATGCACGGGCTGGGAGAAGTGCTGGGACCCCAGTGTTGTGCAAGGAGTGGCACAGGGGAGTGGTCAAGGAGCTGCGTGCTCTCCAGCTGTACAGCAAATGGAGGGGGAGCTGTTCTCCAGGTGCTGTGGGCACTGAGGATCCTTTGTGGCAGCATCCCTGGACATGCAGAGGACACCGAGCTAGCAATGAGACAGGGAGTCCACCCTTGTGGGTGACGAGACCTCCTGTTGTGAAAAGGCTTTCCTTGCACTGAGAACATAATCACAAAACAAATTAGGTTGGCAGAGACCATGTCAGCAATCTACCACCTCCCAAAAAACCACTGCGGCCTAGAAGGTGGCTGTGGTCCACATGTGCACCAGTGAAGTAGGAAAGGTCAAGGAAGAGGTTTGGGAAGTAAGACATAACATGCCAGGTAGAACAGTAAAATCAAGCATCTCCTTCTAAACTTCTCTAGAAACATTCCCAGCAGTAAGGAGAGATCCACATTCATGTGGAGGGACACAGGTTCCCAGAGCAGGGGCACAAGAGAAGCAAGAAAGGTCCTACTCACATGGCTGATACTCCCAGACACTTCCAGAAGAGACTGATTTTCCATGAAGCCACAGTGGAATGAGAATGAGGGTTATGGGACACCTGGCTCAGATTGGCATGTTGACTGAATAGATGTGCAGGGAAAGGAAATATTTAGCAAGACATGGTAGTGACAGACCACAGCTTATGTAGGAGGGTCAGACCAGGCTGTGGCTATAGGGCGAGGGGCTATGAACTCCATGACAAAATAACAGCAAAATCAGAAAACTCCAATAACTAAAAGCAAATTTTCACAGACTGAAGGTCTAACTAGGATAAAGGTAGGGTATTAGTGCCCTCTGACCAGGCTAGAGATAGTTACTATGGCCAGGTTGGATTAGAGAGGAGTAAACTGATTGAAAATGAGAAATTTCTAATCAACTTGTTCCCACTCAGAAATAAGATCTAACAGTTGCAATAACTCATGGAAGAATTGGTTCAGCACTCAGAAGCTGTCCCAAAGCTGGTGGAAGATGGCAGGATGAAATGCAAAGAACAGAATGGGGAGGGCTGCAACATGCTTCCATTGCTCTGGCCCATGTGTAACAGGAACAGCAAAGATCCAGAGAAAAGCAACAAACATAAAGAAAAACACGGAGCCATCCTGATGTTAGAGTAATACAAGGATTTAAGTGACCAAGATTATACATGATGGAGAAGTGATAAACAACAGAAAACAGTCAGACCAGAGAGAATAATGAGTAGAGAGGAGTAGGGGTGGATTATTTGCTTGCTTTTCTAATATAAGAACTAGAGAGCATCAAGTGAAACTAGCAGGTGGCCCATTTAAAGCAAACAGAAGGAAGTGGATCTTCATGCATCCTCCTTTGAGGTGCCAGTAGTTCACAGGGGATCCCAAAAAAGCACCTGTACACATTCACAGAACAAAAAAACTCCACAAGGTCTATTAAATGCAAAGACACCAACTCTGCTGCAAACAGCCCCCAAAGCCACAAACTTCTAGGGGCTAGAACCTCTTTGGTACCCTTCAAAAAGTCCTGCCTGAATAGAAATGCTTGCGAATGGTTCAGTGCAGGAATGCTACTCCAACACCTCCCTCCAAGCAAAGAGTAGAGTGACTTGGGCTGGCTTTTGCAATACTCAGACATTGCTATTTTTTCTAGTATGAGCTTTTAATTTGTTTGCAGAATGAGCCAGCTGTGAAAAATACTGTAGTTTATGTATCAGTAAATGTTGTGTAGAAAAAATACCATCATTTTAATACTTTAATGTCTCATTCAGTGAACACTAAGTGTCATTGCTATGAATTACATGAGTTGGTTTTGGTCAAAGGAAACAGTGAGCTTCCCTGAGACACACTAGCCAAGCCATTGGGCAGAATTTGCAGCTCGCTCTTGCCATTTTCTAGTACCACCTTCACCTGCTCTCAGTGGAGCACATTCAAGATCTTGATGCATTCTGTACATTGACAAAGGCCTTTCCCTACACAGCTCCTAGCACCACAAAATCAGAAGTTATACCAGAAGTTAAATCTTCTGTTGTGATTCCTTTTTTTAATGCTGAAAGGTAATGGGAATGGGCAGCTTTAGTTTTCTAAACTTAACTTTCAGCAGTGACTCTTTGCCCCCACAAAGAGACTTTAACCTCTTGTGACTTTGCTGTTTCAGTGAGATATGGCAGCTTTAAAATCAGAGAATTTAACCCAGAAGCATCACATATCCACTGCCTTTCTTCTGCAGAACTGCCAAAGTTTGCAACTTATTCTTTTAACAACCTTCTTTAGGGATCTGGCTACTGGAATTAGTTGCTTCCATTAGCATCCTGCCTTTTCTTCACAAATGAGTCTCTTTTTCTGGCCTGGAGTTCATTTCTGTGAGAAAAAAATTTCAGACTGGGAATCCCTTAAGTTCCAGAAGGTAAATAAATATGCAATATGCCAGCCATTTTATTGTGGATTTTTGTTTGTTTTTGTTTTGATTGTTTTGTTTTGTAAGTTTAATAGTATTTTTGAAAAGTTTAATAACATTACATCTTCCCTTTCTGGTCCTTTTCTTGTGGGTTTTACCCTGTCTTTACGTTGAGCTGACATAGTTTTTGTTCTTAAAATCACTGTCACAGGCATTGGGACTATTCATAAGTAGAATTAGAAAAGGTGAATTTTCTCATGGAGCTGGGACTCAAGCTTACCTACTCCCTTACAGCTGACCTGTTTATTTTTCTGATACATTAAAGTGGGAAAGCTAATTTATGTTACAGGACAGTATCAAGAAAATAAATCAATTGCAAGAGTCATATAATTCTTACTTTAATAATATTACCCACATCTTCCTGAGTGCCTACGTTTTGGAGCAAATCCACCCATGGGATATTTCCTTTGGTTTTGGTTGGGCTGGGCCAGCAGGGACACCCACCTATGAGAGGCTTAACAGGGTGCCTGCACTAGTGAGTACTTCTCAGCTCTCATATTCCAGCTGTGCTGTTCTTCTGATTGCTAAGAAGTGAGATGGTGGGAGTATGGCTTTGTTTTTATTGGTAATAATTACAGAAAACCGTTCCAGATGGAAAAATCTATTTGCTCAGACCAGATCTCTAAAGAGTAGCTTCTCTAAACTGCAAAATGAAACTTTTCTGTTGCAATTCAAAGCCTCTTGTACTTTCAGGAAAGCCAAGTGTCTTCACAAAGGTGTTGTTTTATCCAGCCCTTAGCAAATTCGGTCAGAAAGAGCCAAGAGATAAAGCAATAACCTGTGACAGACATTATTCTACTAAGAAATTGTTATGCCTTCCCAATCACAATGGTCTGGCTGCAGCCAGGTGCTGCAGGAGGACAGGTAACTGGGAAGAGCCTGTCCCCTGAGCCCAAACCAAACACATGACATTGCAGAACACTATTGAGGACTATAGTGCCTGTTCATATTACTTGTCACTGCTTTTATTTGGTGCACTACTTCAGCCCATGGCTCTGCCAGCTCAGCTGCTGGACACAATTCACTTTATTTAATAGGAGACAAGAAAGGGAACCAGGAATTTGCTTAACAGCATTGTGAGGTGGTTTTGGTTACTCACATCTCTTGGCCCACACATCAAAATTTAGGGAGGAAAGAAGTCCTTTAAAAACACATAACAGCATCTTGACATTTCAGGGCTGGAGTGGAGTTTGGCAGAGAAAGCCTGGATGGGAGGCAGGCTGCTTCAGCAGATCACACCTGAAAGTGATCCTGCTTAGCTCTGCTTCAATAGAGTGTTTCAATGAAGTGGAAGCTTTCATGGCAATTTTCCCAGTGAAACTGAGGTAGAATATAAAGAAAAGTCATATGTTGTCTATTGGCTTCACAAAGCAGAATGAATATGTTTCTTCACGATAATAATCAGGTATTAGGAGCTTTGCTTCTCCACATGTATGAACACATCCTTTGATTTATTAATTAAAAATGTATTTATTGTTTAAAATAGCTCAATTCTCTTCATAGAGGGGAAAGACACTTTTCTCTTTTCACCTTCCTCTTTGTAGTGGATTTTCACATTAAAATACTTTGCAGGGATATGCATTGCAGAAATGTTCACCAGGCACATTGCCCCATCAATCACTCTCCCAAACAGATGATATTGTTCCTTAAATCCTGCCATGGTCCCACGGCTTTGTGGGGAGAAAAGTTCCACCCCATGACAGGGGTGTTTTCCTGCCCTCCAAAACTGGAGGACAGGAGGACAGAGGGAGCCAACCCACGCACTGGACTTACCCCAGACTGTGCTGGGCATCCCCTGACAGATGGACAGACAACATCCCAGCTCCCATCCCCACTTGTCATGAGGTGATGGGGGCTGTCAGGGACCATTGCCCATCTCAGAAGGAGAGGCAAGAGGTGCTGGGATGTCACCTCACTCACCTCCCAATGGTGAAGGAGGCATAGGGGTGTCAAAAAGGGGGGTCCTCCTCAAGAGGTTTCCTGCTGAAAAAAGAGGAAATTCTCTGTGTGCCCCCCAGCTTGTCGGACCCTGCAGCAGCCTCCTATGCTACAACTTTGGGGGTCTATTTAAATATAGCTCCAGCCTTTCCTCCTTGGTGCACTCTCCAGCTCATACTGCAACACCACCCAATGTGACCACAAAAAGAGAAAAAAAAAAGAGGGACCCAGTTATAAACAGTTAATTTAAGGCTTTTCTATCTGAAGTTAAAATGGTCACTACGAGTTACAAATTTGTTTTCAACTCACCACTGTCTTTAAAGCTTTGGCTCTTTCACCTTTTCTAATCAGTGTTTAATTATTAACAAAAGGGTAATTTTTGGATAACATGTCCTGTCTGCTGACTGCCTTCATGTATGTGGCCTGGCAACGCTGATCTCCAGAGTGCTTTTCCATACCCTCTGCACATCCACCTGACCATCCTCTCAAAGCAAGAGCAGATACAGCATCTTTTGGATGCACTACTAGCTGAAGCTGAGCTCCTCTGCTGCACCTCCAGTGCTGGCTTGTCGAGTCCAGCAAGTTAATTTTCTGAAAGGCAGCAGCTGGCCCTGCTGAGCTGTTTCTGGAATGCAGCTCATCCATGACTCATGTCTCCTGTAGCCCATCTTGCTGCATTTCTTTTTTGACAAGTCATTTCTGCCACTCTGGCCGTTGCCCTGCTCTCACGTTTGCTAAGCCCACAGAAGTGAGGCTTTCAGAAGTGAGTGGATTATCAGTGTCAGGGTCTGAATAAGAAACCTTTCATGGCACAGTAAAAGCTGACATCAATTTTAGGTAATCTATTCCCAGAATCTTCCATTGCTACTGATGTCTTGATAGGGTTACAGGGGTGTTATGTGGCATATTTTTCGGGAAACTGCCTTGAGTTCTTCAGAGAACTGCTGTAATGCAGCTGGAAAAATGCTGCGTTGGTATCCGAGTGCAAGGGATCTCAAAACCATGGACAGGGCTGCTTTATCACTTTAAAAGAAAGAGGTCGTGGGAGGGTAGGGTGGAGGAAAACTCCTGGCTATTAATAGAGAACATGAGTAGGAGCTTTATTTTGAATGGCTTCTTTAATTAGTGACATGCAATGCAGAGGCAAGGCTCGTGATGCACTCTACCTGCTGACTTACCAAGCACAGATCAGAGAGAGGCAGACAGATAAAAGACCATTGCCATGCAGGGGAGGTTTGAATAGGCCAAGCTAAAATGCCCAAATTAAAAAATAACCAGGAGATCAATCAACCTTGGTCTTCAGAGGGACTGTCTCTTAAGGTAGGCTAGTGGAGTCAGTGCCAGCTCAGACTCAGGAAATTTAAGTTACCTTCCCAGTCTTACCTGCCTGCTGTGAGTTTTCCTCATTACCTTTATTTCTCTCAGACTACGTGGAGGATAAGTTCCCAGAGATAACAGCTGTCTCTTCTTACTCAGTGTTACAGTCTGGTACAATAGTGTCTCTGTCTCAGGAATCCTGCTCTTGTGCAGTGCTACAAGAAATACTATTGCTTTGTATGGGGGTTCTCCAGTAGCACAGTTAATTTGTGCTTGTGTTTTTAGAATTTCAAATAAATCAACAACAATCAGAAGCAACAATGTAGGCAGTGCAAATTTAGGAGAAAGGTTGCTTCCTTAGCTCTGTAAGTCATGGCATGACACCTGGACCCATGAACCCAACTGGATTTCAGTAGTACATTATGACAGTGGGACTATTTTGAAAAACATAATTCAGGTGCTTGTGGTCACTATTTGCACCTTGCTTTCAGTAATTACATGTGGGGTGGCAAATCCTCCTTCTAATGAAAGGAATACTCCACAGGTATGCATGTTATGATGCTTATAAGCAGTAACCAACCCTGCAGGAAAGCTTTAGTATGCAGATACCAAAAGGAGAGGCAAGAGTAAACAGCCACCAGGCTGAGGCAGAGTTCCTTCTTTCACAGTAAAGTAGTTCCATGGGAGTGCTGACTCACCTGCTCCCTGTATAATAGAGGTGGAGAAAAAGCAATTATGTATAATTTCAGTGCATTTCTTTTCCTCTTGCACTGCCATTTCACTTGTGGAATGGATCTGGCTGAAGAGTCAAGAGCTCTCTGTATATGAAGGCCTTAAAAAATTATACCTTGGGCTGGATTCATAAAAGTCTGATAAGCAGATGCTAATAGTGCCCAGTCAGCTTCAAAGGAAGGGAAGTGTTTCACTGCTTGACAAGCTAAATCTTAATGCACATAAACCTGTTGTAAACAGTTTGTGGAATAGCTGCAGAGAACATTTACACAAAAGCTGTTAGAAGATCTGCTGGCAGTGTTTGTGCAGACTTCCCCACTCTTTTCCAACTGAACTGCATATTTAAGGTTTTCATCACATTCTCTCCTCTTTCTTCCCAGCCTGGGGAATCTTGTTCTTCTTCTTGAAAGCAGAACATTTCAGCTCATCTGCAAGTACTTGCTCACCTGCTGGTACTGGTTCATGACCACTTATCCAAAGCAGTGTGACTTTTAGCACCTGGCACTCTCAGCAGCAACATTTCACTTCACTGTTGAGAAGTCACAGCCTGCCCAGCCAATGATTTCTCTCCCTTGGCCAGAGCCAAATACCAGTGCATTGAATGGTTTCATGTGCAAAAGGGAGCAGACATGGAAGATAGCTCTGAGAACAGCTTCACTACATGACCTATCATCACATCTGATTACTCATGTCAAGAACTTCAGCTATACTGTTGCTTTCCTGTCCCTCAGCTTGACAGCACAGCTAAACTATAACACCAACCAGAACTGATCAAGATACACTATTGTTTTTTCTCCTTAAGTCACAGGTCTGGATTAATAAAATCAATAGAATGGCTTGGGTTGGAAGGGACCCTACAGATCATCTAGTTCAAACACCCTTGCCATGAGCAGGGACACCTTTTCTTAGACCAGATTGCTCACAGCCTTAAACAATCTGGCCTTGAACACCTCCAGGGATGGACCATCCACAGCTGCTTAGGGCAACTTGTTCCAGTGTCTCAGCACCCTCACAGTAAAGAGTCTCTTCATACCATCTAATCTAAACCTGCCCTCTTTCAGTTTGAAGCCATTCCTTCTTGTCCTGTCACTACATGTCCTTGTAAAAAGCCTCTCTCCATCTGTCCTGTAGGTCCTCTTCAGGTACTGGAAGGCCTCAGATAAGTCACCCCAAAGCCTTCTCTTCTCCAGATTAAACAACCCAAATTCTCTCAGCCTTTCCTCATAGGACAAGTGTTCCATCCCTCTAAACATCCTGGTGTCTCTCTTATAGATTCACTCCAACAGGTCCACGTCCTTCCTGTACTGAGGACCCCAGAGCTGGACTCAATACTCCATGTGGGGGTGTCACCAGAGTGGGATAGAGGGGCAGAGTGACCTCCCCTGACCTGCTGGCCACACTGCTTTCGATGCAGTAGTTGTCATAGCCCTGATGAGCTGAAGACATGAGGAAGGTAAAAAAGGACAGGTTGCTCAAAATGCCCCTTTGTCCCACTTTGTTCATGGTTCTGGAGAAAACACAACCTCTCCCTAAAAGCCCAGTGCTCTTCAGATCCTTATCTCCCACTTTGTGCCAGAATTTCAATGCTGTTGCTTGCACACTATGGCTGGCTATTTTGTTAACTTAAAGGAGATGCACAAAGGAAAAAACCCACAGGGCTTGGAGGATTCATAGAGTGTCCATTATCACAGGACTGCTGTCCACGTGCCTTTGTTATTCCATGATTGTGGAAATCTGGGAATAGTGGATGCACAGCCCCCAGCCCACCTGACCCAACATGGCTGTCTGGATTTTACCAGGCCAAAGCCAGCTAATCCCTGCTGGAAGTTAAACTTCTGTAAGACAGCAGGGCTTGATGCACTGCCAGGTACCACAGCAGTCAGTGGGGGCACACAGGTAAGACCTCAGGAAGGGCCTCTCCTCGCTGCCCAACACTGTGCCTATGCGGCTGGCAGGGCTGCCTGTGCCTTAAAATGCCTTTTCTCCCATCCCCTCCCAGCCCCCACTCAGGATCTCACTTTATCTCATTAGATCTGAGTTTCAGTTTTCCCATTTCCCAACCCAAATGCCCACGAGACCCCAGGGAGCTGAGTTGCAGAGTTTGGCTGTGGCTGTGCTGCTGTGTCGGATGTACAGGGAGCAAAACCAGCCCGGCCATGGGCAGCACCTGCAATGCTGTTGACTTATGCCTGCAATCAGTGTTTGGAGTGTTTTGCAATATTTTTCAAGATGGCAAAACAAATGACCCTCTGTTTTAGAAAGGAGGTAAATGGTGAACTCCACTACAGATACTCCGTATCTCTTGCAGTTATGGAGTGATCAGGACACGGTTGAAAAAAGAAGGCCGAAGTGGAGGAAGCTTGCCTCTGTATTTTTACACTTTCTCAGCTCTTTGGGTTGCAGAGGTTCATGGCATTTTTCTCCAATCTTTTGCGGGGCCCTTGCCCAGAAATATCTTGTTGCTCAGTGCCCCATCTACACGTACATCCATGCTGGAACCTTGTTTCCCAGCTTAAGTGTGATACCACCATGGGGTTATTTTTCTTTGCTATCATGATTCAACTGCAGGTGTGAGTCTAAGGGACACGGCTTAGAGCTCAAATCCAGGGTAAGGCCAATGAGTGAACTGGCTCCCAGCAAATCTCCCCAAAGCTTCATACTTGGAACCTAAATGCAAGATAGTGGCAAGTTTAATGGGGTAATTATCAGTCCTGTGAAATGCAGATTCTTTTTAAATCACCTCCATCATTAAAATGAAGGAATAGTAGAAGGTCACAATGTCTTTGCACTGCTTTCATTCTGCTCAGCTGCACACAGGTTTCAACACTCTGTTAGTCTCTGGGCCACTGTAGACACCTGTGATGATCAGTGCAAGAGCAAATCACCCTCAGCAGCTGCCACTCACCTTCTCCCTGATGGAGAAACATGCACAAGAGTCCTTTGCCACAGGCACAGGCACCCAGAAAACCCTGATGAGACCTCACCCCTTCGTATGTGTGGCATGAAAGGAACATAAACAGGAAGAAAAAGCCACAGGAAATTTGACAACTGAAGTTTCTCTGCTCATAGGGTTTGGGGTTTTTTCTAGTTCTATTGCTATGTCTTATGTCAGTAAAGAGCGTTTGCTTTCTCACTCTGTTTAGACCTTGGGTAAGAAACATATCCAAGGTATTATCCCTTTAGGTTATGGATTGCTTTTTGTTCTGCTTTTTGTTCTGCCTCCTGTAGTGTTACAACCTGGTAATACCAAGCTCTAAAGATTTACACCAGGGGATGCTGAAACCCAGCCACAGGGACACAGCTTCAGCCAGAACGTGTGAAGACTGTATCAATGGGAATATTGTATTGATTTAAATGGGTTTGTAGAGCTTGGCACCTGTGAATGTTGCTGCTGTCACTTGTGCATGCACTCAGTGTCAGTAATAAGACAGCCTTCAGTTGCAGGACTTGTTTCAGTCACTAGGACTGAAGGCTGATAATTACTATTTGTTTTGAAGTAAGGGGGAAAAAGGACAAGGCTGATAATTACTATTTTGTAATGAAGTAAGGGGTAAAAGGTATGTGCTTTGTAGCATCTCTCAGAGCACTCTTTTTAATCCTTCACAACACCTCTTTTTCTGCTTCTCTCAGCAAACTTCTCCAATCTATGAATTTCATAGATGAGCTGTTTTACTCCCAAATACTTCCAACTTTCCGCAGTGAGTGTGGAACACCATACTTTTCTCCTCCTTTTGTCCTGACCCACCTCTCCTCAGGGATTTCTTCATTCACAGACACAAACTCCATTCTCTCCTGTGTGCTGCTGATCCATGATCCTGTCAAACTGAAACCCAGGCTGTACTCAGGCAGGACAGAGTGAAAGCTGAAGCTTCCAGGTCAGTCAGTCCTGAATAATCTCTGTCTCTATCGGTCTGCCTGCACTGTGAGCTGGCAGGGAAGCAGCACAGGGAGATCTCAGCACCTTTCCAAAGGGGGAAGCAGCCTGTGATGGACACCAGCAGAGCCCACCTTCCCTACACACTTGCTGCAGAGGATCCGTGATCCGGTGTTGGCAGGGCATCCTCAGAGCCCCAAGTCTTGCTCAAGAGCTCCACAGCTTGGCTGCTGCCAGCGCTTTGCTGGGCCTCCTGCAGGTGGCTTTCCCAGGGACAGCTTCCTGGAGGTGGCTGTGCTGGTGGTTCTCCCAGCCCAGCGCTGGTCATTGCTCTATTCCTCTTGCATCTCTCTGCTGCTTCATTGCTCTTTTCCAAGCACAGCTTTTTGACACAGCTTGCTTGTCTGTTTTCAAGGCCTTTCCTGGACCCCATCCCCACCAAAGCCATCCTTTCCCCACTGCCCAGCAAGTGCTCCTCCACTTTCTTCCCAGCTGCCACTCCCATTTAGATGATGCTCTAGAGCAGAATCCTGCAAATCTCCTGGCATCTCTCCAGTTACTTCTTAAAATTCCTCTATGCTAACTTAGAAAAACCCACACCAGGTCCCTTTCTACACTGCCTGGCATCATTTCCTTGCCTCCTTTTCTGCCCCACTGGTCCTGCCTGCTGTATCCTTTGCTTGTAAAGTCACAGAATCACAGAATCATTTAGGGTGGAACAGACTTTTAAGATAATCAAGACCAATTCTTGGCTGATTACCATCTTGTCAACTAGATCACAGCACTAAACACCACATTCAATCTTATCTCGAACCTCTCCAAGGATGATGACTCCAAAGCTGAGGAGTTTGAGTTGGATGACTCCAAAGTTTGAGGCTGCAAAGTTTGGGCCTTTCCAGGGAGCTTTCCTGAAGCTTTCCTCAACTCTCTGAAACAGCACAGGTCTGGCAGCCCCTGCTGCTCAAACTCATGGCTGATAGAATCAGCTGCTCCTGGGTACATTTTGTGCCCACCTCACAGGGCTGGGCACGACTCTCAGCTAGAGCAGGTGCCTCAAGCTGCTGGTCACTCACAGCTTGCACTTCTCCTTCCCTGCCTCCTTTTCCCTCTCTTTCTGCCAAGCGCCATGAAATGCTTCCACCTGAACACAATTAGCCCTAATGTAAAAACCTGGAGGTTTTTACTTCTAATATTTAGGGCATTCCCTTACTTTTGGTTATGCTGGTTTAGTCTTTTTTATTGCAGGTCATTGCTGTGTTTTAACTCTGAGGTAAGCCTGGCCCATGCCTGGCCTGGGGTCCCTCACAGTGACTGTGCTCCCTCCTTTTTAATTTTCTCAGCTCCCTGGCCTGTTCCCCCTTGTCCCTCACCCCCAGTTTTGTAAGCCAGGCTGCTTCCTCTTTCCCCCTCTCCCTGGGACCATTTTTTGAGTATTTTTTTAGCACTTCTCTTTTTCAGACTTGCTGTGCAGCCATAGATGACAGAGATTCAGCATCTTTAGCAGACACTGGAGTAACCCTCTGCTTCCAACTGCCTGTGCTGCCTGCGTGGCAGCACATTTTAATCTCATCAACAACTGCACAAACTGTTTAAGATCAGCTCTCTGATTACATTCCTGAGGTAAGCATCCAAGTTAAAAGACTCAGTGTAGCTGCAAAGCCTCTTTCCCCCCAGAGGTTTCCAGAGCTGCTGGTCAGTAGTTCAAGGCTGCATTCGGAGGTGCCACCTTCTGACCTCCTGATCAGGTCTCCCATCTCACTGCTGCCCTTCTTGCTTCCCCTGCCCTCCCTCCTGCCTCTCACAGTGGTGCCTTTGGGAAAAGCTGATCAAAACATGCCTGTGTTGACATGGCCTAGAGGGTAAAGCCTGCATTCCATATTCCCCAGCAGGGTCTCCCCAGCTCATCCAGCCTCTGTCCTGAGGGGACACAGCCTTGCAGCACCCAGCTGGTGACACAGATTCCATTGCTTGCCCTGCTGCTGACCCTCCCTGCTGCTCAGGCTGTTGTTCTGTCATCACCACAGAGCCAGGTCACTTGGAGCAGCTAAGGCACCTCTTGTTTTTGAGCTGATTTCAGTAGGACCCAAACCCCCAGTATTCTTTTGTGACTCACTGGTCAGTGCCAGCCTTTGGGCTTCCCTACAGAAACCTGGAGTGCTGTGGGACACCAAGCCCTGTGCACCACTGACCCTTAGAGGTGGTCTAAAGGCAGCCCCACCAGAGCAGGGTGCTGGCCAGGGAGGCTTACACATCACATGCAGGCATAAAATACAGGCACTAGTGAAAGGAGTGGAAGAATCTGGTTTTCATTTTGCCTTTGGATGTGTGTTGGTCACCCTGGTGGAGGGGAGGCTCTGGAATGACCTTACTGCAGCCATTTAATACCTGAGGGATTCTAAAAAAGCTGAAGAGGGACTTTTTACAAGGGCACGTAGTGATAGGACAAGGGAAAATGGCTTCAGATGGAAAGAGGATAAATTTAGATTAGATAATAGGAAGAAATTCCCTGCTGTCCAGAGAAGCTGTGGCTGTGCCATCCCTGGAAGTGTTCAAGGCCAAGTTGAATGCGGCTTTGAGCAATGCAGTGTGGTGGAAGCTGTCCAGGCCTGTGGCAGGGGGTGTTGAAACTAGACAGTCCCTGAGGTCCCCTCCAACCCCAAACATTCTGTCAGTCTGTGCTTTCACCCAGCAGCATTTCAGCAAGCAGAAGCTACCAAACATAAGGCCAAGCTCCTGCTGTGCTGCTGGAGACGCAGTAAAGCTGGATCCTTCTTCTGATGCTTCTCCCATCTTCCGTAGCTCTCAGGAGACAATTTTATCACAATAGTGCATGCATTCTTGTGTAGAACACATCCTGGGAAAGAAAAGGTTTACCAATTATGGACTCTTGGCTTTAAAGGTCGAGCCTGAAGAGCAGTGAGATCAAAGCCCACTTGGGGTTTTTTATTGGCTTCCTGACGTCTTAATAACAGGCAGGCTGAATGAAGAAAGCAACACCTGTGAGGTCACTAGTTGCAATGGGACCACATGGCAGGTGGGGAAGCCACAGTCTCCTGAGTGCATGTCCAGGCTCAGGACCTCCTGCAGCCACAGCATCCCCATCATCTAAAGGTCATCCCTCATCCAGAAAGCTCATAGACCCAGCTGAGGAGAGGTGGGAGTGTGCTGGGCACTGGGAGCCAGCTGAGGATGAGGAGGCAAAGAAGAGTGAAGAGGCTCAGCAGGAAAAGCACTCAATGCAGAGAAGGTTACTCCTGCCTTCAACCAGCTGCTTGCATTGCATCATGCAGGAGAGGTATGGGCTGTGCATTTGAGGAAGTGGCTTGTAGCTGAATGGAATAAAAGGGAACACAAAATGTTCTTGTGTTCAGTATCAGAAATAGAAAGAGGAAATGCTTGTGTCTCTCTTAAGAAGGATTTTGCAAATTTAAATCACCCTGTTAGTGTTTACTATAAATTATGTTTTTATGCAGATGTTGGCAGCACTGTGCACAGTGATGGCTCTTTCCACTACTCTTTGTAAAGGTCTTGTGGTTAAATAAATAGAAACAACAATTTTTAATGGTCATGGAGTACTGTGGTTGGTACATCTTTGCATCAGATACTCTCACACCACTCAGACAATATTACTACTGCTTTATGCCTATTCTGGAAAACCCGTTACTGCTCATCCTTCAGCGGTAATGAGAGATTTGCAAGGTAGCTTTCTGTATACAATTTGAAACCAGGAGAACCTATTAGATCATCTAGGTTGGTCTTTTAACACCCCATCCTATGGAATTTCATCAGGTAAGTCCCTGTAAAGCTCACCATGTTCAACCAGACAGAAATATTCTGGTCTTGTGCTCAGAAGCAAAGGTAGAGCGTCACTGCCAGTCCTTTGACAGTGGGGGCAGCACTGGTGAGTTATTTAACCTGATGTCAAATCTTGCCTGTAAACATTAAGCAAAATCACTTTTGGAAAATGACTGCTGTGCATCTTGTTTTCTTTTGACACACTTTAATTATGCAACCATCTTCATGAAAGAACATCTTGGTCCCTAGGAAGAAAAGAACATTTCTTCATTTGTTAGGAGAAGACAGGTCCTAATTTTTTGGTTTGTGATTATGCAGGAAAATCTGAACTTCAGAATTTATTCGAAGACATAAAATTAAAATTAAGAGCTTGCAAGGTTTTGTTCTCTCTGTTTCCACTAATTGTCATGATGGAGGCAAAGCAAGCTATTGCACCAGTTTTGTTTGAAGACCATCACCACAGATACAGCAGAAACCTGTTTTGGGGGGCTGCTGTATTTTTGAATTAAATGTAACAGGACTATCAGTGGTATGACAGGGATCTGCAGGGGGACATGCTCCATAGTTGGAAGTATTCTCTGTGTAGGTCTAGGGCAGCAAAGATAACCCTTTTTGCCTCAAAATCAGCCAATTCTTGTTTACTCTGATATGCAAAAAGACAGTGTGGCTTTCTTGGGAAGCAGCAATACAGTGTTCTCCCATGCTTTGGGATGCAAATCCCAGGATGTAATAAACACACCAGCTGACGGCAACCAACCAGTGACAGCTGTGAAAGCATTGCTTCATTCTGCAGGCCTTTGGATTTCATTTTGCATGACTCATTAATGTGGGCTTTGGAGATTATTGTGCTATCTGCAGTGACACCCGGTGGTGATGAAGCAGTAGTTTGTTCACCTCTGGCCCTGGTCCCTCAGAAAGGCAGAGTTCTGTGACAGTTCTGCTGTCTGCAATCAAGAGCAGGAGGAAATACACAGCTGAAAGGTAGTTTTTCCTGGTAATGAGTACCATTCCTTACAGAATATGAGGTGACAAGTCTTAATTTAGCTGTTATTATTCATACTGCTAATATTTCCAATCACTAGATGTGATTTCATATGCATACTGCCTGGGTTTAGCAAAAACTAACTGATATGCATGTGATTGTATTGTAATCCAGTGAATATATAGTAATGCAATTTAAAATTCTAGGAGAAACCATAGAAACTTCCAAGAGCAATGCATCAAGCACAGAAGGAGACCCAGTACATGTTAACAACCATATCATCATAGAAGCAAAGAGTGATTTGTGTTGGAAGGGACCTTTAAAGGCCATCCTGTCCACCCCTCCTGCAGCAAGCAGGGATACCTTCCACTAGACCAGGTTGCTCAGATCCTGTCCAACCCGACCTTCAGCATTTCCAGGGATGGGGCATTTACTGGGCAACGTGTTCCTGTGTTTCACCACCCTCATCATAAAAGAACTTCTTCCTCAAATTTAATTTGAATCTACGCTCTTTTAGTTTAAAACCATAATGCCTTGTGCTGTTCCAACAGGCCCTACTAAAAACTGTCCCTAGCCCCCTTTAGATACTGACATGCTGCTCTAAGGTCTCCCTGGAGCCATCTCTTCCCTAGACTGAGCAACCCCAAATTTGTATTTTAAGTAAGTTCCATGAGTTTTCTTATGGAGCAGAGTACTAAAAGTGTGGATTTTGTTCTCAAGGAAAGACTGTTTCCATGGGGCTTACTAGCATTAGTGTCTGACTTGCCTTCTTTTAACAAACTCATATTTGAAATGGGTACTCCCAGGGACTGTTAGAGGAAGAAGGCAGACTGACTGCACTCAAAATAAGGATTTGCTTAGCCAGAAGGGAGTATTTGACCTGCTGTAAACCAGGCAGCATGAGTTGCCTCCTCAGTTTCAGCCTGGGTCTTTACTTTCTTTCTCCTTCCATTGCTTAACATTAAAAGTGTTTATTCAGAAAAGAAATTGGTGCTGGTCTTATTGGTTTGGTTTTTTGTTTGTTTTGTTTTACTAGAAAACAGTGTAAGTTTTTAGGTATCTCGTATGCCATCTTTTTTAACCTCTTAAATTTTGAAAAGTTTGTGGCTCTGTTGGCTTTTCAAGTCAGCAAAATACTAATATCAGAATTCTTAAAAGCCTTCTGGACATGATTTAACTGGACTTTATAATCCAGATAGTCACAGACCTTCAGGTGAAAACAGTTGTTTACTTTGCAGCTCAGCATGGAAACTGCAGCCATGGCTGGCATGAAAGGGCTCCCTCGTGCAAGTGAACTGCTCCCATCTGGGTGATATATTCACTTTCATGGAAGTGTTTTCACCCAGCCTTTCACCTGACTTGGCTTGGCAAGGAGGTGGTGAGCTACTGAGCTCATGGATAATTAGGAAAATGTGATCTAGTAAGAAGGTTGATTATGGGTAGGAGGCAGTGAGATGAATTATTACAAATAGGGTTGTTTAGGAAAGACATGAGAAAAATAGGAGAGACAAGTAAGATGTGAGCAAAAAGGATGTTATCACCTCTCCTTCTGCCTTCTTCAACAGGCTCTGTCTCTACAAGCAAGTCCTACACACTGCAACACCATCCCTCAGTCAGAAGTATCTAGGTGTCTCCTTGGCACTGCGAAGGAATCTACCAACTTGGAGTAAAACATGGCTCTTGTCCTGAAAGGACTTGATGGGAACACCTCATATCTTAAGCCCTACCTCTGCTAAATGATTGGTGCTTAGAGTATAGAAATTCATTAGAAAATAAACTCCCCTGCTTTCCAACTAGTTCTCAGAGAAGCTGGATAGGGCTAATTAAATTTCTGATTATAACCAATTCAGCACTGTAAGTCTGGCTGTGTTCAGTAAGATCTCAGATGCACAATGTGGGCTATGCTCCAAGTCTGGTCTCATTCATGACCACACATTAACAAATAGTGCAGTTCACTGGAGCAACAGGCAATTAACAGATTCTTGTTGGATTGCCAGTGATAAATTCACTGACCTACATAATCTGAGAGCACAGCACTATGCACAAGTATTTCCAGGCATGCTCTGGTACAGGTGGAAATCTTACTGGAGATGTCCCTGGTTTAGGGAGGAGACAGGAGCAAGCCCATCACCCTGTCTGCATGGTGGTCACATTCCCATCCTCTGCCATGGAAGATTTCAAATACTTTCTGGAGAAGTGAAAGTGAGACTGTAGTCAAGTATCCTGTTACTGTCATCATGAACACTGGGTTGGTCCAGCCACTTTTATACATAAAAGATGGATATGGAGAGAGTTACAGAGAGAGAAACTACAGAGACTGTGGGTCATGCCCAGGGTAGAACATGCAGTGTCACTCCCTCTTCCATGTGGCCAGCTGCAGAGCTAAGGTGAGATCAATGAGAGCCCCTGCCCCCCATCACCAGGCCAGCATGCCCACTGTAATCCCTCCAGCACCAAATCTCATGGCATGCCTCAGGAAATCCCTTTACCACATATGCCTCAGTGTATCTCATGGGTGCAGGCCTCATTCCTCCAACTGGATACTCATTGTGGCCTAGCCTAGGTTTTGCTTTGCTCTGTTTTAAGGACCATTGAAAAAGCTGTACAATAATTTTCCTTTAAAGGACCAAGACAAATCCAGACTAGAATTCATTAAATCTAAGGGAAGAGCAAACTCTGTGACGGGAGTTTTTCATAGCAAAATAACTAATAACTCAAGGAACATCCCTCTGCCCCATTACTCTGAAGCAGATTAAGAGAAGTCCCGTCAGTTATTTACAACCTAAAACCTTGCAAATGCTTGTTGTAATTCATAACCTATGAGAAGAAGAGGCCCATTTAATTTTGCAACAGGAGCATGGGCAAGAATCTGCCCAGAAGTGAAATTTCAAGGAGTTAAAATAGACCTACCCTCTCTCACAGAACATTTCTATACGAGAGAGACAGAATTGCTCCTATCCAGCAGGCAGTCATCAAGGAACTCATTTACAATGTTTAAAATTGCCTCCTCTGCATCCCTTTTGAACCTGCATTTCCCATGTCTCAAGTCACTATTCTACCACCTGGCTATACAATGGCATTCAATGCTTTAAAGGGGATTCTTTTCAATTTCAGGTGGTAAGGTCGATGGGGGAGAAAAAGGACAATAGTAATTTGAGGAAAGGATAGAATTAAAGTTCAAACTAATTTGCAAAAGCTATCAGATCCTAAACAAATAACACACATAGAAAAGCATGATACAATCCAGGAAACAGTATTTAATTTAAAAAAAACAAGTACAAAATGCCTCTGGAAGTGGACATCATTTTTCCAGCATTGTTTTTGCTACAGAATTTTAAAAGGGTTTCAAGTCTTGTTTTGCAAGCACCTATAATAATATCATATTCTTTCACTGATCTTAAAAAGACTGCTACAAGTTGAAATATCAGCAAAAATGTTTTGCAATTTTGTAAAAGTCTGTCTCACAAAATTCAGAGTCAAGAGATATAAATTTACTATTTGTTAACACATGGAATTACCATTATGAAGTGAAATTTCTCCAGTACCACAAATCTAGGTTTTCACACAGATTACATGTGACATACACAGAGCCAACCCATTCTTATTTAAGGCTAAATAGAGGAAAGCAGACTGCTCAGAATGCAGACTCCCTTTTGCACTGGTTCTTATAGCCCCAAATATGCCCCAACAGCTCCACCCTTAGGGAGCTGCAGAAAAAGACATTTTGGAAGACTGGTCCCTTAGGCACTCAGCTTCAAGGTCAGAATACAAAATTTATTTTGAAACAGCTACCATGCTGATATAATTGTTTTATCTAATATTCCACACACAAAGTTAGTAAATTATCACAAATTATCAGGAAAAACTGACTGTACTCTAGACATGCTTTGTAATTGTATGCAAAAATATGAAATGGCTGTTTTCCACAGTTTATGCCCAAAAGTGTAAAAATAGTTTAGGTTATAAACTGACCTAAACTTTGAGAACTTGAGTTAAGAAGAAATGTGTGATGACACTACTATTGTATTACCAGCAATGACACTCTGAATCTTCTTTGTAAGATTTGAAACCAAACTATTTACAAGAGCTGTTTATTTTCTGTGCCCCTTCGGCAAAGTGAAATGTAGCACCAAATTGCTCCAATAAACAATCTGATCTTTCTTCAGTCTCCCTTTCCTAATTTTCTGCAATACTCCAAGCACTACTTTCAAATCTGCTTCAGCTACTCAGCTTTGCATTTCTACACAGCCATACTATGTTTTATCTCTAACAACAGACAGATATCTAACTTTGAGACACTTCATTGTGCCACACACAGTAGTGAACAGTTATCCAGATTTAAAAGTGGTATTTTGTACTAATATTGCATATAAAATGCAGATAAATAGCATGAACTGAAAAATTATTTTAGGAAGGGAAATAAAATTCTTTGGTGAGCATAGAGACAATACATGGAATCTGTTTCTTTGCATTAAAATCCTGTTGAGTTGAGCAGGACTCATACTCTGCCACTTTGCGATTGACACGAGTTAAAATCTGCATGAGTTCAAGTTTCCCTGCATGTTTCTTCAGCATTTCACACAGTGACTGAATAAACCATGAGCCTTGAACTGCATTCCTCCAGGAGTAATAGCCTGTGGAAAAGAGCAATGTCAAAGTGATGAGAGGGAGCAGCCTTTGATACAGGACAGGTCAGCAATTAGGAGAACAATGCATTGTTTCCAATGGCAACCAATATTTTAGAATAATTCAAAACCACCAACCAATAACATTTAGATTTTATAATCTCCACAAATTCCAATTGAAAATTTTTTCCTAATCCTGTCATCTTTTATAATCTAAGAAAATCTTAAGTAGGAAGAAAATCAAAAGTCAGGAAAGTTATCTTCTGCGGCAGCAATCTTAGTCATTAATCACTTACTACTTTTCATGGGGTACACAAATACAAAGAGGTGACAGTACAGATGGAAAACGGGTTTCAGTGTCATTAATTTCACAAATACGTGCAGAATTAAAGACTGAACCTACCTCTGCTAAGTGGAAATAGGACATATGAAGGGCTCTGTCACTACCAATTTTGCTTAAGGATGCAATACAAATACAGTCAATAGACAAGTAACATGCTGGTACTTATCATCCACTTCTGCACATCTGATTATTTTGTTCTCTGAGAATAATATCTTTTCCTCTTGCTGTAAATTATTTGCACAACTCCAATTAACTGAATTTCCAGCAGATGAACATTTGGGGGTTTGCTAGTGAGAAGGATATATTCAGTTTTGTAGGAACTGAGAATAGCAACTACTTCAACAAGAAATCAAGTCAAATTTAAAAAAGTGATTGAGGGAAGTAAATATTTATTTCCATGAAGGACTGTATTGGGTCTGGCTGAGCAAGAGTTCATTTTCCTACAGCAGCCCTCAGTGCTGTGCTCTGCACTGGCAGCTGGAAATGTGCTGATAACACCCCAGTGCCTTGGGGTGTTATCAGCATATTTGGGAGCAGTGCTGCCTCCCCAACATTCCCCCACCAAGGGGCTGGGACTGGGCAAGAGCCCCTGAGGGGACACAACTAGGACAGCTAACCCAAAGTGACCAAAGGACATTGCACACAAGTGAATTCACCCACTGGCTGGGTGCCACTCCAAGCTGTAATTTATAGCATGAGTACAGGCTGACATGGATACAGTGCCTCACCTGGAGCTGTAGAGTAGGCATACAGGAAGTCTGCCTCTACAGGTATTTTCTGACACACAGTTTCTTGTGATCCACTGTCTGCCTCAATACCAGCATCTAATTCTGTCCCTCTACAAGCCTATTTGGTAGAAAGAATGGAAAAAAAAGTTAAAATAGAAAAGTAAAATAATGTTAAAATAGAAAAGTAAAGGCAGTGATCATTATAAAAACAATGATATTTTGTGTTTTAAAAATTATATCATGATTAAAAAACTGCAAAAATAACAAGAATTTATGTGTCACATTTCCATTAGACAGACTCAGAAGATAACTAGTAACATTTATTTAAATCAACTACACAATTTGAGTATTCATTCAAAAGTGCACTCAGAAACTCATTAAAATATTACCTAATATTTTATTTAATGCATAGAATTAACACAATGCCAGCTGTTATAAATACAGCCTACCTAACAGGGAAAATTGTGCCACTTTAGAATCTTACTCTGAAAATAACTACATTCAAATCTATTTTAGAAAGGATTAACTTTTTGCACTAATAATTAGTGGGAAATGGTATTTTTTTTAACTATCTGGCTGATTTGATCATCATTGTTCAGCTGTACATCACCTGAATGAAAAAGAGCTTGGGTTTTCCTGCTAAGCTTCTGCACCTGTCACCTCTGAAAAGGCTTGTTAGTGCCTTCAGTTCAAGAGGCCCATCTGTACCATAGATCAATCCTTCGTCGCCATGGCTCAGCAAGACACAAACAAAACTGCTTCGCTCGCTGTGATCTTCTTCAGAAACTTGAAAGAAAAAAGAGAATTATCTTAACTTCCTGTACTCTGTAAAAATTTGGAGTATTTGATCTGTCCTTGGTTACAGAAGTTTTTAAGAACTAATTAGCATGTTTAGAAACCTCCAAAGAGTTTTCACTTCTAAACACAAGAAGCCTGCCTACTTTACTTCAGGAGGTTGGGCACAGGAAACCCCAAATTAAGGGCCCACCCTCCCAATTGCAAGACATGGCCACAGAGCTAGGCCAGGAATAGTCAGGAGACAAAAAGGGTATGCCCACAGTGTCTCCAAGCTGGAATGATACAGCTCATTCATGCAATAATGGTCAGCCTTGTGGTCTGGGATTGGACTGACAGAATACCCTGGGGTTTGGGAAAGAAAGGAGAAGTCCTTCCTCTCTTTCCAACTGGGGATGCTTCAACTACTTGGATTACATGGGAACTAAATTTAGCATGACCATGGCTGTTGCTGCTCCTGCAGGTTCTAGCAGTACACTTCTCTCTCACTTTTTACCTGTGATGAGGTCTAGGAAGATTTCTGAATCCTCTTAATTTTGTTCTTACAGTTATTTAAGCTTGATATAAAGTGTATGTAGTTTTATACTTTTTTTTCATCTTGTGGTATACAAATAGCATAGAATCTATATTCTCCAATGTCTTTTGTTGTCTGACATTGTGGGAAATGTACTTGAGGACCAAGATGACTTTTTCAAATTTATGAAAAGATACAAACAAGGTTAAAAGAAAGGATCCAAAAGAAATTATGAGTGGTGATTCAAAAAGATGTAAGAGTTTGTAGATGAAAAATAAAAACTGTCCCTAAAATCTGAAGTCTTACTGTTTTGTGCTTAACAAAGCACTAAATTTCTGTTCTGGAAGAAATTAATTGCTTCAACTTTACTCAAGTGATGTACACTCAGGCATTTCTACAATTATGGACAAGCACTGCATTTAGAAGAGTCACATTTTCAGCTACTTTCAACAGACCAGCTACAACAATACTAATGAATTAACCACGTCTGGGAACACTTTCTGGCATAAATATTAACTGGCACTAAAGACCTACATCTATGTTAGCAAACACTTTCATTAAAAAACAAACAAACAAGAAAACCCCAAACAAAACCAAACACAAAACCCAAGACCAGGATCGCTGCAGGCTAACTGCTGTTGGGAATAATCACTGGAACACTTTCAGTGTTTAAGTATGACTTGGAACAGTCTGGGAGAGCACTAGTGGGCATGAGGCCTAGTCATGGCAGAGAACCTTGCACAGTTAACTGTAATGGCCTGTTCCAGGGCACTGATACCTCCAGCACCATTTAATGTACAGGTCTAGATGCAGCCAAGTCCAAAGCAAGCAGGACTGACACAGCAGTATAAAGCTCTCACTTGAAAGAAGGGTGTTTTGTTTCACAAGGTAAACAAAATGTGAGTTGTTTATCCAAAAGAAAATTCAGTCTACACACCTGCAGTTCTGGTCCCTCAATCAGAACCTTTCTTTGGGCTACACCATTAAGCATTAAGCACAGAACCCCTCCACCCAATCTAGCAGCTTTCTTTCCAACTCACAGAGCTTCAGAGATCCCAGGGTCAGAATATAAATCAGTCTGCATTTAAGTTTCAGCCTTTTTTCCATCCTTCTTTAGAAGATGAGAAAGGATATGGATACAACAGTCATGGCACAAAAGATGGAGAGACAGCTAAGATGAATAAACATAGAAACTATGATGTACGTGTCATCCTTAGCAATAAATCACCAGAAGGTGTGAAAAAGCATCTAAAAGAACCCAGAAAGAAGAGATGTGAGGGCAAGAGGTGTATTTGGAAACAGCAGTTGACTTAATGTACACACACACAACATATAATAACTTACCCTTTTTCAATAGTTTAAAAATGTTCCCACATGAAAGATCATTGTTGATCTTTACTTTATATCTCAAATTCATAAAAACTTCTCTGACACTTGCAGCATCTGCATCTGTACCTGAACGGGACGACATCCCTATACACAAGAGAACTGTGTTATTTCTTCATATTATATAGATGACATGGTCTGATTGAGCCAAATTATTTTTCTTGTTTAAAGCTGTATCAGTCTGAAATATTCCATTACTCCAGATCCACTCTAGCAGAGAAAACATTGCACTTTTACATGGGCATACCATCTCCCACCCTCTGTACCGATTGTAGATTTATCTGCATCTTATTCTTATATCTACTTCCCTATTTAAGGACATGAGAATTTCATTTGCAAAACAGAAATCATGACTAAAAGGTAAGAGAGACTTGTATTGCAGATCAGTTTTCCTCCTCATTACTGCTACACCCTAACGTGCTCCCTCTATGCATATTTGGAAGAATGGACTGAAATGAATCACACCCATGACTTAATTTTAGAGTGCAATCAAAACTGGTCTGCATATTTAATTTTGAAGAGTAACACACAGCACAAATTTATCTAAATTAACGAAAAAAGTAAAAAAAACTTGTGAGTGGTACTGGTATGTGGCTGGAAGTTCTTATTGTTTATTATTACACATTCCCCCATCTCTGGATAATCCATTCTGTAACTGTAGTCTGGCAGAATTCCAGAGTCCATAGACTTGCTAGCAGGTAGGCTCTTTCTGTATAGGAACCAGACAAAATGTAGGTGTTAATTTCTGATCTCTCTTTTCAAAATAATGACAACAATAGGCTATTTTAGCAACCCCAATGGAACTGGTGAGATTGCATTTGTAGCAACCTTCTGTGGAACTTGCAACAAGCTCGAAATTAAAAGAATCAAGGAAGAACTGTGTTTAAAATTGTAATGCCTCTGCACAGGAGAATATGAAAACTATGAAAACTTATTTTAAGGATGCCAATTACTGTATCAACAAGAAATCAGTTGGGCTTTTTTACTATCATCTTTTGCAATCTATGTACCTGGAGGATAGGTTAGCTCTGAGAAAGCAAATCTGTTCTGAATTCTAAACAGAAGTTATCATTGAATTTACACAAGAAAACATTCAAAACCTAAAGAGATGTGGCAGATGTGTGCTCCTTTTCTGCTTAAGCAAAAGCTGCCAGCGTGATGGCTACACCTCGATGAAGCTGGACTTTGGGATACAGCTAACACAATGGCTAAGAGCCATAAGTCTTCCTCAACATCTAGGGGCTAGCTGAGCATGCACTATCCCAAAACATGGCTCATAAGCAAGTTTGACTGTAAGTCACTTGTCCTCCTCCACATACAGCAGGCTGCACACCAGGATCTCCCTCAAGCAGAGATGCCTCTCTCAGTTACTCCTCGAGGCTGAGACACCCCTTGCCACAACAGCTTCTTGGTAAGTAATTGGTAGCATGCTAAACTTTAAAATCTTAGCTCAGTGATATCAAGGATTGATTGTGCATATATAATCCCTTAGACATAAGCTGCTGCCCAGACTTATATTGAAGACTTAAACCAAAAGTACCTCACTTACCCTTTAAAACCTGGAACAGATTTTGCATCTGTCTGATCTTCCCCCAGATGTGGTCCATCTCCCATTTCTGTCATTATTGCTTTCAATTATCAGCTTGAAAATGCAAGAAAATAGAAGTATTATGACAGTTCACAGAATAACTTTAGCCAAGGATATTAGTAGGCAAAAAAAAAAAAGCTTTCTGAGTAATCTCTACACATTTTATATTTGAAAGAAGAACATTATTGCCTTCTAAAAGAGCTCTGGGGAAAAGTCTGCAGATCCCTAAGATCCCTATGACCAAATCTTTGAAAAAACCTACAAAAAGCAAGGTAAGAGAGAAACAAATCAAAAACAATCTTTAAAACATTGTAATGTCCCCAGACGCAGTAGAAATTAAGAACCAAAAATCAAGCAATACAAGTTATTAGATATGTGCAAAGATTAACACAGATTAGAAATTAGGTCATAGTAGCTTGAGAAATGAGTAATTTCTCTGCATTCCATTTCAAATGAAACATCACTGCATCCCTTTCTAACTGGTGTATGTGAAGGCAATTGCTATGGTAGTAAAACAAAACCACAACAATATAACTTAAATCATTTGATGGAATGACCCCTATGCTGTGGGCTATTTACTTTTATGAGAATACAGGCCAATAAATTATAATGGATACCAAATCAGAAATCAATTTAAAAGCATTAAACCTCCTCCATGGTTACTTTGTGTATATTCATGGAACATACTACCAAAAGTTACCTTAAACTCAAGTGTCAGAAAACAATTATGCATCAAATTTAAACCACCAGATAGGACAGAGTAATAATTGCTTAGTAGTGCCAAGACCTCAAGAAGGTCAAACAAGGCATTTCAAGGCAAGAATTTTAAAAAAACTTACTTCAGCAGATATATTTATGGTAAATAAGAAGGTATGAGTAACCAGACCAAGTAGCAAGATTTGCTGGTCAGATATGATGAAGATTCTTATTTAAGGCTTAAGTTCTTTGGGGCAAACTATATTTGCCATCTTACATAATGATATTATTATTATTATATTAAGTCTCAACTTTGTATCTGTACTCTTGTTAGTACAACACAAACACCCCTTTTTGTGGCAACAATTACTGATGCATCAGAAGCAGTAATTTGGTTATGTATAATCTGCATTCCTAACCTTTTTCTAGGAAGACATTTACTTACATTTTTAGTGGCTTCAAAAGATCTTCTGTGTTGCTCTGAATGTTATTTCAGAACACTGATGTAATTAAGTCTTCTTCTTCACCAAATTATTCCAGACTTGACAACTGTTTTATGTAATGCAAGAAACAGGAAATTTCCTGAAAATCAAATGACCAAAATACAAAATAAGCTTAGTATTTTAGAAATATAATGTCTAAAATACATTTTATCATTATATTTTAGATATTTACTTTAAAGACAGTATCATAGGGTAGGAACTAAATCTACAATGCTGAACTAGACTGCCTAGCCTCTTGATCTGGATTCATCCATCCTAACTTCAAAGTCTAACTCATTATAAGTATCTTGTGGGAAGAAAAAGTCAAGAAACTCCAAAGGGCAATTCAAATACTTATGACCTGTGGCATGACAAAGATCCAACCCTATGCCCTAGAGAGCAGGGAACATGAGCACTGCCAGCAAAGTCTAGTCTACAGTGACAACTGGTGTGTGCACCCAGCTCTAACTGGAGGGCAGAGCTTCTGATCCCCAGCAATTGAAAAGAACACCTTTAATTGACAAGGATGCTTTAAAGTTCTGCTCCAGCACAGCCCAGCTTCAGGAGTTTCTATGACTTTTTCAACCATCCCTACTACAATATCCTTTGGTTTGGGTCCTAGCTTTCCTGAGCTCTCAGCCTGAGCAGAATTTGTAGGAAAACATCCAAGGAGACTGACCCACCATTCTGATGCCACTCATACTCTTCCTTGCCCTGGAGAAGAACTAGGTGCACAAGCACAGCCCACACCCTTCAATGTGGCTGGGATTAATAAGAGATAGGGAAATTATTACTGTTGTTAGCCAAAGAACAGATGAAGGAAGTTAATAATCAGCCAAACAAAACAAAAAAAGCACAGCATTATGTGCCATCTCTATTATCAAAACCAGCTAGCAGGTGCACAGACAGCAGTGCAGCCATGTCAGCACAGAAACCAACTTCTCCTAAACCCCAGGTGCTGATCCCAGCTGCCTGGCACTGTGAAGTTCTGCAGCGCCAGTGCTGCAAGTCCATGAAGGAGAGAGTGTGAACTAGTAAATATGTGCTTCCATAAGCTGTGGCTAGCTCCTGTTTATCAGATGAGCCACATACCAAGAGCTACTTAAAGAAAGACTCAGCCAAAGTACAGGGAAGGCTAACACACTCTGGCCAGCAGATGAGCCCCTAGAATCTCGAGGGAGGCTGAGTGGCTTATTGGGCTCTCCTGCATTCACATCAACCAAACTACTGAACAGCTGCAGCCTTAACTAAGCAAACTGCAGAACCCTGAGAGCACTGAATGCTTCTCACAACATAAATACTAAGGCAGGATGCAAACACTAAGAGAGATATTCAACATTTAAGTGACCTTAAAATAAGACTTATGTCTTTGACACTTTAGCGACCTTAAATTTTAAAGCTCTCAAACTGCTGTCCTTGATCCAGCACCAAAGAAACAAAGAAATTGGAAGTAGGTAGCAAAACCTACAATTACAACAAACTATATTAGTTTCTTTCTGAAAAATTTAAAACACAACATGCAATACTGTATCATAAAAATATTTCTTACTAAGGCCTCTGGGAGCCTAGTTCACAGCCTACAGTTTCAATTGTTCAGTGAAGTGTTAGAGCTTCCAGCACTCTGCTTCATCACAACTGGAGCTGAGAGACTTTACAGAAGCTATAGGGATTGTCTAGAAAAGCCGGTTATAACACGTTGAGTATTTGAAATGCACATGGTTTATCTTCAGAACAGAACCTGTAACTCACTTTTAATATCCATCAATTCCTGAGCACTCTCAGGCACCAGGTCACTGCACTCTTTAAAGAACAAAAGACACCCACAAAGAGATTTCTCTTTTTTTGCTCGGCACTCCAATACGTGTTTGAGCCAGGAGGGTGTTCTGTGCTCTAAAGCAGCAGTCAGGGTAACAGCAATGCTCTCTGGAGGATGGTGCTGATTCTGACCAAGGCCACTAAGAATTGCCTCATCTTGCTTTAGGTAATGCAGTGATGCCATGCATTTCCCTGTGGAGGATGATCTCATCCTGGTGGGGGAGATGTGGGGGGAAGAAATCACAGCAGTGCTTTAAAAATTTATTACAGATTTTTATTCTGCTCTTTGATATTATTTTCTCTGAAAGCTTAGATAAAACGAGGTTTCAACTGTAAAGAAATATAAAAAACAAGGTCTTGAAAAGAACAACAGCATTTTTATATCTAACAAAATAGATTCTGTAGATTTTAAGAAGCTTATTTTATAATATTGTATCTGAAAAAAAATACAATCAAAAAAAAACATGAGACAGAGACAGCAAATATAAAGGTGATGCTACAATGATCTTTACATATACTAAGTAGTAAGAAATAAAGTGGCTCTAAAAGGTCCAAAGCTATGCTCTGCAAGCTACCAAAAATGACCAATGTCTTTCTGTACAGCAATAACAGCAAAAATATTTTTCCCCAACATAAATGCAGTTGTTCTAATGCTTTTCTTTTGATAAGAGAAAACAATAAATAAAAAACAATAAATAAAACAACTTTTTACTCCATTCCAGCCTGGATTTACTTATTCTACCTGGACCTAAGGAAAATAAATTCATATCATCATGTGTCACCACTGCCATAAGAACCACCAGGTTGCTTTTTAAAGCAATAATTATTTGAAATGAGAATCAATTCTCATCAACAGAAATGAATGGTATAGTGCTAAAAATAATACCAAAGCTTCTGAGATGGGAGAAAGCAAATAACTAAACTGTCTTTAGTTACCAACTGGATCCTTAAATATGCAAACCACAGGAGACAACACAACATAGTTAGTATCTATCTGCCACTACTAAGCAATGAGTACAGCACTATTAAAACACATGTTCAAAACAGACATCAGCAATGTAAAACATCTCCCTAAAGATAGGAAAAGGGCAGTTTTCTACATCACATGACTGCAAGAGAAAATGTCAAGCATTCAAAGAAGTATTTTTTGTACATGAACATATACATGACATATCATGATACTAATGCAGACGTGCAAATTAAAAATTTTCCCCTCTACAATGTGTAACGCTAAACAATCATTATCTGACTAGTAACAGAAGGAAAATATAGATACAGACTATATGAAAAAACGAAAAACATTTGAAATACATCATTACGTTTTCTGTGTGACACTATCCCCTTACTAAATACTGCTACCACAGACGGAAGCAGGCTGAGACCGCTCTTCCCATTGCTTCTGGTCTGGATGCAGTTGCTGGAAAGCCCTGACACTGGGCCAGCATTCTGATCTTCCAACACTCAGCATGAAGCTGTAAAATCAGCTGAAATACTCTGAGTGTAGCTGGGAGCCTTGAGTTATTAATTTGCCTGTAGCTATTAGTCACATCACCACCGCTATAAGCAACAGCCACATCGTGTTCCTTAAAATGAAGGGCACGGTGTGCTAGTTCTAAACCTACCACCTGGCAAGCAGATAGTTGAAAGAAGAAATGTGAGTTACAGGGTAAAGGACTACAGATGGCCAGCCCTATCCTTCAGCCGAGCCGGGAACAGACAGGACACAACCCACCTCGGGCAGGGCCTTTTCCATGCTATCTAAAGTCAGCCACAGTGCCTGCCAGGCCCCCAAGCATGCTTTCCGTCAGGACAGACGGGGTTTAACACGCTTTGTTCTGGAAGATCCAAATACAGCTCTCGACCCCGTGTTTCCGGTCAATGGGTTCCGAGGGGTCACCAGAGAGCAGCTCGGAATTACAGCGCCTTTCTTTGCTTTTCCTTCTTTTTGCCCTCTGTTTCAACAGCTTCTCCACAGAGACAGGCTGAAAGGGCACAGGCTAGCTGCCGTAAGCGTCTGCAAAGCTAACACCTGATGCCATGGCTCTGCTCCCGCGCAGGGGAAGCGGCGGGCGCTGGGCTGGCACCGCGGCCGCTCTCTCCTGCCTGGCCCGCGGGCAAGGCCCGGGCTCACCCTCATCCGCCCCCGCCACGGACCGACCGACGGACGGACTTGCGGGAGCCCCGCGGGCAGCCGGGGGAGCGGCGCTCTCAGCCGGGCCCGCCCCGGGCGAGACGCTGCTCCCTTCCTGCTCCCCTCAGGCGACTTGCTCCGGGAGAGATGCGGGCGGCCACGCGGACCTGGAGAGCCACAGCCTCGTCCAACCTCCCCCCCGCCCCGCTTTGTTCGGCTCCCCCGCCGCCGCCGCCGCCGCGCCCGCATCCCGGCCCCGGCCGCGCCGCGGCACCGCCGCCACCCACCGGCTTCGCCGCCTGCTCGCTGCGCTCCGATCCGCGTTTTCCCGAGCCTGGCTTAGCTAAGCGCTGCTCGGCGCGGAAAAAGTCCCGCCGCCGCCGCCGCCCAGCCCGCCCCGCCCGGCGCCCCTTGGGCCCGCCCCGCGCAGGGCGGGCCGCCCGCTCAATGGCGGCGGGCGGCGGGCAGCGGCCCCGGCGGTGATTCGGTGCCGGCGGGAGCGGCGCGGGTGAGGCCGGCCTGGCCTCTGGGCTCTCCCGGCGCGGAGAGAGGCGTGCGAGGCCTGGCTGAGGAGGCACGGGGTGGCTCCTCTGCTCTCCCGGAGCTCGTCGGGCCGGGCCCTATGGCGGAACACTGAGCCGCTGCGCCCTGCGGGCTCTGAGCGCTGAGCTGGGTACGGCTGTCCTTGCTGCTCCTGGGTGCGAATGGTGTAACCCAAACCTTGTCAGGTTTGCGCTGTTGCTTGAGTTCCTCTGCCTGCTGAAACAAATGTGCCGTTCTGGTACATTTACACTCATATTAAATGCAGTGTGCAGTTTTGGGCACAGTGAGAATGGTGAAGGGCTTTGGGGGGAAGGAAGCCATATGAGGAGCAGCTGAGGTCACTTGGTCTGTTCAGTCTGGGGAAGATGAACAGACCAAGATGAAAAGAGGCTAAGGAGAGATCTCATTGTGGTCTTCAGCATCCTTGTGAGGAGTCCAAGAGGAGGGACTGATCTCTGTGGTGACCAGTGACAGGACCCAAGGGAGCGGCCTGAAGCTGTGTCAGGGGAGGTTGAGGTTGAATATTAGGAAAAGGTTCTTCACCCAGGGAATGGCTGGGCACTGGCTCCCCAGGGAAGTGATCGCAGCACCAACCTGACAGAGCTCAAGAAGCATTTGGACGACATTGTTGAGTACATGGTGTACGTGGTGACTCTTGGAGGTGGTCATGTGTAGAGCTGGGAGTTGGATTAGAGATGATCCTTCCAACTCAGAATATTCTGTGATTCTGAAAAAATGGTGGTTTGTAAAGGAAATGGCCATCTAGAGTAATCAGTGGGGATAATTCCTAAATGAGCAGCCCTCCTCTTGATCTCAGTGAGCGAGATCCCCGTGGGTGAGCTGGCCTGTACCACAGCAGGACCACCCTCGGACAGGGTTTTTGCCCACCTGCATGGTGACTGTCCCTGGCTGCCCACAGACCTGCCTTGCGTAACAGTGCTCTGATGCTGAGGGCTGATTTTGGCTTTATCATCAACTTTCAGGTCAGTTGGTTTCATATTTGTACATTGATCTTCAGTAGCAGAAGTCAGATGACATTGGAAGCTGTGTATTCCAGCTTCTCATAACAGGTACTAACCTGTTTTTGCAGGTCTTATCACCGGGTCTGATGTATGGAGTTTTGCACTTGCAATCCTAATTTGAGGAACAGGTTGTCCAGAGGAGTTGTGGAGTCTCTTCCACTGGAGATACTCAGGAACTGACTGGACAAAATCCTGTGCCACGTGCTCTAGGATGAACCTGCTTGAGCAGAAAGGTTGGACTAGGTGACCCACCGTGGTCCCTTCCAGCCTGAGCCATTCCATGATTCTGTAATTGTAGAGGCCACTTCCTCTGCTAGGAGGGCAAGAAGAACGTTTGTTGTTGGGAAGATGAGTAGTGTTTGTTAATGTGCCACTCGTCAGCTCAACCTAAGGATAGCTAGGCTAATTTTCACTATTGTTAAGGAATTTAATGTGTTCTTCTAAGGCTGAATCAGTAGCTTGGAGAAAATCTCAGGGATTTATTTGCGTCAAGGACCATGAATTCTGCCATAGAACTATGTTGTATGATACATACCAGCCAGGAAACAAGTGTAATGTTATTTTGGGTAGCAGCTGATTTGCATGTCTCAGCTTCAGTTGTCAGGAGGTGTGCGTAATATGTTTTGTCATTATCATGAGAAGTAAAGGGAGAAGTAGTCTTCCATAAAAAGGGAAAATGAAATAGCAAGTTCTTAAAGTCAGTGCTCAGGAGACATTTTTCCAGACTCTCCATGCAGTCATCCTGCTGAGTCACTAACACTGAAGTCCAAACATGTTGGTGACAAAATTTCTTTCAGCCAAGTCAAACACAAATAAGTACTGCCCTTACTTCTGGTGGGACATAGGAGAGGAGGATGAAGTGAGAATTTCTCAGTGAACTCAGAAGACTGGTTTGTAAATGTTAATTGTATGTGCTCTAAATAGATGTGTTGTGGTATGGTTCACACAGGAATTGAAATTGCCTTGAAAAGACTTGACATGTTGGACTCTTGAGAGACCAAGTGTTTGGGCTGCAAGAACCATGATAGGTTTCAGTTTAAAGTAAGGGTCATTGCTCTTCTCCCAGGTTCAGGTATCCTCCCAGCTGATATAACTAGCAAGTTTAAAATTAATAAAGAATTATGGGGCTTCTCCTTTGCTTTCCTTTTTTATTGGTCACCTTGTGGGAGAATGCTGATGTAGGGATGTCCTTTTCACCCACCCAGTTAATTTACAGCCAGCAATATCAAAATGAAACTGAAAGTTCTGTTAGCACTTCTGAGAAATGCTGATTGCCTATAATCTAACTTTTCATTCCCAGAGAAGAAACTAAGAGCACAAAAAAGGAGTGAAGAAAATGCACAGGTCAGAAGATGGACAAGGGGGATAGAGGTAATATGTTTGACCCCTGTTGCAGAAAAAACATTCTGGTTTTAGACTTGATGCAGGCACTGACTATCAAGACATTTGCAGGCTTAGAACAGTGGGCAGAAATGTAAGTGTCCAGAAATGTCTGCTGTGGAAAACTTGGAGGGGGAAATGAGAGGATCTAAAATTTGGGCTTTGGGGCTCCACAAGAATATTTAAGTACTTAATTTGCCTTGTGGATCCAGCTTGTTAAATGTTTGAATACTTTTGAGTATGCTTATTTTCATTTTTATCTTTCACTGCAACCCAGGGGCTGTTAGGAGAAGCAGATGGTTGTGCTGGGCAGAACAAGAAGATTCCCCTTCATGTTTGCTACTTCCTGCCTCTCTTCCTCTGTTTCACAGTTTCCTGGCAGTGCTTTTTACTGATTTGCAGGTGTTCCACTTACAGATAATTGTACATATGTGTGTTTATGCTTTACTACATTACTCTGCAGCATTTGGATTCCTTTATGGGAATCTAGAAGCTTAAGGTTGCAAGATAGCAAGATTTACTGCATGGTTCTATTTCTTGAAAAGAGATAAGATTGCTGTTTTAAGGTTGTGAAAAATACATGAGCTTTTAAAGCAGGTGAAAGTATGAGTGATCAATAGCAAAGGTCAGCAGTGCAGAATGGAGCCCTCATTTTTGATTTCAGTTCTTTTACTTCAAGATACAGAGCTCAGAGCTAAAGTCCTGAAGTCTTAACTCCTCCTCTGAACTCAAATATTGTACTTCCCATACACTTAATTATCTCATTTGTCTCCCCAGCCACAAAGGAAAAATATTTTTTTATTCTTAGCATTTTTTTACTTTTAGTATTTTTTTACCCCTTACTGATATAATGTGCCTAGCCAACAGTTTGTATCCTTTCTGAGGAGTGTAATACCATTCTGTAGACAAAAATGAAAATTCCTAGGCCTTGTTCTGTCACTGTCTTTATTCTGTTGTGTTTATCTCTGATAGTGTTAATATGAAGCTCTTGTACTTCCAAAACAGTGTAGAGACATTTAATATTAAAATGAATATCATAGCTAGGTTGGGCATTGATTTGGAATATTGGCTACTCCCAGTTAATTAATAAATTACATTCAACAAAACCAGAATCAAAAGCAGTGAGGAGTACAGGATATCTTCAAATTAAAATTGCCTTGCAAATGGATTAATACTGATTTGACTATCTGTAATTGCTTTAGGAGAAATGGAGAGAAAATGGCAAGAAAGACTGAAGAAAGTGGAAGAACTAGCATCTCACTATGAAAGAAATCCTCTTCCTACAGTTTACAGACCAAGACTGTCCAAACCCTCTATGCCATCCTCTGTTTGGAAAATATTTTCTCGACAGGCTGAAGCATTTAATTATGTAAAAGCCTGTGAAGAGGTATGTTAGGTGTTAGGGAAATGTCTCTACTCTTTATATACTTCATCATAAGACTGACATCATTTAAAATTGCTGCTGGCAAGTGAAGGCTTTCTCAATTTACAAGATCTCTTTCCTCCTAATCCTGAAACTGCAAGTATTTTTTTTTTTCCTTATAGGTCACGTTGCACTGGAGGTCTCTCTAAGTTGAAGTACTAGTTCTGTTCTAACATACAAGTTGATATGTGGTGTTAACTTTGAACAGTAAAATTGCTTTTTGAGAACATTGTAGTGATAAATTTGCTCCTCAAGATGAACAAGCTGTCAGGGTGGGCAGGAGAATGGGAAGGTTAGTGAGAATTGAGTAGGAAGAAAGAGAAGGGAAAAAATAAGGAAGAAAAAGAGATAAAGAAGAGGCAGAGACTAAAAACAATACAACTCTCCAGTGGCATCTGAGTAGCAAGTTCAGATGATTAGAAGTTATTAGCCAAATAAATATTGTGTGAAAGGTATCCTCTGCTTTCAGTTTAACACTTTTTAAATCGATTGCTATTTTTAAAGAAAGTATTGTGTTTTTCTCCATACTTGTTTCAGGTATTCAAGTCATCCTAGCAGCCTGTTTAGCAAAATGGGTTCTCATTGGCTTGGCAGTAGTTTTTTTTTTCTATTTTCTTCTCAGATTTCCATTTTTGGATCTAAACAACATAATGTCTGAAGAATATTTGCCCATAAAGCTTATACGTCATGTCCATAAAGCTTATACATCATGTCCATGAGGCTGCTCCTTTCAAAACATTGTTCCTCCTCCCTTTAGATCCACCTGATACTGATCAGAAAGAACAAGAGTTTAAAGAGAAAACAGTTTAAATTACTGCACAGCAAAGAAAAGCTTCAAAGGTTTACCCATGTAACTGAAATCAGAACGGTGTTCCAAATTAAAATTAGATGCTACTGAGTGTGGAAAAGGATAAGTGATCTGTTTATAGTTCTCTAGTATTTACTAACCTTTAACTGATGCCAAGTAGGAACTTAGGAAGATTTAAACTGGTTTTTTGAATAAAACTAACAAAAAAATGTCAATGTTTTTACTTAAAAAGGATGTTCATGTATTTGCTTTGGAAAAGAACACACAGAGTGGACAGAGGTTTTACCTTGTGACAACATACAAAGAGCTTTGGTTTTATTACACGTGAGTATTGGAGCAGGTGCTCTGTATGTTACTAAAAGTTAGTGGTACACTGGATATCCTACCTAGTAAGAGCTGTCAGTGGACAGTATTCCCAGAAGCCATCTGCTGCTCTGAGTAGCACAGAGCTGGACTGGGTTACCTGAGGTTTCATCTTGGCAATGGGAAAAATCTTTACAAGGACAAAACAATATATTCTATAGTGGGTTTCAACTTTCTTTTGAGTAGCTGGTTGCCATTATTTCCTGTGAATTAAGTACTCTGTCTGTTGAACTGAAATTTATTAAGAGTAGATTTGCTTTTGCTGTCAGCTTTCCTCAGGGGATCATACCAACCCATGACAAAAACATACTTCTCTGACTAGTCATACACCAGTTTCAGTGGGCGTTAATGCAGGTGTCTGGAAACTGATTTATGGGTTTGCATTTGCATGATGTAGTTCCAAGTATTGACAATTCAGTCATGTACTGAACTTTCCCCCCTATTTGTTTTGCAATAAAACATTTGGCTGTGAAGTGAAAGAAATCAGACTCAATCTTTATACGTAAAACTTGATTTTTTTTTTCTCTGAAACTGATGATGGGATTATTTTTTAATTTAATTAGAAAAAACTCCATATAATCTCTTTGTTTGTGCTAAAGACATATGAGTGATAACTTAAGTTTTTTTACTGTAGTTTTCATAGTTCCTTGAATTCTCAACATTTCTGTATGTATTGTAAGACTGGGGGGGCGTGGGGAGGAGACTACTCTACAAAATTAATTCTAGGCCAGACAATCTTGGCTGACACTTGATGCTGGTGTTAGTTACAAATTTTTCAAAGCATTATAGGGCTACTACGTTTTTCACATATGGATGGTTGATTGCAGAATAAAATATATGGGATCCTTGTTTGCAACTGATAAGCATGTTTATCATGCTCATAATGTTTATCATGAGAGGCTGTGATTTGTTTTTGTTTCTCCTTAGTCAAGGTTGCAAAACAAGTCTTATGCATTGCTATGAAGTAATTCCTGAAAAAGATGCTTGCAAACTTTACTTTGATTTGGAGTTTTACAAACCAGCAAATCCTGATGCAGATGGCAAGAGTATGGTCATGAAGTTAATTGAGGTAAACTGGAGCAAAGTCATGCTGTGGATGAATATGAATTTGTTGTTAATTTAATAAGAAACCAAAGTATTTACCACTTTATATTGATTATGCTATAGTAAAATTAAAAGAATTGCAGACCCAGTGTAAAAGTAAAAATCCTATTTTAAATAAAGCAAGGGTTTGATCTAAGAGAGACAAAAATTTAATTGAAAGACAAAGAATGACAGCTGTTGGACTGTTTGTATTCATGGTAGGTTTACTGACATTGGTAGATTTACTTTTGAAGATTGTGTTATGTGCTCTGCCACTTCAAAGCTGTAAAACTGAAGGAATGTTTAGGTACTCTTTAAAGTAGCATCAATAAAAGTTCCATTCATATATTCCTCAGTTCATTCCCTTTGCCTAATGGTGCAGTCCTATATCAAGGCTTAGATGAATCTCTCCTGAAAGTTTCTTTAGATGACAGTTCATTATAATTTAATTAAATGATGATGTAGAGAGCATCATGTGACTGCATGTACCAATTTGATACCTAAAATTAAATACCTTTGCTAATTATAAATTTTTATTAAATAGTGCAGTTTCCATTTTATTGCAATTTTTTTGGTAAATGAGCTCTCTGCAAGTTCAATATGGCATTCATATGTTTTTAGAAGAATATCTTCTGTTTTAAAAAGATCTAATTGTGAGTGGATGTCTGTTTGTGAGACTTCTGTCACCTACATGTCTCTAGCTAGAAGTGAACAAAAGTAAAAGATTATTGAGGTAATTCCTTCATAAAGAACCCTTCATTGATACAGAATCTGGAGGGGTTTGTCCATTGTGGATTTCTGCTCTGAAATTTAGAGATTCCTCAGGTTAAGAAGAGGATTTTGGATTTGCTGGGTGGAGGATCTGAGCTGCTGAAACCCAGAGCTTCCAGATCTTTAGGTTCTGAGTCCGAGTCCTAAACATGAGTAATCAGTAGCTTGGTGGTTTATGAAAGGTTTTTTTAGAGCTAATTTAGAGTGAAATCTGTTTTCTGCTTAGTTGTTGTTCATTGGGTGGTACCAATGAATTAGCTAAATCATCACAGTGAATTATCTCACCCGTGCTGTGTATCATGACAGCCTCCATCTTCTACTCCTGTGAGTCTGCATTGCAAACATTGTCACTGTGGGTGTGAACTGCTTGGTGGTGGAAAACAACCTGCAGGGTAAAGCCTCCTCACCAGACTTTGACCTGAGAAACTGGAACTCTTCTCAGCTTATCACTGTTAGTTAAGTGTTAAGTGACTTGCATGTTTAAGGAAATAAAGTCTATGTCAAACTTGGTTAAAACTTGATATAGGTTAGTTTGAATAAAATTATTTGTATGCTCAAAATGAGGGAAAAAAAAAGAACTTGAGAAAAATGTAGAATCTGAATTTGTATTAGGTTTTGTAGATAGAACTACTAGAGTAAAACAACATAATTAATGTTTATAATTTCAGCTTGTTAGCCAAAAATTAAAAGAATTTTATGATGTAAATTGTTCATCAGAAGATGTCTTGAACTTGGATTCCAGTACTGATGAAAAATTTAGTCGGCACTTAATTTTTCTACCCCAAAAGACTGTATTTAAGGATAACACTCATATTGGTAAGTGTGTTATTTCTCTTACACCTAGAAATAAAAGGTGAGGTTTTGACTTTATACAGTGACAACTCCCATACAAGTATTTCTTTTAATGGAATTATATGTAGAAACAAATATGTATTCCCAGCATACACATAATTACTCTCTATTTCATTAAGCCTCATTTTTTTCTCATCTTCTACTTTCTTTTCCTATAATTAGCGTGTGTTTACACGCTAATTATTAAGTAACTTTATTATTAAGGATTACACGCTATTATTAAGTAACTTTTTTTTGTGCCTGTATGTTTTATTTACAAAAATACTGATTTCTATGAAACTGGCAAGTCTATGGCTCCTTAATTTTCAGATTAATGTCAGTCTTAACAATTAAAGCTGCTGGTTTTTGCTCTAAGTACAGTTAATTTCTGCTCAGCACATTGTCAAAAAGGCAGGAGAAAGATGATTTCAAGCCACCTGTGCATAAACATGCTTAAGAGAAAGCTGAAAGCAATTTTAATTGTTTACATGAGTCAGGATTTCTCAGATATGGAAACTCCAACACAGAGAATTGCCAGTTTAGGCTTGTCTTGACTCATTTGTGTGGCCCAGTAGTCCTGTAATGAATTATGAGGATGATTTTGATGCTTGATATGCTGAGTGATTCTGCTGAGATGTAGCATGGGAGGAACAGTATTTCATATTCATTCATGTTCCCCATGGAAGCTTCATCCCACAGTGCAGAATCATCCTTGCCAGTATTCCTTCCACTTCATAGTTTTTTCCCCACATCTGTATTTATTATCTTCTCTTGCTTTCTCCCTAGAACTAATTTGGCCATGGTTTTTATTTGTCTGTCTTTGGTTTCCATCTAGCAGAGCCTGGAGTTACAATGGGAGTTGAAATACAATACTGGGAGTTGGAAAAGTCATTACAAAATACTTCTGTAAAAGTAATTGTTTGTTTGAGTAAGCTTTGGTCAATCTCGTACATCAGTAAATACAACATTTCAATCATTCTGAAAGTGAAATTAGGGAAAGCAATAGTGAGGGGACAGTCACAAGCTTTTTAGAATCCTAAAGCTGAGCTTGTTACTATTTAAGTTTTGGGGTTTTTTTAAGCTGTTTAGTACAGATTCTTGTGAGGCATTGGTTTCTCAGTCACTGGCCAGAACCATTTTATACAGTGGGCTGGTCATAAGATTTCTTTTTAAATATCCAGAAGGGCTAAAAAATCCCTGAACTTCAACCACTTCCATCTTGGCTGTTTTGAAAAATGTTTGCACAGAAACTCTCTAAGTTCTTTCTTGACTCATAAATGACTTCTCCTGCTTCTGGCCTTTTTGGTTGTTTTTAAGGTAACTTTGTGAGAACCATTTTGCAGCCTGCCATAAGATTAATGCAGAGTAGGGCTGCTGTGATTCCAACAGAAGAAGCAGGGAATGTTTTCCAGTGTTCTGCAGGAGCTGGATTAGATGGTTCTCTTACAAACCTCCCAGCTGTTGAAGATGATTCTAAAGACAGGCCAGCCATTGCTCATAAAACAAAGGATGTGGAAATGCCACACCAGGGAGAAAATTTGGATTTTTCCTTCCTAATAGTAAACGATAAAGAAGGCAACAAGCAGCTTTTTGTGGATCTAGGTAAGTATAAGTGTTTTTAAACCCCTTTGGAATGCAACAAAGGTTAAGAATGAAATGTTCCTTAATCTTTGATTAATGTTGTCCCTATGGTCAGACTTGAAATACATGCTGAAACTGCCATCATAAGTGCTGTTCTTTAAAGGAGCCTTAGATTCATGGTCTATGCAACTTCTTATATTACTACATTTAATTATTTTGTTCTGAAGTTTAAAGTGGTTCTTTCCACACAAGACATTTTTTTTCCCTTAAGGGCTTAGTGCTCCCATTTGGATTGAAAGAGGATAGCGTGTATTGCATTTTTGTTATTTCAGTTAAATTAGAAGCTGCTTAATAAAAGAAGTCATCTTACAGGCACAGCTTTCTGTATTCTTCTACTTGTATGAATTGAGCCTTCTTTCCCTGTTTGGAATGGCAGCTGTTAGCTTTTAGTGATGAAATAATAGAAATTTTGGATTGGGCACTTCATGGCCCAGCTGGGCATAGCCTATTCATGGTATTAAAATGTTACAAATCTCCAGGAGCATAACTCCCATAGTCAAAATAGAGTTTGAAAGTTCCATCCTCCTTTAACTCCATATCTTTTTTTTTTTTGCTTTTTGCCTTATCTCAGGGAAATGAAAATAGCTTAGCACGCTTTTGCACAGCAGTGTGTTACACGTTTCAGGATTTTACCTTGGGCTTTTTATTCAGACTCTTCTGAAGAACTTCCATTCCTTCAAATTCTTCTCATGGAATTCAAGATCACTTTTATTGTGGGCCTCTTCAGTATGTCTGATCTATTGAAATGTAATCCCAAAGTTGGCTACAGTAGGCTTCTCTGTTACTGAGTCAGAAAGGTTACTTTCAACTACTGTTCAAAATTTCTTCAAGCATATTTGTAAATGGAATTCAAATCAAAACCATTTGTTTCCTGTCTCACTTTTTAAGAATTTGATGTTAGTTTCCCATAATTAACCATCCTCAGTATTTATGCTATGCACATTACCTCAGAATTGGAAAGCTAAAGTCAAAATTGCTGAACTACTGAATTATATAATGAGGCTGCAGTGACAGAAAGCTTTGTGGTGTTCTTCTTGTATGAGCTCTCTAAGGGCTTTTCTCTTAATGAAAGTCAAATGCAACCTGCAAATAAAACTCACCTTCTCAATTAATTATTAGATAGATTATGCCATGTTAAGATACCTGATTGTTGTTTTGTTGTTTGTTTTTGAGATTGGAATTAAGCTTTCCCTATACACGTCTCAGAAAAGCTGTGAAGAAGTCCACAGAAAACAGAAAGGCTGATTAAGTTCTTTCTGGTTAAAATAATTGTGCAGCTTTTTGGGCTCAGTTGTATTTCACAAAGTAATTGTGAAAGAACCAATTTGTTGTACTGAAGGGAAACTTTTAACAATTCTAATGTCAGAATGATTAAAATGCCTGTGTAGAGGTGTTGAGCATTTGCCTTAATTTGTAACATAAAAGTGTACGTGTGTGCATGATCTTGCTGTGTTGCATTTCTTTTATGGGATGTGAGCTAGTCAGTTTTTGTCCATTCATTAGACTCTTAGCTGGACCTAAGGAAAATGGTTTAATTTACAAGTGCTCAGTATCTTAATTCCTAGCCAGCACTGCTGTGGTAAGAAATATCTTTTTTCCTGTAGGAGTTTATACAAAGAATAGAAATTTCCGGATGTATAAGTCATCAAAAGCAGGAAAAAATGTGATTCTGAAGATAGCAGAGGATAATAAGTTTATCCCCAACTGTGAAAAGGATGTTTCCTTGGAAGAAGCATATTTTCTTTCCTCTTTAATCTGCAACATTGGGTAATTACTTAATTCCAGTCAAATGTACAGTATTTTTAAATATCTATTTTAATGATAATTCTCCTGTAGCAGTTATAAACAACTATTATGAATAAGCAGTTATTCAATTAACATTGTTACAGTGTAATTTAGGAGTTCCTAGTAGAATTTCTTGGTTTTGAAGAAAAAAAAGTCTTGGCAGTCATTATTTTGTTAAACCTGCCTTCAAATTTGTTACAGCCTCTGAATTGTGCCTCATTTCTCTATACACACTCAAAATGCCAAAACATAACCATTATTAAGTTGGTCAGATTCTGTGTAGTTCTGGAAGCAAAACTTAACAGGTTTCTAGTCAGTTAAATATGAGAATTCTGAATATTTTTCAAAGTAAGATAAGAAATAAAAGGGTTTCTGTCTGTGTTTTTTGCATACCAGATTTCCCATTTGATGCAGCCCCCTCTGTAGGCTGGGTACTTGTACAGACAATAATCAAGTTTTCTGTATCTAATCTAAACCTCTGATGTGTCATACCTTATCTTAAAAAGATCCTAATCATTGCTGTAGCAGAAAGGTTAAAATAGTATTAATATATTTATTGAAAACATGTATTTGTTCTGACTTCAGGTTTTATAGCCTGAAGTGTTCATTATCCTGAACTGATGCCAGTAAAGCACACAGTGTATTCAGATCATAGGCATCAGCTGAATCCACCATAAATATGGATGAGAAATTCTGCTGTGTTGAATTCAGACTTCTGTTATCATCTGGCTTCCAGTTAGCAATATGGCAGAGAAAAACAGTTCATTGTAGAGAGAGGGGAAAAATAAAAAGAAACCTTCCAAAGGATATATTTGCATCAATACTACATCTAGAGCCCATCCTGCTGTAGGAGTGTGGACCAGCAGTTGTTAAATGGGTGGGTCCTGGGACTCTGGCCAAGAACCAAATGTTGCTGCTGGGGAGGAGAAACCCCTGTCCTGTGATGGGAGTCAGGGAAACTGCCAAGGCCAGAAGGGAAAGTGCTCCAGGAACAGGGAAAGGTGCACAGTGAATCACAGGCTGGTCAGGGTTGGCAGGGACCTCTGGAGGTCTCCTGGCTCACCCCTGGGCCCAGGGCTGTGTCATGTTGTTCTACCCTGTGGGATGTTACAGGGAGTTATATTGTACTGTGTTATGCTGTAAGAATCTTACTCTTTGTATTCTCCCCTTCCTTTAGAGCGATTGATGACGTAAAAGTTCTGTCATCTGGCTTTTCAGAGGAGGAGAGAAAAATGTCTGCTTTTTTAAACAGTAAAACTGCCAGAAGCAGCAGAGGTACCTCAAGCCTTTTCTACTGCATAGAAAAAAAAATACTCTTAATGTAGATGTTGTGTGACTTGTACACCTGGTAATTTCTGGGAGGGCCCTTCTTCAGCTGCCTTTCTGCAGGAGGCAGAGTACATCTGCACTGAAGGATGCTCTGCAGCACCTGAATGCCACTGACCCTCCCTCCTGTACCACAGCTGTCTTGCTTTGTCCCAGCTCCCTCTGCACCTTGGGGATGGGGGTGGCACTTTAGAGACCTACAAGAAAGCAACAGTGGCTTTCTCCCTGGTTTTATTTAAGAGTGTGATGTGATTCATGTACATTTTCTACCTGTGGTCTATATAAAGTGTAAGTGTTCCAATGTCATATTACACTGGGGAACCCTCTAACAGTGTGTGTTTGTGGCCTTTGGTTTTACAGATCCCATGGAAGGTTACCAGGGTTCGCCATATCCAGAAATCGATAATTTTGTTCGTTCCTTGGTTAATAAAGATGGACTACAAGGAGGTAAAGAGACCACCTTACATTTACAAATGAGTCTTCTGCTGCACTATTTCTAAAGAATTTAAAGATTTTGGTTTTTTTTCCTCAGGGATAAGACAATGGAGTTACTTCTCTCTCAAAGAACTACTTATTTATGATATTTCTGGTTACCGTTGGTGTGAAAATATTGGAAGAGCTCACAAAAGTAACAATATAATGTATGTTCTTTAACTATTCAGCTTTAAACAGCTTTATTTATTTTCCTGATCAACTGTTATTCTCTAGAAATACTGAAAAAACTCTTATGGGTAGAATCAGCAACTGTTACAACTTCTGCTGTCTTGCTCTGTGGGGATACAATGTTTTAATGACAAAAAAACCCCCACAAAACCAAAGAAACTATTTATGCCCTCCCCAAGTCTACTTTGTGATAACTGGACTTTTATTTCTACTAATTCTTTGCAGTAATCTTCATGGTATTTAAAATATGGCCCCAAAGATGCTAACATAAAAGTCAGAGTATATTAAAGCTATTAAACAATACTATGGTTTGATACTTCCCAGCTAGGAAGCTGAAAAATAAGAAAGCAAGCAGATTGCTTTTAAATTAATTTACAGTGCTTCTTAAATGACATTCTTACATTATTAAAATGACTCTGTCATTTTAACAATTGAGAATTGGTATTTTAGAATGGTAATTCCTGCCACATGAATCAAGATAACTTTTGCTAGTTACTCTACAAGGACTCAGACTTCCCATAATTTTAGCAAAATAAATGACGGAAAGTCAGTTTTTTAGATTATATTAGAATTACGGTATATAATTAGTATAAATATTTTAACTTAGAAATAATTTTATGTAACATTTGAAATCACTGAAACATAAGGAATGTGTTTCTGAGAAAGAAAGATATTCAAAAAACCCCACAGCTGGATGAACTTGCTGTTTCTCAAGTGAGTTGCTTGAAGTTTGGTGTTTCTAAAGCACAGTTGAAAAAGCTGGGTGGCCTTATCAGCTGACAGAAAATAGTGATTTCATGTGGCTTTTATAATTTCATTATCTGTAACAGCAGCAGCAGCAACAAAATCTTATCTTACACTTAAGTCCCATATGCTAATCTTAATTTGATGACTTTCCAAGCTTAATGTAATGAAATTGACTAAATTTCACTTTCAATGTTAGTCTTAAAAATTTATTCCTTTAAACTTAAGAAATCTGAAGTTTTCTGAAAATTCTACAAAACAAATGCGTAGTAAGTATGCCAAGAGTATGAAAGCAATGTCCCTAGCTGAGGACAAACAAAACCTGTTGATTTAGTGTTAGAGTTTCCTACCATATGAATTCACTTCATTTATGTACTGATACTAAAAAACAAAATAATTTCCTTCTTAGGATTCTGGTAGATCTAAAGAATGAAGTCTGGTATCAAAAGTGTCACGATCCTGTTTGCAGAGAACAAAACTTCAAATCACAAAGTATGTAGCCTGTGATCTCAATTATACTTAATATATTTTGGAATGTTAACTTTAATTAACGTCTTATATTTGATTTAGGTTTTCCATTGCCGCCTGGGATATGCCTCCCATCTCTTTTCAAAGAGGTACGTTTTTGTCCTGTTGAGATGCTCAAGTTCTTGTGAGGCTCTGGAAGCCCTTGGATAATCCCACTAACGTCCCAGTCTGCTGGGAGAGCTCCACACATTGTTCCAGTGGTATAGGAGAGGTTTCCAGAGCAGCTGTGCTGGTGTGGTAGCTCCATATATTCATTTTTAAGTTCTGCAGCAATGCTAAGTTACTGGAATTGTCTAACTTCACCTGGGACTCAAGACTTTCTGTTCTGATGTGAGCAGCAGTTCTCAATGTCTAAGCCACAAGGTTGCTCCAGGTGCAGAACAGAGAAACTGCCCAAGTTTAGATCTGCTGCACATGTCTGACTTCATGCAAAGTAAAACAGAACTGGTTCTGGAACACTGGAGTCAGTCAGAGCCAAATGTAAGGCAGCAACCCTTATTTCTGAAATTCATTTATCTCCACTGTAGTGTACTAAAGCAGCAGATTTCCCCAGACAGACAGAATATTTAAACTGACCTGATCCTGCACCTAGACTCTGGGTGAACTCCCTGAACAGACGAGTTTTTCCAGTGCTTAGGCACTAAGAATTGATATTTTTTCAACATTTAAATTTAACTATACAGCTCTAAATATCATACAGCAGAATGGCATGTTAAGCTCTACTCAAGCAGCTCAATAGCTATTCATTTTCAGAAAGTGTCATTTAACTAGATTTTTCAGGTCCTGACAGTATCTTTGAACAGAAACTTATCTTAGTTTTAACCTTGTGTTATTTTATGAAGCTGTATTCAACAGGCTACTTGTAGGGTGCTAGAAAAACAGTGGATTTCTACTCCTATTAAAATAGGCTTCCACAGGTTAATGTGGCTATATATAATATGCTGGAAAGTCTTGCAGTGTTGGCCAGCTTTCTGCAGTGTCCATTCTGTGTGACAGCACAAACTCCAAACTTGCAGAGCAGTTGAAGGTATCAAGAGTATTTGCATATGAAATGAGTAGTGTTCTTGTTTCTCAAAGGAAAAAGAGTCCATGCTAGTGGATGACAGGGGGCACACAGAAGGAAAAGTACATCCACATTCTAATGTGTCAGAGTTGTCAAAAAGCTCAGTATCCCCAGAGAACAGCTGGTCTCAAGACTTCCTGTTGTCAGACAGTGAGTGGGAAAACACAAGTGATGATGCCTGTTTCCTAGAAGCTGCTGAAGATGTGGAACTAGCTGAGGCTGCAGATGACAGTCTGAATTATGCCATGGAGGAAATCCCAGATGAAGTTCTTTTGGAAGCTTTAGGGAAAGAAGACCTCCACACTAAAGAAAGCAAGTAAGCACAGGCCTGGCCAGCAGTGAATGACACTTGTGTGGCTCATGTTGGTGTGAAAGGTCCTGCAGGGTGGTTCACAGGCACCACTCCAGAGCTGCAGGACAAAGAATGGAGTGCCTAGGTGAACTTCAGCAGGCGTGAGGAGATCATGGAAGGTTACGTGGGGGCTGAAGAGAACTGGATTAAAATATTCATTATGAATGCTGCTCCAAGCTTAGCACTTTTAACGCTCTTTGCTGTACAGTTTCTGTTTTGTTAGTGGTACGTCCAAGTTTTACTGAGAAGCCAACAAAACAGACTTCTTATTTCCATAAACAAGATTAAATTATTTATTTCAAATGCAAATTTAATAAAAATATTTCTTTATTCATCTTTGTTGAACCAGAGTCTGTGTTCTTTTTATGAATATAGTCTTCTCAAGATAACTTTAATAGGACAAGATTAACACCCAACATTGTTCAGAGTACAGAAAAGTTTTATTAACTGTGATCACTATTTCCTTTCATTGATATTGAGACTATTTAACAATAAAAAGAAAAAATCTCTAAGTTGCTGACTTCTTTTAAACACTGAAACAAAACAGAGTAACAATGATTAAACAAGCTTTAAGCACTGACAATTCTAATAACTGTTCCTACTGAATGTCTTAAAAGGACACTTAATTTTTCTTTGATTTCTGCTCTTTTTGTACAGCCAGAGCCTCTTCGAGTTTCATATTGATACTCTCAAAGTGCCTTTCTGCTCCTAGAATTCTCCGAGACTCCACCAGAAGAGCAGGGAGGCTGGAAGGTCCATACTGTTGATAAGGAAATAAAATTACAAGGCAACATTTTTAACTCTTGGAAAGATCACTTACATATCAATATTTATTTTTCCTCTAAAGTAGTGCAAGATGACCTTTAAAAGTGAACAGCCACAATTAGAGCGTCTTCTGAAATGTGAGGATTTCCCTTGCACAGGGCAGGCGTGTAAGCCTTGTCCACAGAAAATACCACACCAGGTCCTGGGTACAACGGGAATGGGTTCTAAGGCTACATGAGAAGTTACTCTGGTCATGACATACCAGCACTGTTCTCAGCATTAAATATCTTACATGGAAGTGCCAGAGCTTTCCCTACTTCTGAAAAACAACACAAAAAATTAATTACTTCTGTCCCATTGTTAATCTTCAATTTCTATAAAAAAAGTTACAACTAAGGACAGCTCATTTATTTCTATGTCCTTTGAATTCCTGGATACTGAGAGCAAGGCAGCAGAATCTGCTCTGAAATACTCCAGCTTCTAATATGAGACCAAAAAAAACAAGTGAGATACTACAATAAAGTTCAGCAGTGATTCTCAAACTGCTTCCACAAAGACAATTAACATAATACTGCTACTTAAGAGATGTTAATAAATGTCATAAATTAAAAGAAAAACACTTAGAAAACTGAAACACATGCAGAATATGTACTTACTACCACTTTTTTTTGGGGGTTTTCTTCTCTATAATCCAAACAGTCTTGCTGTAGCTCCTTTAAATCAGTAATTAATTCAATTGTTTGCCTCAAGGAAGATTTCCTTTCCTGTAACTCAGCAAATTCTCTTTGTAGTTGCATCAGTTGCGGTTCAGCTCTGAAAGAAGATCAAGACTTTGATGCTTACATCTGCATATTTATTGCATGAATAACTATGACCCTATTTCCTCTGAAGGAATTCTTAAAAGGTTGGTCAGAAATACAAAACAAAGGTTACTATAGAATAGTGCTTAGGCAGAACAAGCATAGTACTTAAACAGGGGCACGAGTCCAAATACACCAAAAAGACCCAAACCTGTCTTTTGAGTCTGCCACTCTTAAGAAAAGCATTTATGTTTTTGAAGTGTAGTTTCTTAAATACAAGGTGTTCTATTTCTGCACACCCCTGCCTGCAAAGCTGTTGGTCAGTGCTTATGCTGAAGCATATTCAGGATCTACAAACTACCTACACCTCTGCTAAATAAACTGGAGTGCTTAATCTGTTAAAGTAGCACTCCAAGAACTGAGCACCAACAGCGATTTTCATTTAACAGGGTTGCAGGAGAAAAAACCTTCTAAAATGATCAAAGGATTAAAACACAACACATATAAAAATGTGAAGACAGCTTTCAGGGGCTTCAAATAGTTCTTTGAGAAAAGTTTGTCCATAGTACTACCAAGAAAAACACCTCTCATGGCCATAGAGAAAAGGTTTTTGCCTTGTTTTTTGTGGATCCAAGCCCGTGGTTCCCTACAGAGTTACCTTACAGGGTGTGTGTTAAATGCAGCTTCAGTACAAAGCTTGTCACTAGCAACCCAAGGGCTTTGGGGAAGTCTAATGGTTCTTCCAACCACATAATTCCTGTGCTGTGTATCTAAATGACACTTAAGATTAATGCCAAGTTAGAGAGGGGGAATTGTGTGGCCACATGAGAAGGGAATAAGCCATGTACTAAGAGCAACCCCAACCCACCTGCAGAGCTGAAATACACTCTTCCACCTCAAAACCAAAGAAGTCCTCTGTATTACCTTTCTAATTTATGATTCAGCACCTTTGCAATTCAAATCCTAACACTGGTGTTCTTCCTATGAACATATGGTGAGAAACACCCTCCCAGTAACTAGTCAGCTAAGGGAGCTTGCAAGAATGAGTGCCTAGGCAACTGAAATATGTAAAGGAGAGGTTATCATGAGCTTTTGTAAAAACAAAAAGCAAAGTGGCAATTTCATCAAAATAAAATGAGAGAACAAAAGAAGTTACTTTCCCTTCTGAGTTACAAAATACCAGAATCTTTAAGTTCTTCAGGCTATTATTGTCCATTGTTAGAAACACACCTAATTAGCTCTTCTCTGACTCGCATCAGTTGCTGTCTTTTCTTTTTGATGTTGGTTATTGCCTGAAACAAACAGTGAGCAAAGTCTGTGAAACAGTTTCTAAAACTTCAAAGGCAAACAACTCAAATTTTATTGCCTTTTTTTTCTCTGACGTTTTATGCCGATTGTCATTGTGGACCATTCTAAGATACCAGATCTGAAAAACTGCCATATGTTACATCTCTATTTGAAACAATTTAAAGCTGTTTAAAGTATCAAACTCTAATCTCCATCCAAAATTTTTCTTAAAAAACATTGGATTTACAAGCATACAAAAGGAGTTTGTGACTTTTTCATTTCAAACATTATGGACTCTAGGAGGTTTTAGGTTTAAAAATGAAAATTAATGCGAATGTATGTTCAAGATGATTACCATAACTAAGCTTTCTTTAATATAACATGCAACTAAAAAAGTAACACCCAAAACTCATAATAAATTTAAATTTAGCAACTAAAAATTTAATTTTAAGCAAATGTCTAAGAAGCAAACTAATGATACATCCGAGTGGCTGTGAATGCTCAGTGTGTATTAAGATTTTCATTTCACATGCAGATTAGTTTACCATATCACCCCAAGTCAACAAGACTTTAGCATATTAATTGCTACTTCCCAGGATAAGCTTTATGGTGACTATTTGTTAAAGCTATTTTGCCATTGAAAATTTTGCAGAGGATGTTAATTTGGGCAGAGATCCAGACAGTGCCTCAGCTGCTCTTAAATCTCTCCTCTGTAGGGCATTCACCTCTCCCTGATGAAACCACTGCAATGTCTTTATGCCCTTACACTAGTGCCTCCTTCTGACAACATTCCTATTGCATTTTCAGCAAATTCCTACTTGCTATAAATGAAGAGAGGAACTGTTTTCCTCTGAACAAAAATTCTGCATCTATTTAGGGAATGCAGCTGCCTGAGTCTTCCCTTCTTTAAATTAAGCAATGCCATTCTATCCTCACAGGTTTCTATCTCTGCTGCTCTCCTAGATTTTATATTCATTTATGTTTCTTTAAGGTTACCTCTCATTATTTAACTGGCTCTCCAGAGGCCTCAATCATTAAAAAAAAAAAAAAAAACAAACCAAAAAGACAAAAGAGTAATTGACATGCACAGATCTTACCCATCCTAACATGCACTCATTCTTTTTACACCATATAGCAGTACACATCTGGAGTTTGCAATCCACAACATTTACTCAGATCTTGTCCAAAAAACCTCCTGTAGTTCCCTAACCTCTGTTTGTGCAGTTGATTCTGAGTACAGTACACCTTTCTGGAAATTATTTTGTCTCTTCCAGTCAAGTTCTCAACATTTCAATGTCCACAACTGTATGCTCTACAATCTAGTGATATGTATGTGCTTACCTTAGCATTTTTCTTCTTCATATTCTTTAATTCCTGGACTCCTGCTATCTACAGAGAAGAAGAATTAGAGGTTGACAGGTCATCACTATGCTCCTAAAAACATGGCTGCAAGAATTACTTTGGAATACCATAAAAAGTTGTTTTTTATTTTTAAAAAAAACAACCCTGGTTCAAAGGGACATCACAGTTGTGTACTGATTCTTTGCTCTCTCCTCATGCCAGAGGAAAACTGTTGCACAAAAGGAGCTTGTGCAAATAATACTCCTTGTACCAATTCTTGTAATATTACCTTCCTTAATTTTTCTATATCTTTATATAGATGTATAAATCAGGTAATCCCAAAACTTGTTACTGCTAAGGAACCACTCAGAACTACAGCTTTAGTACTTAGCCACTGTACTTGGCACAAGTCCTGCAAAGTTCTGAGTTCATTTTACTCATCAGAATCACCTTGATCTTTCCTGCCAATAAATCACAGGATAGCTCAGGCTGGAAGGGACCACAGTGGGTCTCCTGGTCCAACCTCCCTGTTCAAGCAGGGTCATCCTAGAGCACGTGGCACAGGATTGTGTCCAGATGGTTCTTGAATATCTTACACTTACAGATATGTTCAAAATGTTAATTAAAAAAGGATGATTTTTCCTGGAATATGTTAGAGGTCTTACTAAGAAGTCACTGGGACAGCACAAAAATTAAACCCACCTTTTAAACCTCTAGTCAATGAGCTTTGAAAACAGTGTTTGACATAGCTGTAAGCTCATCTAAATGATGCAGCTCACCAGTTTTACTACATAATGACTTTAATATGACTAACACTTCAGGATTATTGGATGCTTCCCTATTCTCAAAAGGTGACAATTTGGCAAAGTACTTGCATGACCCCAGCATTGTGTCTAGAGGCAATTCTTGTGAAAACCTGCACAGAGGCAGCCAATTCTAACCTGCACACAACAAATTGTGTTTTCATATTTCTTATACTGACAAGAGACTGGAAACTTTTACAGCTTGTAAAATGAATGTGTAAAGGGCAATATAAAACCATAGGTATTTTGACCCCAAAACTGATTTTATCTCTGGTGTACTTACAAGATCAGTGATTTGATCCTTGAAAGTGGAAGAAAAGTCACTGATAGCCTTTCTGCAAATGTTTGATTCTATGCTTTGTCTGAAGAAGTCAGAGGGACAAAACATATTTGGTTTAGTAAAGGGGAAATCTCATCCAAAACCCTTCCTTTGAGTAACAAATAAAACCCAAAGTTAAGCAGATAGACAATGGAAGATCTTTCATATACTAGCAATAGCTTTATTTCTGCCTTGCAAAATAGCAGCTGAGATGTGCTGTTCATGTTTGGAAAAATACCAAATCCCTGGAGACCATGTCAAGATTACATGTGAAGAAACATTTGTATCATAGATACATAATAATCCTTAACATCAGAATGTAACCATGCAATACTGATTCTCTAAAGGAGAGCCTATTACCATAACCACAGCTATTTCCTTTTAAAACTTTGAATATCCACTCATGGAAAAGCAGACTATTTACCTGTAATTTGCTGCTATCTTCTCAACCTCAGCTAGAACAACATCCAGTTCTGTAATATCTCTAGGAGATCTCTTCAGATCTTTGGGACACCAAACCTGTACAGAATGTGGGTTATCCACTGGAACAACAGAATGAACATAAGCATTGCACAATTCTGGTACACATTGTAAAACAATAGAAAAACTCTGGTGCCCACCATCAAAATAACCATCCAAAAGTTATGAGTATTTTAACATGAAATTTGAGAAGAGGAATATTCCAATTATTTCATCTGTCGTTGCCTGTGCAACTGTGATAGATTTACCTGGGAACACCTTAGAACTGGTATGATCAATGACATGTAACTTAATTCTTATTATTTATTGATTCAAGCAAGCCCAGGAATACATCAGTAAACTAAGTAATAAACTACATTGTGTACTGTAGATGTGATTTTTTGTGTTAAAAAACTATTAGCCTGAATTTGCAACTTGCATTACTCAAAGAATCATGAGCTTTTGTATTTGTATACATTCTTTTATTAATACCACATATGCTCCAAAAACCCCACTCCACACAAATGCATTTCTTTAAACTTTGAAATAGCATTATAAACCAATTCCACAAAAAGTTAAACCATGTTTCTTCACACACTCCCTAGTGTAAATCTAGTACTAAAACGTGATGGGGTCCTGTTCAAAGGAAGCAAGATGACCCAAGGGACAGTGTCTTCCTGCTGAAAAATGCCACTGTCTTGGAGCTCCCTGTCTCAAGGGACCTCACACCGACAGCTGCTCCTGCACTGCAGCCAGGGGCGCTCCAAGCTCTGCCCCACAGCTGCTGCTCCAGGCTTCAGACCAAGGGATGTACTGACACCTCCTACAGCTTCACAGCCATAATTCCAGGCTTCTCTCCAAAGGAAACCAGGCTGACTTAGAGATGTAATGCACACCTATGCTTTACCCCTTCAGGAGAGGAACAGCCACATCCAGGGATGCAAACCATGGGGATCAAATGGGGGTCTATACCAAAACTGAAACTGAAACTTCCCATTTCTAGAAGCACTGTGTTGCTACGTTCCAGAAATGAAAACCATTGAAAAACTTTGATCTTGAATAAAGAAAAGATATATGGGAGTTCTGAAAAGTGTACTTTACCAGAAGGATCTGATGTGTTCTCCTCTGAAAGCTGCTCCTTGTCTTCCTGGAATTTAGTATTCAGAGTTTTCTGTGACACGAAAAGCAGATTAACTTCCAGAAGAAACCCTAGGTATAGTCATCTGAACTCCTGAGAGATGACAATCAGGCAGCATGCAGAAAGCATTTCCTGACTGAAGCATCAGTAACATTTCCTTTGGCCTGTTCCACCAGTCCCAGCCCAGTGGTCACCCTACTGCAGGACAGAGGCTGCCTGACTGCCCTGGCCACTGATCCTCCAGCCACTGGCCAGGCAGCAGGGAGTGGAGTAAGTGTTCAAAAACACTTATTCAAAACTGAATGGCTTTTAATTCTAACACATATTCAAAATTAATTTTATCAATATTCTTTTTCCCATAAACCTGTTTTGCTTCAATACCAAACAAGTACAAAGGATTCATGTTCCATCTAGTATGCCATTCCTTGAGAACATATATTCCAGATAATTGAAAAAAGGAAAGAATATACTCCCAAACCAGCAAGAGAATAGGCTACAGGATCCAAGAACACCTGGCTATTATATTCCTTGATGACATGATGACTTGTAGCTTTGAGCATTTCACTTGGCCACCTCATTGGAATACTCTGAGGACTGATTACCTGGGATACAATTAAGTACTAAGAAACAAATGGAAGGTCTTTGTCTCCCCCCACCCTCTAATGCAGGCATGGCATGAAGTAAACTAAAATTAAATTGACTGAAAATAATCATGAAACTTTTTTGGTACCGCAGTCTCCTTAACGGGTTCCTCTCCAGCATCAGCTGTGTTGAATTCCTGAACATCACCACTGGAGGGCTTTGAGTGACGCTGTTTTTTACTGGGAAAAGAAAAACATACACTACTACCCTCTGAGGAAGGATGAGCCATATACACAAAACTCTGTGTTTTGGGGAACATTTGTACAGCTGTATCTCATACAAGTACTATTAAAGTTCTTACTTGAATTAAATAGCAAGACAATTTCAGATTTAAACCAAATTGGATTATACATATTGGAAATATACTAAAATTTTAATTCAAATATTTTAAAAATAATTTTCTTTGTTACTCATAATTTAAGCAAAACACTTTTCCCTTCAAATCTAAATATCTAAAGATTAAATTAAACGCTGACAATTTTATTTTTTTTCCAACAGACCGTCTGTCTGTATTTTGCCTTTGTGGTGCTGAAACACGACCAAGTGCCTCGTTTTGTGAATATTCCTCTCCATAAGCATCCACAGCAGTACTGTGCAAAGGGTGATCTATAAAGAACAAAAAATAAACTGTGTGAGCACTGCTCCCATCTGTTAAGGCAAAGAGCACTGCCAGCCATGAAGCATTTAGTTAGAATATTTGTGGTTTGCTAACTAATAAAAAGGAAGTTCTTGTTACAAGTATTATTTGAGGATTATGTAAAAATATAGAGTGAAAGGTTTCATAGTTTCTGTACCCATCCACCTGCTATTTCTTTATGAACCCAAATCAAAGGTAGCTCAGCATGTACACATGGCACAGAACAAGTAAAATACTTGGTACAGTTTATTTCAAGTTCTTCTTTGCTATGGCATATATGCATAAACCTTCTACACATTTAAACAATTACTTTCTTTTTCTTTAAATAAAATTTTAGTAAATGTAGAATTCTTGAAGATAGCTACCAAAATAATTAGAACTCTGAAAAATTTAGGTTTTATCATGCCTTCCACAGCATAAAATTCTTTTTCAAGCACACTGCCACAAAACTTTTGTGTTGGTTTACATTAGTGCCAGTGGGCATCCTTTTTGCAGTCTAAATACATACCACAGAAACAAGAGCTTTTCATTTTGCAGCCTTGCCTTACAAACAACTCTTTTGCTAAATTGTTTTTATAGCTCATTGTCAATGCTGTTCCTAAGTTGCATTTATATTTCATGGTTTATTCAGAGTAATAATTCTTACAGTTGAGAAACAGTTCTTAAAAAAAAAGTACAGATAGCTATAACAGAGGACTCCACACAGAAGGGCATCTGCCCCATCTAAATTGATTCTCTTCCTGTGTATTGAGGCCTCATTACACAAGTCCAATATAAAGCATGGAAGTGGTTTTAGTCCTTCACCACAAATTGTATGGCTCTATGTTATTTCTTTAAGTAACACCTGACAGCGGCAGAAAAACACCCCTGCAAATGTCCAGGTCTACTACCGTGAATGTTCTTACAATGGTAAAAATGTCACTTCATAATTTGTGTAATTTAATAGAGAATAAGTTAACTTTGGTTTTTAACTGTAAGTTCTTACACAACTGCAATACTATGATGTGTGAAATTCTACCATTCAGACTATAAAGGTGGAATAGCCAGTATTTTCCCATTGACTTTTATTTGCACATACCACGGCATTATTCCTGTTACTTCCTAAATTACAGAAAATAACACAAAATCCCATCTGTCTTTCCTCTCTATTACTTTCTCTTGCAGAGAACCAAAACCTTTTCCTAGGAAAGCACCTGAAGTATTTTGTCCATGTGGTTGGTTTGTGAAAAACATGCATTAAATGACATTCAAGATACTACTAACCAAAGGAATCATCAAGCTCCTCAAGTTGGTTTGTTTCTGCTACTTTCAATATCCTTGAGACATCTGGTTCCTCAAGCGGAAGAGATTTCCAACGAAGATTGGAGTTGGCTTTGTGCTCCTGCATGGGTATGAAATTAACAGCCACTTTACCCAGTTTTCTGAATGTACAACAGATTAAATGTGACAATACATTCCAAGAACATTTGGCTAGGAATACACTTAACCAGAGCCATATTGATTCCTAAGCTATGACATAAGGATTTGAAGCATATTTTTGTCTCAGGCTGTGGGGTTTTTCCCATAAAAGAAGTGATGGTATGAAATGTTTATGTTCTGCTATTTGATACTGTATTCTACTGCAAGCTTTGTCTTATTTCATAAACGTACACAAGCTTAGAAATCTTATAACACTCTAATACCTGGTTTCTATGACCTCTAGTCTTTCTTTTCAGGTACTAAAATATTTTTCTTTCATTTCTATATCACATAAATTTCCACCCTTGTCCAATTTAATTACTTTCATCTTAAGAAACTGAAAAGCTATAGAGCAACTTCTTATAAAAAATGGTGGAATTTACAAATCAAGGATTACAGAGACATTCCTGTAAAGCAGAAGGGTAAGGGAAAATGACACTAGTTTATAAAACAGCTGTATGCCATTCACAAAATGCACAAGTGATTTTCCTCACTAATTTCTGTGTGTACCTGTAGGGTGAATTATAACCAGAAAAGACTGACTACTGGAGCTTTTTAATTTTACCAATGCTTAGCAGTGCCCCACCATTTCTATTATAGTACCAAATATACACATCAACTACTTTCACTATAAATCTTCTTTTATGAGATTGTTTTTAAACTTTTGCCTGTTTGAAAGTCAATGATCCATTTTGTGCTACTCCTAAAAGGAAAAAAGAAAACTCCACATCAGCACCCCAAGCCCACCCCAGCAGTTCCCAGTGCAAAACAAGCCCTGCATTAACCCCTGTGCATCCACCTCCGGAGACAATGCCATAACTGCACAGCAACACAACACAGAATCACAGAATATCCTGCACTGGAAGGGACCCACAAGGCTTGCACAGGACACCCCAAGAACCACACCCTGTGCTCAAGAGTACTGTCCAAACAGTCCTTGAATTCTGTCAGGCTTGGTACTGTGACCACTTCCCTGGGGAGCCTGGGCCAGTGTCCAACCACCCTCTGGGTGAAAAACTTCTAATATCCAACCCGAACCTTTGAGGCCGCTCCCCTTGGTCCCCTCGCCGGTCACCAGAGAGGAGAGATCAGTGTCTATCCCCGCAAGCCCTTGGTGAGGAAGCTGAGCCCACGATGAGGGCTCCCCTCAGTGTCCAGCTGAGCAGACCGAGACCTCAGCCACCCCTCACACACACGGCTTCCCCTCAGGGCCCGTCACCTTGCCCGCCTTTGAACACTACAGAACCGAAACACTGGCTGTCTGAATTCCGCCCTGCCTAGCGAAACTTACCTCTGGCTTAGAGCTGGTACGATTCTTCTTTATTTTCTTCTTTGAGGACATTTCGCTATTCAGTATACGCTGCTGAATACAAAACCGAGGATGAAGTTAGTGAGAAACTGTCCACGATAGAACTCAGCTTTCTCTGTGTCGGCACTTGGGAGAGAACGGGATATCTTTGTTACCTCAAACTATTCTTTGTTCCTTCAAGCTATTACGCTCAGCTCACTTCAGAAGCGGTACAAGCCCGTCCCCGCCGGCCCGGCCCCTCAGGGCAGCCTCCCGCCGCCTTCGGAACGCGCGCGCCACGGCGGGAAGGAAGGAAGGGGAGGAGCGGCCGGCCGGAAAGGGAAGCGGGACACGGGACAGCGCCGCCCCCAGCCCGCTCCGCCGGAGGCCCTTCAAAGCTCCGAAGAATTCACCTAAACATCACTCTCCTCCGTAGTTTTCTGTCAGTTACTCTGATTAAATACAAAAAATAAACCTCAAGTAGTTCCCGGTTTTTTCTCCCCTCCCTTTCCCTAAACTGACGCTGTGCATCTGGAAAAGCAAGCGAAAGACATCGCTTCCGCAAAGATAAAGTGAAAGCTACGGTCACAAACAGTTCAGAAATTAATTTAAACAGCGCCAAAAAAAAGTAGGCTTTAGCTTGAAAATATAAAATTCCATCTCTGGCAATTAAAGTGTTAAGAGGAGATTTAGCAATTTGTCACGTCCCGTCAGTTGGAGGGACTGCCACAGCTCTTTATCCACTGGCAGTGGTGACACCGACACCCACACACACCCCTTTGGCTTTAGCCAGACAAACTAAAACGGTGAAATACACACTTTAGGCTTAAGAGGTGGTAAGTTCTCTTTAGACTTCTATTTTGCTGGCTATAGCACCTAGCCCCATGAGCCACAAATAATACAGGACAAATTTGTTTCTGTAGTGATAGATGCTTTTCCAGAAAGGTTTCTTCAATAGAATGTTGTTAAGAACATAAACCTTGGATCCAATTCTCAGCTAGCTCCAGTAGGTGATGTGTGGTGACACTTCCCTGCCTTTCCAAGCAGCATAGACACAGATTTGAGTATGTTATTCAGTAAGTGACAAATTTGGTTTAGGTTTCCCTCAGTATGGAAGAAATGTATAGAAGAAAATACAAAATTACTTGAGAGGAGAAACTCTATAGTGAGTAGGAGCAGAAGTTTGCTTAGCATCTTGCACTGACATCTATATTCTCATGGAGCTTTAAATAATGTGTGGGTGGTGGTGCTTCCTCTACCCTGGTCTGGTAACTCCATCCCTGAAATCTCTCAAACCATACCCCTGATTTAAGCCAAATGCATGGAGTGAGGGCAGGAATAAGGAAACCCACTACCACCCAGGCAGTGTTTCAGAAAACTCCACCTTTCACTTAAGTCATTTGAAGTGATGGTAAGAACACTGCCAGGAAAAAGACAAAAATAAAATATTTGCTTGTTTAGTAAAGAATTGAAAGAGCAAGTTACATACAAGAGCATCCTTTTCTTACAAATATTGGCCAACACCTTAAACATAAAAAGTCACTTTCCAAAAGCAAAAGTGTAAATAACCAGCCTTTATACTGTATTTAGTATGTCTGTAGCAGTGGAGTTTTACACCTTGTCAGTTAGCATATTACACCTGGGCTCATTAGTCAGCAGCATTTTTCCTTGATAAACAAACACATCACAGCATTGAAATGCAGAAATATTTATTTTGGTTTCCTTCATTGGTTTTGAAAATTGTTTTGGTTTTATAAAACATAGAAATAGCCAACACTAAGCAAACATTTGAATTTCAATGTAAAACTACTGCTCTAACAGTTGACTTGGATTTGTGTACCTGAATTGTATACACATACGAAATTATGCTACAGAGTAGTGCATTACAATCACACACAAATCTTAGTGCAAACCTTGTTGTGCTTGTATTTTACATATATCCATGTTTTCAAAAAACAGCAATGAATGTTAATGCAAAACCAACTCTGTTAAGGATAGCAAAAGACTTATGCTGTAATAAGGCTTATTTCTGCTGATTTTTCAAACAAAAGGTAATAACTAGTTATTTTGCAATTTATCTGGGAATTAGGTTTTTATCCCTGAACAAATACCTATCCTGGGCCAACACACAGTTCTGTTGGCGTGTATAAATCATTCCAATTGCTGCAAAGCATCAGGCAAAAACATTCTACCTGACCTATTTTGCTATTCAGTGAAAAGTACTCCATGGCTCATACATAAAGCACAGAAAACAGGTTATGTCAGAAGCTCTTCCACTTAGAGAGGGCCTGGCACATTTTTATAAAAACACATTTTAAATACAAGTTCATTACAGGGCAAAAAGTGTCTGGTACAGGTGCAATGTTTACCCTGACTGTTAGCATAGCCCAGCCTTCTGATTTGGTTTTTAGGTCTCTAGTGTTCTTGCCAGAGTTGGGATCTGCTCATTTGCAGGGCTGGCACCACTCCAGAATCATGCTAATGTAGCAGAGGCTACACTTGCTGAATGAATTGCATCCACACAGTGCAGAACCACCATATGCAGACTCTGAGAAACTTCTATTCATCAATCTTCTTTGTGTGGAGTGCTGACTTCTACCTTATAGAAGTACATCCCATAACTGGCTGCAGATGTAGAGGGGAGATACAGCTCAGATGCCTTGCCCCAGTTAATATTGGGACTAACAAAAGATGTGATACCAGCCATGCAAACTGTAAGGGTTTGGGGTTTTTGGTGGTTGGGTGGGAGGGGGCAGTTTTGAACAGCTTAAGTAATTTTTCTGAGAATGCAAGATACTTAGAGGCATTTTCAAAGCTGTCAAATCCTTTCTGGAATTGACAACTGCAAAACACACTGCAGACAGCAAACATGCTGGCAATAAAACCTTAGCCCCTTGGTGAAGGTGAGTCCCATTTTTGACCAAGGAAATATTAAATAACTTACATATAGTTACCATTTATAGTTAAGGCTCTTTTTGGAAATTGTAGGTCACCATAAAAACAGTATGCAACACGACTTGACAGTAAGGCAGTGTTCCATTTCTTCAATGTTCCTATGGCAAGTACCCATTTTTGTACAAGTTAATGATTGCACAGTTTCCTTCCCTATTTTTGCTGTAGTCAAAATACAGATACGAAGGCCAACAGTAACAGACGTGTGCCACTTTCCTCATTCCATTTGCAGTTACATTTTGGCATTAGCATAGAGTTCATCTATCTGTGACTGGAAGTATTTTCGCAGTTCTGGTCTCTTCGCTTTCAGTGTTGGTGTCAACAGGCCGTTTTCAATAGAAAACATTTCAGTGTGCAGGACGATGTCTTTCACCTGGAAAATAAAAAGTTACTAGCCAAGCTGTATTCCTTGAAATAGACAAGACTATTAAAAACTCGCCCAGATATCTTACCAAAGCCCATCACTTGAAAAGTTTTCCAGACACAAATTAAAAGCAGTTTTTGGAGAATCAGATCATATTGGTGATGACAAGCTTAAAGAATTAGGTATTTGGTTCTCATAAGCATCATACCTGTTCAAATGACTTCAAACCAGATTCTTTCCCAATTCTCACCATGTCCTCCAGAATATATTTTTTTACATCCTGTGGATACAGAAATATGCTATATAGCTTCATGCTTCCATAAGCAGCAACTTGAAAAAGTGGATGCAGAACAGCTAACCATTCAGTTAGATATGCCCCTTACCTTGTTTCTGCATAGCTCTTGATAGGAGCCTTCCAATCCCTTTTTCTTGGCCCAGTTGTGCAGAGTATCAGGATCAGGTACCACAACACCTACTAAGAAGGCCTAAAAAAAAGAGAAAAGCTTGACAAAAATTCCTAAGTCAACACTTTAGTTCCTACACATTTCTTTGGGGAGCATTTCTGATCCTGCTGTGAAGTCAGCAGCTTTCTCTGATGCCCACCTGAACACAGCAAGTGCAGTTCAGTTCAGCTGAACTGAAAGAATTAATATCCACATTTTTCTTTACACTTGAAAACCCCCAAGATATCCAGGTTCTTTCTTGGTATGCACGGGTTTTTCGGTTTTGTTTTTTGGGTTTTCCCACTGCACACTGTTAGCAATTTATATACAGTCATTGATATGCAAATTAGTTTAGCTCCACTACCTGGTGTGAAACTAAATCCAGAAACATGCTATGTAACTGCTGGAATCCTATCAGAACCAAAATGCATAATGATAATAGTTTACAATAAAAAACTAAATTTCAGTCCCACAATTTGGGGTGAGGGGAAGGAAGAAAGGAAGGAAGACTTCGCTGGAGTCTCCTTTTGCATTCATTTTTAAAATTACCTGAAAGATGCTTACCTGCAAGCTCTCTCCATGGACAAACACCTGTGCAACAGCTTCACATCTCAGATACACATTCTCTATTTTCTCTGGTGCTATGTACTCTCCCTGGGCTAGTTTAAATATGTGCTTTTTCCGGTCAATGATCTTCAATGTACCATTCTGTTGGCAGAAATAACTTTTACTCAGAGGAGGCACTTCAAGTGAAAAACCAATCTACACACCATAGGCATGCCACACTGGCACAGTGAAACTGGTAAAACCAGAGAATAGTCAAACTAGTGTTAGAAGAAAATAGGTTATGTATCCATCTAATCTGAAGTGGGGAAAGCCTCAGCACTGGCACTGTCGATACTTTTTTAGGCCCAGGCACACAGATTCAGCTACAACAGTGATTATCCACAAATTCTTGTCTTTCACCTAACTAATTCTGTTCAATACCAAATGTTTTCTAATATATTTATTAAATTTCTGCCAGTAACTATGAAAGTATTATTGCAGCTGTGTAAGTTGACTTACTGGTAGCCACTTCCCAATATCTCCTGTGTGAAGCCAGCCATCTTTGTCCAGAGCCTCCGCTGTTTTTTCTGGATCTTTTAAATAGCCACGAAACACATTTACCCCTTTAATACACACCTGAAAAGAGCCATTTGTTGAAGGAAAGTTAGCAATCACTACTATAAAAAAATTCATCCTCCAATGATTCTTAATGCCCATTAAAAAGGAAAGAGGAAATTTGTGTTTGTACAGGAACTTCTACTCATGGTTTTTGGAGACCTAATGTTTTCCATTGGTATGAAATTGAATAAGAAGCAATTGGAAGGATGTAATCTCTTCCAGTCTAGCAGTAGTCTTCCTACCCACTATTTGAATAATTGGAACCTATCAGAAAAAATTTGGTTTTATTTATGTGAAAAAATTCTGCTAGATCCAGAAATACGATCTCTCAGCCTGGAAACATGTTCATTTCAGCTTTGGTAAACAGCAGGGGCATTGTGCTAAAACTAATGGAGAAAAAAACAGTTGTGTATCAAGCAAATAACATTTGTTGTCCAAAAACTAGGCTAGAATGAATTACTAATGTAGCACAGCAATCAACTTTTGAAAAACTTTCGGTGCCTACCCATTATGCTGGTGAGCTACAATATAATGAACATGAGATGTTGTCAATAGGAGGGAGATCAGTATCAGTGAGGGTTCTCATGACTTTATGGAGACAAACTTAGGACCAAACTAATGTAATATTTGCAAAGCAAGTAACTTCTGTTCTAAAATAGACCTTACCTTATCTGGAAGGATACAAATAAAAGAGGACTCTACATGTCCTAGTCAAGTCAAAGACTGAATAATCAAATGTTAATTTTTCACAGCCCCTGAGATCACAGCAGGTCACAGCTTTTCCCAGTAAGTTGGCTGTGACAGATAGCCAACCATTTATCTGTATCCTGCTAGCTGGCACGGAGACCTCTTCTGCATATGCTCATATATAATTCTATTCACATATTTATTCTTCTTGACTGGCGAAAGTGAAAACCAAGGCTGACAGAGCAGAGAATATTGCAAGCTTACTCTCAGAGAAGGGACTAGAAATACTTAACCCAAATAAAAAAACCCAGAAAATAAGGAAGAATATTTCTTTTAGGCAAATGCATAAGGAGAGCCAATTCAAAAGCAATGGGCTTTGAGTTCTGTGAAGCAAGTTACAATACTTTTTTTGTTATATTTAGAATAGTTTATACTGAGGAAATTAGGCCTGAAAGACTAAGAGGGCAGCTGATACATTAAGGAGCTACCATTTTTATTCAAGTCCAAAGTAATTCCTAATGCAGCACATTTACACATTAACTGAAAGCAAAACACTTTTAGGAGATTTAAAAAAAACTATTTAACTATTTCTCATTATAAGAATTTATACTCAGTTCCTCTAGCAAACCAAGCTCTAAGAACATACTGAAAGTGAAGCAAAACTTGCTGTTGAAGACTAAATATGGAGTCATATGCAAGATAGATGACTTTTGACATTGATCTTCACTTGCAAGCAGTTTCCCACCACAAAGACCAACAAAATCCTTGAGTATTTCTGGGAGTTAAAGCTCAATCATTTGTTTCTAGTCTCATACGAATCACAACCAAAACAAATAAATAATATAAATCCTTTATAGCCACAGATGAGTTACTTGCTTAAGCTATTTTTAATTTCTCACTCCCCCAGTTGCCCCCACAGCCTCTTGAAAGCATATGAAAGACACCATAGTTAATCTGCCTTCAAAGCTTGGGGAAAATAAATTACTACATGAACATCTCTTCAAAGTAGATACAAAGTTAAATCTGTATACACTTAATTTTGAAAAAATATTTTAGAAGACAGCATATAGCATCACATGTAAAGGTGAGTCCTCAAAATGCTATTTGTAAAACATACATGTTCAATTTGTGCAGATTGCATAAAAAAGTTCAGAAAAATGTGCAGGCAGGCATCACAGATCATCAGCAACCTTCATGGCACTTGATGTCCATTTCTCAGAAGTTGCCAGCCACTTTAAGTGACCTCATCTCACAGATCACAAGCTGGGTAACTGGCTGTACACATCAGCTGCTCTCTGGCCCTTGGCAGCAGGGTGGGAGGGAAGCCCTCTGCCAGCATTCTGCTGAAGGGTAGCTGCACTATGAGGTGGCCACACTTCCCAGCTATTCCACACTTGGAAGATGTTGCCTTGTCAAACAGCCTTATGTATGGTCATAAAACCATCTGCTAACCTGTGGGATAACATTGCTATGTAAGCTCTTTCTTCTCCCCCCCCCATTTACTATTTCCTGATTTGCTTCTTTGAATCATTAACTAGTATGGCATGCAGGCATTTTAGATTTTATGTAGCAGGCCATGTTTAGCACTTTTACTAAACTCAGTTATTTCAGGAACAAAAAACAAAAATTCCAAAATTTCCCAAGAGGCTCATATTGCCTTTCTTACTTACCTCACCCTCTCCTTTGGCAGCCAAGTAATTCATTTCTTGTACATCAACAAGCTTGATGATATTGCATGGCATTGGTGCTCCAACATGACCTATTAAATACAGTAACACTTCAATAGCCTGATGCTTTTTAGTCAGATTCTGAAAAAAATAAGCTGCTTAACACTGAAGAAAGATGGAAAACTGATTTCTGGTAGCTTAAATTTGCCAGGACTGAAGCATTAAACTCTCAGATATCCCTAAGAATGTTACAAGCTGAACCATGTATTCAAGCTTGCTTTTTCTTATAATCAGGATCCTCACTCTACAGACATATTTAAGCAGCAGAAGTCCCATACAGTTTCCATTAGCAATATGATATCAGTTAGAGAGCTAGAGATGTAACAGCTCAGGGAAGTACAAACTCTTGATTCCCAACACCAAAAAATGCCATTTTTATTTCTAGAACTGCCATTATACACAGAAGATTTGTGCTTGATAGAAACTACAAGGGTTAATACTGTGACCTCCCTTCTCCTAAAGCAACTTCAACTTACAAGAACAAATCCTATTAGAAGTTTGAATTACTGAACATTCATAGCTATTTAGGGCAGAAATGTCAAGGGATCTCTTCAATTTTTTTTATTTCACTTGAAGAAAACCAATCTTATCCTTCGTGATAGGTGAAGAATAAATAAAGTGATCAGGGATAAAGTTAGTGAAGATTAAACAAAGTGATCAGGGACCTCTAAAAATTTCAGTAATCCTAAAATTTAACAGACAGGTAGACAGCTGAACATCATACCTGCAGTCCAGTCACCAGGCAATGACAGGGAGCATCCAGCTGTGCATTCAGTCTGTCCATAACCTTCATAGAACTAGAAGGTGAAATCAAAATATAATCTAAAGACCATTATTTTTCAACACAGTTTCTTCATTAAAATGCAATTAATATTATGTTTATTTTTTCTAAAAAACTCCTGAAATATTAGTTTTATCACAATACAGTTTTAAGTGCTAATATTCCACCTTCAGTTCCAATATATACTCCAAAGTTTCACACAGCATGGGACACCTGTGTAGACTAAAACAGAAAACAGGAGAAGAAGCAAGAATGAAGTGAAGAACCATAGCACTAGTAGTGACTTCATTCACATAATTTAAAAATAGGTTTGTCTGAGACAGCCAGAAATGGAATCCCTATGCCACATGACAGCTCTGTGATTGCTATACACATGACAGGCTTCCCTTTTCTATGCAAAATGCATTGTTACACCAGCACACCACTGAAAAACTTCAGGAAATTATGGAAGCCTGACATTTTAGATTATTTTGCTTTCTATCCTTGAAATTTAATTTTAATTGAATTTATTTAATTTCAACACATTTGTTCTATTTTATGCCATTGCTGTTCAAATTTTGCCTCCAGAAGCTTATACTTTGAAGAGGCTCTGAAGATAAATGCAACATGTGCAATTTGATTCACCTCATGTTCAAAACAGCAACACTACAATATTACCACACGGATTATTAGATTTTCTACAGTAGTTAAAAATACTTCTGTAAGCAAGGCAAACTCCAGAAAGTTAAATAAAGTAGGTAATTTATTGCTTACTGCAGCCTACAAAAAAAATCTTTCCTAAAACAGGTCAGCTGGTTACTTCAGTTAAAAGACTTTGGGATGATACAGAAATTTAGGGGACTGAGAAAAACTCAGGAAGAGAGCATGCACTTGTATCATCTCCAAGAATACTAGAAAGAGTTATCCATATAATCAGACTGCTAGAAAAGCTCTAACAAGGGAACTCTCTAAGGGAGAGTAGAGATGTTAAACACTCCAGGAGCCAAGTATTAAAATATTTAGGGTTTGGGACTTAAGGCCAGGCAACTCACCTGACAACCAAGAGCTGTTCTCAAGAAGGTCAGTACACTTGCAGACACAGGTGCTGCTCCTGTGACCATCAGCTTTACTCTTCCTCCCAAACTTGCCTACAACAGACACAAGATACTGTGGACACCAAAAGCATTGTAGAAGTATTTCCAGAGTCATCTTCTATGACACCTTTAGCCACTGTTCACCTACAGTGCCACCCACAAATGTTAGAGAGTAAAAGTTTAGTCTGCTATTGCAAGCTGTTTTTCTTGCAGTGCTTCTAGTCTCATTAATGGCTGGAAGATAGAGAATCTCAAACAAAGTATCTGTACATGGTGTCACTGCAATGCAGACTCTGCAAAAAGGAGCTTAGGCCATGGCCCCAAGCGACGGCTTTATATTTAACTGCCTTGTATCAGTTTCTCATACATCCTGAATGCTACAAAAAGCAGCAACATAGACATGTTGTATGGCCAAGGTTAAGGCCATATCAAGTGAATGTCAGATATAACAACATGCATGACTTAGTGACAAACAGGGAGACCACAGTGGGGGTTACAGGTGGCACTGTGTTATACTTAGCATTCTTCCTTCAGAAGGACAATGTTTGCTTTCAAAGCAGTAAGAGAGAGGCACCAGACTGTCTCAGGTGACTTAATACAGTTAGCCGATACATATGACAACTAAGGGAATTGAAAAAATGAGGTTGAAAATAAAAAGCCAGCTCTGATTTTTACTCTGAGTAGCCAGGTAGTCTTAACTCAGTGAAAAAGCCATAGCAAATTATAAGTATTGGTATGAAATCCACCAATTGCAAAGTTTAACACAGAGGCTTTCAAGCATACCTGTATTTTACGGAAGATGACTTTATCCCAGAAACTGTTATTTCTAACTATACCACTTCTGAGTTCTGCTTCTTTCCTCTTGGAAGCAAAGTCCAGCAGCCACCTCTTTATTGAGGAATCTGCCTGCCCAAAAATCTATTAAGAAAGATGAACTATGGTTAGAATTCTCATAGACTACCATTCCCTTTTTCTAACATATGCATGCATAGAGACTCTTAACAGTGAAAACCAAACAAATTAAAACAACTTTTATTGATAGGCATCTTAATTCTAGTAAGAAATACTTGTGAATTTTTATTTTGATCTCAGTTCAAGAGTTTAAATCAGCGCTTAACAAATTCTTGATATGCATCAAACTTTGTGATGTTGTTTCAATGCATAATTTCTTCATTAACATGTATGAATGAAAATGGTTTACTTCTCTTTTCTAGTATCACTAAAATCCAAATTGAGCATAATCCTCAGCATTTTCTGAAAAGAACCCTACCATAATACATAATGTAAAACATGGTGTTGTGAGCAGATGCAGGTCACTTCAGAAATACCAAATGGAGATCTGTCTTGCATATACAAATTTGCCCTTTAGATCACTTTTCAAAGTCTCCTAGTTGTTCTTAGGAAGGCAGAGAGCAGGCTCAATAGCAAGCCAAACATTAGTACATTCATTTGGAAGGAGGAAGACTCAGCATTATGACTGAAATGACTGCAGCATTATGCCCCCCTGCTATGGCAATTCCCCAACCTGCCAGCTTCACATGCTAGGTCACTGCAAGGGTGGGTGAGGTGGAAGCCTCAGGGCAGCAGACTAAAGAAGCAAGAGGAAATCATGAGAACAAAGTCCCAAGCTTTGACTGTGCTTCTCCAATTCCAGTAGAGAATGTGTGAGCAGAATAAGGAGCTACATTTTAAGTACTAAAAGCTAGTCTCACATTTTCCTCCCCTCCAAATGGACTCCCGAGCCAAACAGAACCTTGTCTCTAGCCTCATGATCTGAGAAATTTCCTGGCTAAGACAGCATAGACAGCTCTGCCATTTCTTTAGCAGTCAGAGGATTTATTATATCCTTTAGCTCCCCTGGTTGTACCCTAAAAGGAGTCAGTCACCCATATGCAAAAGGCCAGTTAAAATCTGAAGCTCAGGAAAGAATCTACTTTCAAATTCCCATCTCAGTTAACTGTGAGCAGGCACGCAGCACACACAGGAGAGTGAGGCTACAGACACCTCCCCAGCACTCCCAATTGGCTGGTTTACAGTTCTCCCAGCTAGAACACACTCTGGCTGCCATGTAGGAAATTTGTCTGTGTCCATGCAAACGCAGGCAAACACCTGACCTTGCTTTGCAAATTCCACTCCGTGAGTCAGATGCTAAAAGTGTGGCATGCAGATGCCAAGCCTCATTTTCGTGTTGTAGACTAGACTTAAATAACTTGCTCAGAGCAAACACTAAGTCATGAATCAAGATAGAGAGAATCAAGTCCCCTAGTCAGACTTTTCAACACTAGTATTTGCTGCCTGAAAGTGTTTTAATGCAACTAGTACTATTCCCTGCATTTTCAGCTCTCTTTTAGAAAGAGATGCACACATTTGTTAGCATGCCAATTTAATATCCCAGACACAGCAGTTACTCCTACTCTGCCAGCAGAAACTTTATGGAGTCTCTTAAAAGCCTGCACTCATGCCTGTAGACTTACCTTGTCAAACATTCTGTTCAACAGTCTTGGTACTACAGGAAATACAGTTGGCTGCAGTGTTTTTAGGTCATCCATGAGGAGTCTGATATCCCCTTGAAAGAATCCTATCCGGGCTCCATGGCACAGAACCACACACTGTTAGAAAAAAGTAAACGCTCTGAAAACACAGGAGGTACAATGTGTTCCAGCTCTGTGTGTATGACAGTCCTATGCAGTGTGGATTGACCTTAAACCCTCTCAACTTCTGGAGTAGTTTTACAGCAGTCTCACACTAAGACAGCACTAGAAAGATCAAGTAGAAAGACACATCTGGTGTACACAAACCACACTTTCAAGCTTAGCACAAAAGCCTCTATCCAAAAAGGGCAGTTGGTCAAATAAGGTAATGCTGGTGAGCATCAAGACCTAGCAAAAGACTGAAAAGGAGAACTTCTCCATTTGAAATAATTAGCAAGCTTGTTTAAAAATATTAGACTTGTTTTTCCCCTACTTTATACCTAGAAATGTTGCATTTATAGTCCGCACATGCTATTTTACTAGGCCAGTAAAATAGCATGGATTAGAGGATTTCTGCCTACTTGCTACTTCATTTCCAATCCCTGCACTCTGGTTTTCCTTCTCATTTCACAGGACTGATGTGAGCAGAGGACTTGTTCTTAACCAAGATGCTCTTCAGAAGATTCTAGCAGAGCCAGAGCTTATTTGTGTATCACTTCAGACCCACATAAAGGTAGGCAGACTAAATCCTGTTGTGTTAGATATTTTCTGTCTAGAAGCTAGAAGACTAGGAGTTTCACCACCTACTTTACACACCTCACTTTATTTTCCTACTTTTTTAGTGTTTAACATCTCTCCTCTCCCTTGTGTTTATACCTATCTGCTTTTCCTTCATTCCCTACTATCCATCCTCTTATTTACTGCATGAGACACACAAAAGTGTCACTTTCCCCCCTACCTATATTTTACCACCATCTGCTAAGAGCAGCAAATATCAGTCCTTATGGACTGAGCAGCAACTGCCTTTACTAAGCAGGAACAGTATAATTGTCAAGCCAAGTTCATTGACCCTCTAACTTCCACATGATGCCAAAACCAAGGAAAATCAACTTTACAACAGGACTGTAAAGACTGGTTCTCACAGAGCCTGTGTTCATATCTACCCCAAACAGCAAGAAATCTTTTCTACTTTCTACCAATAATGTCTTGGTTAATTTCCTTATGTAGTTATGCCACCTATTTTGTACAGGCAGAGAAATACTGCAATCCAAACACTTTTAATTTTTTCTTTTAAAATGAAAGCTCCTATCCTGTTTCTACTGCATAATCAAGAGCAGAGCTGTTTGCATGTTCTGGTGCAAGACAGGGAAGTAGAACAGACATGGAGGTATAACTGATATCAAGGTGACCAGGAAGAAAAGTGCTGAATGCCCAAAGGCACCTGTAGACCTCAGCTGTGTACTATTCCAAATCTTTGTAGCATATATATCTACACACAAACACATATATATACACACACAGACATATATATACATACACACACAGACACACATGAATATAAACATTTTTGCTTATATATATACACACACAGACTTTCTACAGAAAACTTAGGATTCCTAATGGAAGTCATACAACAATTTCTGGCTTCATATGCATTTTTCATGCTTGCATGGATGCTCCCTCTATAAAACTTCAACATATGTATTTGCAATCTCACCTGAGGAAGAGGTGTTAATTCAACTTCAGTAAGTGCAGTAATTAATACATGAACTTCTTACATCCTGTAGAGCACAATTGCAGGAATTGCATCCATTCAATAATGAATAGCACCCAAAATGGGCCCAGAGGTCTTCAAGACTGCCAGCATTAAGACAACTGCAGCCATTTCATTCTCAAAAATTAAGCCTCAGATTTTGCTACATGTTAAAACAAGTGATCCCAGAGAACTTCAAAGTTTGTCATTGACATGGCTTTAAAAGCCACTTCCATTTCCTAGAAGAAAATTACCCTGAAACAAAATCCCTTCTTTACTGAAATTTCTTGGAAGCAATGGTGAATTTAACTTAAAATTAGTTTTGTGTAAGCAAACAGAATGCCTCCTTATAAAATAAATTTTTGAAGTTTACAGACTAAAGAATGGCATGGATTTTTAATAATGCATTAATTATACTGGAGGGAATTTCTAGGCAGTGTACATGTGCTAAGGGATTGCCTCATGTTCTAGTAAACCAGTTTCTAATTAACCCTAGCTCTAAGGTTAACGTTTATATTCTGGGATGAAAACCAATTGTCTAGAGCTCACCATGTACTGTTTATGGGACACTGCTTTCCTGAACCTTATTTCAAGCTTTCACACAGATTTACAAGAGTCAAGAAGGAAGAGCATATTTCACCTGGATGCATTCTGTAAGAGAAGTAAGCTTCTCAGTAATTTAGTACAACAAACAGATGCTTACCTCAACAATTCTCTCAAACATATGAGCCAGGGGCAGGAATGATATCAGCACATCATCAGAAGACGGCATAAATGATTTCTGGAAGTGTTAGCAAAAGTTTAATTCTCATTGAGTCTATTTTGCCTAAGTTAAACACAACAGTAAAATCTAGCTCTAGAACACAGCCTCTACTTTAGTTTTGCTTGTAATGAAGCTGCATTGTTTTTTTTTTTTTATTAAAGACTACAGCAATGACTTTCTAGCATGAGTAAAGACACACAGCAGAAACAATCTTTTAGAGTTGAGTATAGTGACCAAATTATTACAACTTATCATTCATAGAATTCTGAAAAGAAATAAATTCTGATAAAAACCACAGAGCTCCATTACATATATTGGGAGAGTAGGGGGACAATAGAGATTAAAATAGCACTGGTTTGAAAAAATATACTTTCATCTAAGATTAGGAAGTTTGTTTACCTTATTTACCCCAAGATCAATATCAAAAGTACCTTACCTGAGCTAATTGTGAGACCAGTTGCTTAATTTAGAAACAGTACTCCTTGCACTAATGAGAAACACACTGTAAACCCATGGCAGAATGTAATCTACATTCACATCAGGATCACTGTACCACTTTAGTTACATCAGAACAGATGGGAAATCTGTTGGGGTCTTGACCCTGGCAGAACAGCCAATAAACATTGACTTCTGACTAGTGGACACAGAGTGCTGTCAAGTAACATTTTCACTTGGATCTTACTAAAGCTTAAGACCAAAGTTAGAGATTTCAATGTTTGTTTCACTCATGAGATTATTTCCCTTCAAGCAAGTTCACAATGTTTATATTTTCAGTTTACCTCTGTAGTTTTCATAAAAGCTGAAGCATTGCTGACTATGTTTTGATGAGTGATCATAGCTCCTTTAGGGTTTCCTAAGGAAGAAGGACAACAGGATTCAACAGTGAAATTCAGATCCTTGAAGTTAATGTAGCAGTGGCAAAACTAATGTGGTAACATTCTTTGATACTAATACATTGTGTATCAACTAAACAAAACACTGTCAAGAACAGCTGGCAGCAGTTAAGTAATCAGTTTATGATGAAGTCTTATAACTCTTTAAGGAGCCCAAAACTTTTAAGAAATCATGACATTTTTTGATATGTCTCTCACTCAAAATTCAACTCTTCTGTGAAGATGCAGCTATCAAATCCAGATTAATTTCTGTTCTCACATCTGTTTTAAAAATATAGCTTGCTGCTCTATTCTTTCCTTATGCTCCATGCCAGTGGGTATGAACTTCACAAATGTCAAGTGAGTGACATCTAGATGGTCTGTTTTGGTCTTACAGCAAGGTTCTTAGACCTATGGAACAATTTTGCTGATAAAGTACAAAAAAAACCACTATGGAAGAATTGATAGTCTGAAGTCTGATGCAGAGCCCTTATTGTTATGTAAATATAAATTCATTATTTGTTTCTAAACCCAAAAACATTAACACCTCTACCCCCCAAGACTGCAACTCTGTATTAACAGGAAAAAAATTTAAAAATCCAAGGGAACTTTACTGTAACACTACCCCAGCTACTACTTGCCAAAAAGATGCAGCAGCAGGGGGGAATCTTGCAGGGGAAGTAGGAGGGCATCTGAATTAATTTTGCACATACAGAATAATAAATTCCACATAATGCAACAAGGCGTACCTGTTGTTCCACTGGTGAAACAGATGACTGCTAGATCTTCTGGCTTTGGAGGCTACAAGAGTTAAGAAAGTATTAGTATGGTTAAGACAGCAAGGGAAAATATTTTCCTGGACAAAACATCAGGGTACTAGTGTTATTTCTGAGCTATGGGAGATAGGGAGATTTGCTAGCTTGATCTAAAGAATGCTCACCAGCTTCACATTGTCACTTGAACCAATTTCACACTTACCATAGGTTTTTGCCTGTGTGCTCTTCCTAGCTCCTGCAGAAAGGAGAAGAAAGTGTAGACATAAACATGTAGCTTTCTTGCTTTAAATTTACCAAACATTACTAAATACCATAATACTTCATTATTTAGACTCTCTGCTAAGGCATTTAACTTGTTTAGCAACCCAGTGCAGCAATCCCTACCCATGGCTGGAGGCTGGATGGGAACCAGATCTTTAAGGTTCCTTCCAACCAAAGCATTCTGTGATTCTCTGGTTAATGTAAGAGTAACAAAAGCTTTAAAGCAAAAATACATAGAATAACTACCATGTTCTACAAATGAAAAAGTGATAAATTATCTAAAACTCACAAGGCTTTCTCCAGCTAATGAACTAGAAGTCACTAGGGAAGCTCAAGGTTATGATAAGACAGACAATTAATCAATCCTATACCTCATGGAGATGTGCCACCAACAATTATTGGTTAAATGAAGGAAGACATTGGTGGTTTGAACTCCTTCTATACAGGAGGAGTTCATTGGTGGTTTGAACTCCTATACAGGAGAAACTCATCCAGAACCCTTCTTCCTCCTTAGTTATTCAGACCTGACCACTGATGTCAGGGTTCTTCAGGCAAAAGGGAAAGGACACCAAAACAATCCTTTTACCACCAAGAGTATAGCAAATAAGAGGAAACATTTGCAAGTCAATGTTTAGTATCTATGAGCTTTAAAGTTTCAAACCAAGACTTACTACTGTCATGCCTATTTAAAACTAGAAACAATACTACCTTAAGGGCTTATGCAAATTAAAGAGGTCCTTCTGTTAAGTATATCCTTGGAAGAAGGGTATATTTGAGGACAGACATCAACTTCACCACTGCCTTTATGTTCCAATTGCATAATAACAGCATATTCATTCCTTTGAACCCTAGAGTTCTTTAGTATCATGTACCTCTAAGATTTACCCAAGGAGGTTTAAGACAAAGGGAATGTCTGGAAAGACAGTTAACATTCCCATGCCTGTAGGCTTGCCTTTTTGAAAGGGTTCATTATGCAAAGATTTACCACTATGGCAACATAGCTGTCTGCTCAAAACAGCACCTCCACTTGATTTACGACCACAAGCTCAGTACCTCCCTACAACCTGCTTTGAGTAAAATCTGGGATTTACTGAATATACAGCTGAAGTCTCCAGACACTTGTTTTGATCTCTTACAACAAAACTCCACCATCTCTTCCCATTAAAGAGCCATTTATTTACTCAGCTACAAGTAACCACATGATACATATTGGGCATCAGAAACTACACTGATGGCTTCTAGGGCATACGCAGCAGAACAGTTCACATAACCCATGCACAGCTGAGCAAGAAACTCAAGCCAGAAATCCAGAAAACAACTACTCAAAGCTAGAAATAGTCATTCTAGTCTAAGCTCCTAAACAGCTCATAGTTACCTTTCAGGAGACACTCAGTCTCTAAGCCCTTAAAAAAAAAAACAAGTGACAAAGCTTTCCTGTTCATGGAAGGACTACTACAATTACTTAAGCTTGCCTCTAACTTCTTGTCAGAGATTTAAACAAAAGGCTCTTGGAACACCTATTACTTAACACTTGATGTTTGCATTAATGAAATAAGAGCTATATACTACTACTGAACATCACTACTTATGCATACAAACACCTTTTGTAAAGGCAACATTTACCCTCAGTTTTGTTTTTCCATAGCTAGAAGATCCAGTGGAAAGCATCTTCCTCTGTCAAAAACTGCAGTTCAGCTCAAGGAAAGAATCTCATTTTATTCTAACAACTTACAGTTTGGCCACTCTTTTTTTAAGTTTAATCCAACCCTTTGGCCAGTGAACTGTAAGCCATTTAACTCTAGCCCTACTTCATGTTTTTAGCCGTGTTTTAACCTGGCACTCAATGAGGCCAGTTTGCCAGTCAGTCTTTTAAAAGAAGGTGTGCTGACATTGTTGTATCTTTACCAGAAGGTGGCCCTATTAACATAGCTGTCTTAACTGCTATGAAAACAAGTTCAGTGAAATGAGGCATTTCACACCAGTTACTGACACCTGCACAAGACAAGTACATTTATCTGGAGATAGTCAAAGCCTAGTGAGCCAAGCCTTCATCAGAACTACATCTGAAACCAGGCTAAACCAAATTTCATAATCTCAGAGCAAACATATACAACATGCAATTTGATCCTGGAAGAACATTCTCCAAATGAGTGAAGTTATGAAATAAACTTGCATAAGAGATCTATGCACACAAAAACTACATGCAAAACCAAGACTTGAGATCGGGTGGTTAATTAAAATGATTGCTACTTTCAAAGCCTGAAAGTTCATTCCCCTGTATCACCATAACCTTATCCTTATAAGAAGCTGACTGACATGTTCCTTCTCCCCCAGAAAACATCTTGTAGATTCAGTGTACAGGGAAAAGTGCCATTTTTCAGAAGACCAAAGCCTACACAGGCTCTCCTTGAAATAAGAATTTCTGAAATATTAGTCACAGTATATAATTATCACATTATGCTTCACATGGGCAAGCCTTAACACTGAGATCTAGTCTTCAGTCTTCGACTATGTTAATAACCTTTCATGCTGTCATCTTGGTATATCTACTTTTATACTTTGAGCATTGTGAAATACCATTAGCAAGTTGTTTTCCTCCTATTATTTTTTATATTTTTGAGTAAACTCCAATCCAAGAGATAGTTAAGGATTTTGAAACTAATCCATGGCAAGCAGTTAAGCAGGTTAAGCATTCTTACCTCTATTTCTCTCATGCTGAAGACTTCCACACCACACTTTTTACCACGTTCCACAAGATCCACATCAAAAGAATCCATGATAACAATGGTGTTGAGTATTGGAGTTTCTCCCTTTTCCACACTGGTTAGCAGAAGTCTGGCCTTGTCAGGTTTGTCACAGAAAACCAATGACAAGTCAGCTGATGAAAAAGAACTATATTATCAACATGACAAGTTCAGTTTAGACTAGATCCATATGTACTTCAGTATGTTGCAATGGAAGGCTTTTCTGAAGAAGGCTACAGTTCTGCCCTCACTCAGCTCTGCCATCATATATTCAGTTGCTGAGCTACTCAAAGTGTCCTACCTTTGTTCACAATGTATGTAATAGCTTCAGCCCCCAGTGTATCATAGAGTGGCACCACCACCATGGAGAATGCATAGCATGCCTGTTCAATGATGACCCACTGCACAAAGAGAAGAGATGAAAGTCACGACATTTTGCTTATTGTTACAGACCTCCAAGAATGATTCATTTTTAAAATCTAACAAGGAGGCTAATAGGATACAGCTCACATGGACAAGTCTTTATAGAAAGTGGCAGTTTTTATTGTTTTTTCACTTTGAATACCTACTCAATTTTTATCTGTGTAAGGAAGAAAAAAATCCCCAAATAATAAAGAACTCTAGGAAAGAATCCAATAAAATTCAACCCTATCCCTAAAAGTAATATTAAGGACTTTTGAAAAAAGCAGTTAACATTAACTGTCTCTTTAGCTTACCTACTAACAGAAAGACTTTGAGCAAGAGTACTCTACTTTTTATTGGGTTTATGTTATTAAGGTAGGCAAAGCTTTTAATTTCCCTTATTACCATGAATCAGTGAAGGACTCACTTATGTCTTGACCACACATTAAATTTATATACACACAGTATTCTTACCCCTACATTATGCACATCTCATTTGATGGTCAGACATGCAACACATGCAAATAAAGTAAAAGTCCTTTGGAAAGTCAGCATCAGAAAGTTTCTCAGCATTTCTCAAGACTAACCATTCCTCTTTATTAGAAGACTTCTATTAAAAAAATGCAATTACATCCCTGCAAGCTGCAGTAAGACAGATTTACCTGCTAACGAGTATAGTACTCAAACATAATGATTATTGCAGCCTTATGATGTGTTATGTGAGTTATGCTTTACAGCCAGCCTATTTTCATCCAAAGTATCATCAAGGTAAGGCAGTAATGCAATTCCTTTTTTCTGATAGTAACTCTTGGGTGTAGTTTGTAACCAACTAGCTACACCAAAATAGAGAATAGCATGTAGCTTCTCAAATAGGAACCTCCAGACACATGAAAAGGTGAGCAGAACTAAAACATTTCTGATTTTCCCATCAAATTCTGACAAAAACTCTCAGTACCTTTAGTCAGTTCCAATGACAGGAAGAAAACAGCATGCATCTTTAAAACTTACCAGAACTTACAATTCAACAAGACTTGCACTAACAAGGGTGTTTCCTTTACCCTCCCTCAAACTGTTACACTTTCCAGGGCTTTTCAGGACTAGCAGCTACCTCCCCCCCCATGATGACAAGTTTAAACATGATTCAGCTGATTATTCCATAAAATATCTAATAGAGACTATGTCAAAGTTGCCAAATCTCAGTTTTACTGATTTTAACTGTTTATTAGGGGCTAGTTTCCCAAAGTACTCTATTGATTCAGACAGGCTTAAACATAGGAAATTTTTCTGACAGCATTCATGCAATGGGCAAGTTGTACACCTCTTGTCCAAAAAGACTTCTTATAAAACTAGTGCAATGCCAGCTAACAGGTAACTAGACTTTCATTAAGACATTACACATACAGGTAAGTCTAAGCAGGCACATTTATAATAGCCATGAAAGGGTCCGCTGAATAGTTCTTGCTAAACGGCATCATCCAGGACATGTAAAAAGGGAACAACTGGGCTGCTGTTCATCAGCCAGAAGTCTAGAAGTTATTTTAATAGGGTGGGGGTCTTCTACAAAGACTTCAGAAGCCATAAAAGCTTCTTGTTGCAGCCTCCAACAACTCTTGCACATCATTCTCAACAGTACAACCAGCATCTTTATTTTCTGGGCTACCAAGACACTTTTTTCCATTTTGCATCTAAAATTATGAGTAAATGTAAATATCAAACCATGACACTCAAGTTCTCTCAAAGCCCAAGCAAGCAACTAGTACTAAATATAGACAGTCAGACTTTTACTTTCTTTTCTGACACGGTTCTGATCTTCTGTTAGGAAAACCATACTTCATTGTTGTGTTTTCTTTCAATCAAAACAAACCCCCCCCACTTCCAGAAGAGATGACTGTTTTCCAGGAACTCAAAGTAATACTTTTATTTACAAATCCAAGTTTTGGTTTTGCTAGGATTTTCCCCATTAGGGGATTTCCCCAGCAGCTGTTCCCTGCAATAACAAATGTGAGTAATTTCACACACAAAAAAATCTTCACATATTCTCCTGTCTGGATTAGTGATTATGACTGGTAAGTCACAACACCCATCCAGTAGTTTTGAGCAGGGAAAATCCCAGATTTGAAATTGTTGGTTAAAAAAAAAAATCTTTTAATCTCATTCCTGACCCAACTCAAAGCAATACAACTTAAGAGTTTCATTTCTGCAATCAGAAAGAGCAAAACTCCATGCTCTCCTTCAGAAATACCCTAACCCAGCAGAGATCATGCACACTTAGCTCTCTAGAGAAACAATTCAAATGGGCACAACAAAAATATGTCTCCCTTTTTTTACTTCTGGTTCATCAGGTTGTATGCACAGGAAGCTGAACTGTGGAGTCTGTAGCTCCATGTCATTTAACAGCTTCCTAACTGAATATATTCCAGCCTTCTTTATTACAGAAATAAATCTACAGCTGTGAGAAATAGAATTCCTTCAGGAAAACCCAAGAGCTTGGGAGTTTCTTGGGGTGTAGCCTGAGAGAGCAAGAAGGAAGCCACAGTCACTTGTCATACAGCTTGCATTTTAGTGACAACAAGAGACCACGACACTGATAGAACTTCTAACCCTGTCAGAACTGTGCATGTCCTTTGATAATGGCAAACAAACAGGAGTGTTTATTAAAGAGGGACAGCATCCTTTTGATAAAGGGTAAGAAGCAGTCCCCTGTCTTAAAATAGGTCTACACTGAACTAGCTCAGTGCAGCAAGTACTAGCTCAAACTATTAAACAAATCTAGATTAGAGAAATTCAGTCCTATAAAACAGATCTAATAAATAAGTCTAGAGAACATATACTTACTGAATATTTCATAATTTTTTAGAAAGGGGAATCTAGAACCACTTATGGGTTAAAATGGATAGGCACTATCAACCTGAATATCCCCATGGCTGTCTCAGGTGATTTTTCATTGTGCCACTTTCAGTCTTTCTACCCATTTTTATTAAATTAATTTCCTATTTTTGCCTTCAGCAGCAGTTTTCCCCTTCCAGAATCTTTGTTCCAGGGCCTCTGGCAGAAACAAGAATTATCACCTTAATACATTTTTGTCCAAATATTTAATCACTAACTGTTCCTCGGTGTTTTAAGTTTAAACACCTCCTTGTGATTTCCTGTCACTTTCAACTGTCTAGGTTGTCCAATATTACTTTTAAAGAGAAACTAAGCAGTGTTTACATTCACTAAGAACTACATTCACTTCCTATTAAACAAGCCACCTCTATAACATGAAAACAAGGTAATTAGTTAAGTTCTTCTGAATTCCCTAATTTCTTTTCTGCTCTCCAGCCTTCTGCATTTAGCTCTAGGGGCTAAAAAACCAAAAAAAAAAAAAACCCAACCAAAACACAACAATATATGACATTATGTCAACTATTAGTTTTGGTTCTTAGGTAAAAAGTGCCATGTCTATAGCTCATGGGTCTACAATGTCAGTCTTTAGGCTTTTCCTAACACCAAATAGGCTCTCAGTAGGGAAGTACACTGACAAGAGAGAAAGGAGTAGGCCCTTTCAGTAACGGCCAGACCACAAATACACAAAATGTTAGTTTAATTACCTCAGGTCTGTTTTGTGAAAAGATTCCTATGTACTGAACATGAGATGGTTTGAAGCCTCGGTGCAGTAATGCAGAACCCACATACTCAGCTCTGTCTGAAACCTGGAGGGGCAAAAAAGAGGGAGAACAAAAAAAAATAAGAGCAAGCTCATAATTGCTAACTCTCCTCAATTATTAATTGGTATGAATGAGAGAGAAGTTTTTTAGGTTTTCGATGCCCTCCATGACTCTGATAACCTAAACACTGCAGTGCCATTACATGGCACTGATTGTAATTATTACATTTGCACTCAATATGCAGCAGAAGAAACACTTGATCCAGTCAAACTTGAAAGTGTTAAGTATAAGTTTAGAGGTTCAGCACACAAACACAGAAAAGGCTGTTTTGCTGTATGTGTGTTAAACCCAAGAAGTGACCCTGGAATGATTAAACATAATATTTCTGTTTAATCACAAGCATTACATACACCCCTCCTTTTACTTCATTCAGTGCCTATGGGAGTAGCATTTCTCCCTTCAAAAAACAATAGAACAAGGAGCCAAAACCCACTTAGTTCTATTAACAAAGCTTGGGAAGGCAATTTTCTAAATTCTTTTTGTATAGCACATGACTCGAAACCATGTTAGTCACATGACCCCAAAAGCAAAGCTTTAATAAAAGAGGTATGCCTAACAAATTCACAGCAAAGTCACCTTGGGAAAAAGTGAGGTCTGTTGCACACAGAAGGTGTTTAATGACCTTAACAGTATGCAATAGGCAAGGTTTATGCAAATTTGAAGACCGACTGATTAAAACAGGAACAACCTAAATGTGCACAGCTGTTAATGGAGATTTGCATACAGATATTTTCAGGGATCAAGAAGCAGAATGCTGCTAGTTAGAAGCACATCTGCTAGCACCCTATACAACTGTCATTCAGACTATGGAGACAAGGTGTCAGGAAGCCCAAACATCACCTGTAGACAGAACTCCTGGTGTAAAGTGAGCCTCTTGGAAGCAAGCACAGTCTGAGTCCCTGAACATTACTTCAAAGCTGCTGCTTTGCCCAAGTTCTAAACAATTCAGCATTGAGATGCCAAGATAACAGTTTTATTTCAGAATTGTTTGGGGTTCACAAAACAGGTGCAGGAGGTGCTCTTCTTTCTCTCTCTCTCGCACATATTTAAGGCTGTTCCTTTAAGACACTGTAATAGGAACTAGCACCTTTCTGCAATATTCTGCTACTACTTTAAAACATATAAATAATTCAAATTTGTTATATCACATTACTGGATGTTGTATCAATGGTCTCAGCAAACAAAAGCAAGTCTAGCACTAAGAGACTACTTACCTCTTTATAGGAGATCCATTCATATGGCTGGTTTGGTTTTCTAAAACCAAGACATGGACCATTATCTAAAAAAAAAAAAAAATAGTCACTCAAAATTCAACCCCAACTCCTCTGTTCTGACACCACTCTTGGTGCTAAGCCCCTAGATTCTCAGCAGACACTTTCAGATGAAAAATGGGTTTTTTTCAGGGGTGCAGGGAAGGAAGCTGAGAAAGACAGAAGCTACAAAGTTTAGGCCAAGGAATGCAGCACTGACTTTATTCACAGAACTCTGTTTCACAAAATAGCAGTTTAATTTTTCCTCAAGAAAATTCGCATCCAATACATCCATCATATTGCTAGACAGAGACCCCCTATGCCCAGCTGCATTTCAAAAGAGTTCAAATATGTAGTTCCTGACATATTTAAAATATTATCTTTAATTTTAGACTTACTTGATACTTGTAAACCCCTTTGGAAAATATCATAAACTGTTCTCACATCATCATAGTAGTAGGACAACAGTTCGTTGCTGCTGAGAAGAGAGGACCTTCGAGCATGCTCACCGCCCTAAGAAAGGCAAGCAGAAAGGTCAGACACCCTTGGTGGCTTGAAGGAATATTCTTCTTGAGAGAACTTGAGAACTATGCAAGGTTTTCCAGGACATTGTTTCAAGAGTCAAACTGCTCCCTACATTAACAAAAACCTGCCAGGCAAAATCTTATTCCCCAGCTACCTATGATAGCAGAGAACAAATGAGAATAGTAAAGTCTAACAAGGGGCATTTTGTCAAAAGCACTTTCTTAACAAATATTTTACTCCATTAGTGCAATATAGACCATAATTAATTTCATCCAGCTTCCTAAATCCAGCCTCAGAGCAGTCTAGACAGAATATTAATGGTGCAATCCCAATATATTTTTCTAATTAAGATGACAGAACATAATCACACTTCAATTATGTGGTTTCAAACCCTAAATGATTTTAAGCATGGTCACCAATACTCTAAACAAGTGTTCTCATAAGCAAAATACTCTGTTCCAGATAGAGTCCTTTAATCCAATTAAAAGTTGCATCTTACAAAAAAGATTTATTTAAATGCAGTCAAGACAATACTATCTTGAAAATTGAAATCACCATTTTTAAGCTATTGAGCACTTAGAGAAGCTGAAATTGGAAGTCAATACAAGAATCTAATAATTCAGATATAACACTGCCTTTTCTAGAGCGACTGATTAAATAATCTCATTTTATAGAGAGCAATCAAGTTTCACAAACTACAATTATGCAATTACTATTAGGCCACAGTTCTTAATTAGTCTTGTTATCATGACAGACACCTACAAGCAAGTTTTTATCAGGAACAGCCCAGCTGGTTAACCAGAGGGTCTTGAGTAAACACTGCGTAAGATTTTCTCTATCAGTGTAATCAATTTCTGGCTCTTTCAGAAAGTCAAACCCTAGACAATTCAGGCACAGATTTAGTTAGTCTATCCTCCACAACTAAAATTTCTTCTTATGCAGTCATAGGTTCTTCTCCTGTTTTCAAAGTATTCTGGAAGACCAGACACCCCCTGTTCATGTATAAGCTAGATAAATACAGGTTTGTGTACAGAAGATGTCATATTACCCATGTCTGTAGAAATCAGCTAGCACACAAAAAGGCACAGAGAGGAAAAATATTTTTACACTAAAACAAGCCTAACTTGTTTTAGCAAAACAGTATGAGTAATGCAGAGCTTGCCACTCCTTTAACAGTAAGAAGAAACATACACTGTGAACATGACCCAGAACAAGTTAATGAGTGGCTTACCTCTAAAACTTCGTAACATTAGAATTCAAGAGTCTACTTGCTCTCAGACCAACATCTACTCTACAGGAAATTAACAGATCACTAGTACATGTCTCTGCCCGGAAAGAAAAGCAAGACTGCTTGCTTTATTTCACTGGGTTCTCAGATCTTGGATAATCAAGGTCATCTTATAGATTTTCCCAGTGTTGCCACTCTGGAGCTAATCTAAGAAAGTTCACACAATGTAGTTTGTTGCCATGGCCACGGGTAACATCAACAAGTGCAGTGTATCACATGTACCACGTCTGACGTGCTATAATTCCCACATCAGGTGAAATAAAATAGCCTAAGCCATTCCTCAGCAAGAGGAGTCAAGAAGTATTTGCTTCTCCTCATGTGGGCTACTACTGTTTTGTTTACATGCCCTATTACACAGCACCACAAAAGCAACTTTTTCAGGGCCTGAGGCACTAACAAAATTTTAATAGGAGTTATCAGACAGTACACTGCTTAGATACAAGACTGATGGCACTGTCCTTCTGAAAAAAGAGGAACTCTCGAAGAGACTGCTGTTGAAAAGTTCCCATTGGTTCTTATAAGTTTTCAGTAAGGGGAAACAATGAACTTTCAGTTTTGCTTACTTTGGTCTTTTTCTTATAGTAAAGTAGAATTAACTAGATTTTCAACAGTCTTAGAATAAAAGTTTTTCAGTAAAACATCCATCTCCTTGTGTGAAGGCCATAGGGAGTTCAACATTATTGATGCAGTGAAATACTCCCAGGTATGTTGAAGGTCAAACCAGGAGCATAATGCAAGGTCTAAACTTACTCATCTACTATAAGCAATAGATCTCATCTACATTTTGCTTGAAAGCAGCAAGAACTACTGCTTTAAGATCTAGTCCAAACAGTCTTTTATCCAGAATGTTTGTGCAGTATGAGGGAAAGTTCTGTTTGCAGAAAACTTTTTAAAAAATCACTGGTCATTACCACCAGATATCTGGATCCCAGGACTGGAATGTTTGGCTGACTTCACATAGGTTAGTTTGAATGGCACCTAATAGGTCTGTCCAGTAAAAAGATAAGCAGTCAAAAGGGTTGCCAGTTTTAATAACTGTTCTTAAAATAGCCAGGCAATAAAATCTGATTAATTTGAGAACAGAATCTAGTTACTTGTGTAAAGCAGCCCTTGCAGCAGCTCAGGGACTTGCAGGAAATTACCCTACTGCACATCAAGTGCTAGTCATTAAGTAAAACCTTGGCATTGGTTAAAAATAGCAGCATCTGAAGGAAACAGATTTATTCTACAACAGAGTGTATATTACCCTATCAAGGCCTATTCAGGTCATATAAAGTAACTGCTTTTGTTCAAGCCATGGGTTTGACACAGGGTTCTTAGGATTAGCAGTAATGTCAAAGCATGCTGAAGACTCCACCATGCCTCAGAGATGAGAGAAATTTCCCTTTACCTGGGAGGAAGAGTATACTAGCAAGTGGTGCTTAGGTCACCAACATACTTATTCTGAGCAGCAAGTAGGACAAACCAGAGTTTTCAAACCAGCCATGTAGTTCTAAGTATGCTATTCCCTACAAAAGCATACAGCACCTAAAACTGATCATTCATAGAGAGATAAGCACATGTATAATCAAGTGATTCTTGAAAGACAAGGCATACTAGAATTCTGGTAATGGATCAGAAAAACATAAGACTTAAAAAGTTTTCATGAGTTGAATACTTCTCTCCATATTTGAATATTTTTTCTTAAGGGAACAAAAAAGCCAGTCAAATCCAGTCTTACTTCTAGAAAACACTGACATCCTAATATTTATTTCTATCCTATTCTTCTACATAGCATAAGTTGGGAGAAATAAAAGTTTTTAAAGCAAGAGTTAATATATTTGACAGCCATACACCTGCACACAAAATCAACAGCCAAAGTTACTCAGCTGTTAGTCACCAGTGGAAGGAAAGCAATCTACAGGCAGAAAGATCCAGATGTGGATGACATCCCTGGGAAGTGTTAGAGGCCAGGCTGACAGGGGCTCTGGGCAACCTGGTCTAGTGCAATGTATCCCTGCCACTTCAGTAACTCTTTGCACTCGTTTTCAACTATGTGTGCAACCTTTTTGCTCATCCAGGGATTGTTAAAATGGGTCATAGGGTGCTGGCCTACCAAATCAAAATTTTGGAGAGATGGGAAGTGACCTGGAACAACAGTAAATAGGATCTTCTTTCTCCCATATGAAGTTATGAAGATACAATATCAAAACATGTAGAAACCCTACTCCAGTCAATGACCTCACTTATTTCCTTGGCATCTAACAAAGTTAAGTCACAAGTAAGAATTATGTAGAAGCTTATTTATAGCTCAAATTTTCTGTAAATGAACTAGTAGACCAGATAGTAAAACAGTAGTAAAGAGGCATTGCCTTCTGATATGTCTTTTTTGGAGCAACTGCTCAGGCCTTTTAAAATCGTATTGTTCAGGCAGAAAAAATGTTTAGACAATTTCAGAGCAGTATTTGATTTTTTCCCCCCTGTAGAAGACAACCCACCTTAACATATACATAGGAAAATTGAGTATATGAAGTTAAATTTTAAGCAAAATGTAGTGAGAATCTGAATCCTGAGCACTGTAATGAAGTCTTGTCACTGTTACAGGAGTAGTAATTCCAACATACACTTGAAACTTGATTCAAAGCATACATTCTCATTTGATTACCATTTTAAACATTATAAATAGCTCATTATTAATGGAAACAAAATTGGACAGATCTTACTCATTTCAAGATATTCTCCAAGTTTGAGCTCTTATCACTGCAACATGCTAACACATTCAGGTGTTTTTATTTAAGTCCAACAAGTATTTAGCCCATTAAAACACATTTTCTAAAGAGGCAGTGAAAACTAATACTGTTATACCTATCTTGCTCTGATCAGAGAGCCAATTAGTGTAATTGGATCAATGATGCATTAAGTAGCTTAGTGAAGTCTCATACTGCCAAACAATGATTTCAATCTCAGAATCCAACAGTGACAAGTAATTTAACTTGAAGAAGTAAAGGCAGTGAACTGAGACTGCTGTCAAGAGTCTCCAGCAAATAAGCATTTGTCATGGGATTTATGGACAGCTAAAAGCTACTGTCTTACCATCTTAAAATGCAATGCTCCCCAAAAGTCTGCTGAAGTCTACACTGCCTAATGAGGCACTCCACAGCTGGAAAACTTGCACTGCTAGCTCATTCCAGCAACCAAGATGTGCTGGTTTACAAGACTACTCTACCTGTTGTCTACACGTCTGCTGACAGACTTGGAAAATCTCACCATGAAGTGAGATCTAACTCCTAGATCCTTACTCTACACATTGCTTGAACATAGGTGTTTTTTGGCAATTATCACATTGCAACTGCATTTTTTGTTTCCCTTTTGTGTACTACTCATAGCAGACCATTATGTGCTACAGTAACATGATGCATCCCTACACTTGCTGCATGCTCCACCGAGATGATCAGGAAATAAACTGAATGGAGGGGTCAACTAGTGTGTCATTCTTCAATCTCAACACAAAACATTGAAGAAAGTGCCCAATTTGAAGTAATGACAGGAGTTTGCTAGAGTTCATGAAGATGACCTACTCTGCCACATTTGTTTACATCAGTTTGTAATCATATCTGGTCTTAAGCACAAAAGTCACGTTAATTTCATTTGATACAGGACAACCAGATGCAGTCTATCCATGCAGAAGAATGTAGTGTAAAGGGAGACTTCAGTTCCAAGTATATATGTATAAAAATCTATAGTAGTAGTCTCTATCATCAGTAAGGCAAGAAGCTGTCAGCTTTAAAATTCTACATTTTCTATTTATCTCCCTTAAAGATCACAACCTTCCAAAACTCCCCTTCCTTCAAAAGCAGAAAACACCTTGTCTCTCCTGAAGAAAGAGAACACTCTTGAAAGAATTAGTATCTGACTCTGTAGTGTGCAAGAGAATCAACAAAACCACAACACCCAAAAAAACCAGCCTTGCAATCTGCTGTCTGTATTTGCTCACAAAGCAACAGCTTCTCCCACTCAGACTATTTGACTTCACTTTTTAAAAGCCACCACCTAAAAGTAACTCTGCTTCTAAAACATGTAAGACAAAAGCTAAGCTAACATCCAGAGTTTAGCAGGTGACTGGTTTAATTTCAACTTACTCTATGGCTGGGATCTTGGCAGACTAGTATTTCTTTCCACAGATCATCTGAGGACAATTAGTACCCCCTTCATGCTTGTAACACAATATAAAGTCTCATGTGTCAGCTATTATACACTAAAAATAACAGAAGAGTTATTAGCCTATTCAGTATATACCAGTATACATACTCTGACCCCAAGACCTAATTTAATAGGTCATCACGTGGCCAGAAATTGAAAACTACACTCTGCCAATTCTAATATGAACAAGTTTTATCACTAGTGAGATCAGAAGCTCAGTTGTCTCAGCAGAATCTTCTTCTCCTGTGATAAGTTATTTCCTCAGGCCTCAAGCTGGTTTTCATATTCAGAAAGCCAAAATAATGAGTTCAAGCCACATTTCAGAAATGTATTCTTCCCACACTACAGGTTTAGAAACACCCTAATGTCAATCAAGTGTTTGGTCTCTCTCAATGCTGCATTTAGGGTTCAAATTTCAGTGAACTACAGCATCCATCACGTGGCACTTACCTCTACTTCCACAGACTGCATTGCTAAATCACATGGTGGTTTTATTGCTTTTGGTCTTGTTGCATACCAGTAGGTTGTGAGGGCTGCAAAGGCACCGAAGCCCATCAGCGTGTTTGTCGGAAGGGTGCGCACATACTGCCTGACATCCCCGAGCTCTGGCATCCGTAGGTATCTGAACAACTCATGTGCTTGCATTGCAGTTCACTGCAGTTGTTCCAATGCTGGAATCTGTTGGTATGAAAAAAAGTTGCACAAAAAAATCTGAAATGCACTTTTGATTCGCTGTTGCTGTAGGGCAGCGATGTATGCTTTGTCCTACTGGCTTCCCACTGTCAAAATAACCTGATCCGCCACTAGGCAGGCAATACCTTTAGAAATTTGTGCTGCAATTAAGTAGGCAAGCAATTATTAGTTTATACTCCAGAAAAATAGGTGGGGCTGAGAAGAGGGAATTTCTTCAGGGTTTTAGTATTGCTTTCAGCAGAGACTGCACTCAAGTTTAAAAAAAAAAAAAAGACCTTTTGTTAAAGGACAGAATTTCACAAAGGTAAAATAGTTATTTGTAGAGTATATGTACTGTAAGATTGTTTAAACAGTTAGTCATAAAGCAGGGAAGTCTGGGAAATGAAGGGCAGGGACATATGTTATCTTGCCTGCATGTAAAAGAGAGTATCCCAATCCTATAGGAGCATAGCAGGAGCACAATTTTTCCCTTCTTAAGTCCAGTAAAATAAACTCTTTCCTACTCTCCCATTCAGACATGCACAGAAAGGTCAGTACAACAAGCTGCTTTCAAAGCCAATATCGTCCCATAGCTCCTCCAAGGTACTTAGCAAGTTTCCTATTTCTCCCAGCACCATGCCAGTAATTTCTCTGGTCATGAGGCAGACTACGGCAGTGGCAAATGAGGCCCACGGCAGCAGCACACAGCAATACAATCAAGCACAGGAAGCACATCTGATTTGTCACGTTCGCACAGAAGAAGAGCTGGAAGAGGCTGCTCCCTGCCAGCACTCACTGACACGGATATTCCACAGCAAGAACCAGCTGCAGAAAAAAAAAAAAGGGATTGCAGTCCGCTCAGCTGGTGCTCTCCTCTAGAGCCAAGGTCTCCCGGGACGTGCGTCACATGCCGAAGGGCCGGCCGATGCCCACTAGGGGAGAGGTGAGCGGGAGCAGCCGGCCCGCGCGGGGCCAATGGCAGCGGGCAGCGCTCACCCCACCGCGCTCAGGCCCCGGCACCGGCACGGCCGCCCGACACCCCGCCACGGCTGGCAGCGCTGCCCCGCCGGCTTGAAGAACAAAGAGATGTATTTACTTCGGTAACTTAGGTCCTAGCCATTTCCTACGGACAACAGAATTAAACAAAGGTCCTGGAGAATGTCAAAAGAGATAGCTAACAGCTACAGTCATACTGTGTAAGGAGCCACCGCTGCAGGATGATGACACACGAGAGACTCTGACACCCAAATGCGCAGAATTATAAGTTTCAAGAACAATTATACCAGGTTAACATTTCATATTTCTACAGGACAATCTCTAGTTTACAGTCTGACCTTGAAACCCTTAGTGCTGCAATCAGTTATTCAGCCAGACAACAGAAACGTGGTCCAATTCACAAAAAGTCTAACCAGTATTTGGACACGATTTGCTAGAGACAGCAAAATAGTAATAAAATTAGTTCAAAGGGCCCATGCTTTCACAATGTTAACAGGACAGGCTGAAGCAAGGTCATGGATGGGGGCAGTCGGGATGGAGTCAAGTTCCATCTCTGGAACAGTCCTAGACCCATAGAGTAATCCCCAGGCAGCAAGCACTGCTCTCTCCCCCACACTTTTCTCTTCTGGCACAGCCTTAGGGCACAGGGCTGCATCACCTTGACAGGCAGCGCAGGGCGACTTCAGAAATGCCTTTTTGTTATTTGCACAGTGATATACAGCAGACTAAAATCAAAAACCACAACACATCAGGCTGTAACAATAGAAGGTAGAGATAACTGAATATATAAACAAGCTCTTCATCTTCCTTTGTTAAAAAATCAGTTATTGACTTAACAGTTATGATCACCATGCAGTTGCTTTTTATGCACCTGATCATGTTCATTAGCATTGCAGGTGTGAAAACTACTTAAGTTTTACTATACACAGATGAACAGTAAGAATAAAAAACCTTATACACCAACAAGGAAGTCTGGACTTAAAAGTTAATTTCACATTTATCATAGACACCACATTATAAAACTAGACAAGGGGGTGAAGTGGGTAATGGCTAAGAGCAAGCTTAGCTCTTTCCTCCTCTCCACAATGAGCACCTTTAACTTTTAAAACTGCTTTCCTGTCTGCATTAGTCATGACATGTCCTGCACACACACTATGATTTAGGAATGCAACATAAATTGAATTACTCAAAAGGCTGTGATGCCTTTACAGGTAACAAGAACTGAAGCAAACATCATTTAATTCACACAGCAGTCCCATTATAGTCAAGGATCAGCTGTGATTTCAGCCTGGGTGTAGAGAAGAGATACACACGTCTGCTTTTCATTTCCTTGACCAGCTCTTTCTAGGGAAGCCTGCAAGATAGAACTGCTCTTGAGCAGTTATACCACAAGTTATCAGGTATGCAATGATACATTTTGCTGCTTATGTTTATATTGAGATAATATCTTATTATATCTCCTGCCTCATCCACACAAAAGACGAGGACACAGTTTTCTGCAAGACTAAGCCATTGCAAGCTTTAACACTATCTGTGAAGTCATATGAGCTCATCTTCTGCATTTAGGACAAAGCCAGATGTAACCAAGACAATAAATTTGCATTCTTAACATATGCATCCAAATATACCCCATCAAGAAAAGCAGCTTCAATGCCTTCAAGTCATCTCAGTATCTAGTTGGCTCATGCTCCCACATCATCAGACACCCTGGGTTTTTGTCATGACCAAGGAGAATGGTTTAGAGTCCTTATACTGAGATACAAAGATCCTCACAGTACAGCTTGCATTTAGCTTTCAGTTGTTTTCCTCAAGGAAGGGCCCAGCTAAGTTTGCTCACTCAAGGCAAGTAAAAAAAGCCACGCTCTCTTCACAAATTCTAGTCCTGCAATTCTTTCTTACCAAGCAGGATCTGGAACACAAGGGACAGGCTCAAACTAAGCCCCAGTGTGAGACACAGCTGAAGACCAAAAGGAAGGAGATGCCAAACGAAAAGTACCAGTCTGTAATACTCAGATTGCTACATGTAGGGGGGGAAAGAGCAGAATCAACATTTGAGGTCAAAATCACTTTTTTTTCAATGCAATCAGTAGACTTTGCTATTTTTTTTTAAAGACCAGAAGGAAAGAAGTTTGGGTAATGAGACAAAACTGCTTCAGAGACGACTATCTGTCTTGACCACCTCCAAAGAAACAATTCCCCCAGTGCAGCCCAAAAAGGCATCCCTCTGCACTCACCATATCAATTTGGCTAAGGAGATCTGTAAGTTTCAGACAAAGCCAGCTCTCTCTGCTCACACACACCCACCCACACTGCAGCACCCAAGACTCATTCTTTACAGCACAGCCAGTATCTCAAGGCAGTGACCCAAGCTGGCAGGGCTCTGCCGCTCTTTGCTGCTCCTACTCTGGGCATACAATGGTCTATTTACAGCGGGCAGCAGCCTGCCTATTGTCTGCCCATAGCCAGACATGGTTCGAGTGCAACAGAAGAGAACAGGAGAGCAGCCACGGCCTTCTGTATTGCAGAGAAAACAACCCCAAGAACCAATGGCCTTTCTTTCTCTCTGTGCTAATATTTAGATAAACAACACACTAGCACTGCCATAAAGGCAGGTCCATCACACAGTGTAAAAGAACAGGCTGTGTTATTTCTACAGCCTCTTGCAGGGAGGAGAAATCTACAAGACAAGCTGCCTATCTCTTATTATCAGCAATATAGCATTATGATGTTTTCATTATGATATGCTGCAACAGGGAACCAGCCACCCACATACCTTTGAGTTGTCCTGACAGCTACCTGCCACTGCAGTCTTTTTTTTACTTACTCTTACAGGTTACACTGCACAGCTCCCATGGATCTCTTTTTTTCTTAAGCCTTTCTCCACTCAGCCTTCAAAAGAACAAGCGCAGAATCATGTTCTAGCCCCTTTATTATGTATAACAAACCAGGTAGAACAAATAGCTTTGGCTATTAATCTGAGAAATCCTTTTGTCTGAATAGAATACATAATCCTAATCTCAGAGTGCATTTACAATCACCTTAAATTTGAGTCCATCCACCCTGTCCTAGGTAACATGCTGCCACAACCCTTTCCACGCTAGCCAGGCAGTCACAAGGGAGGTGATCTGGCAAACACAATCTTTCTGTATTATTCCTGATGCTAGTTCTCAACTAGATCAACTCATTTCAATGACCAGATAGCCATTAGCTCCCAGAAGGAAACACAACAGCACAGCTGGGGAAGAGGGTGGACTACTGTAATACTACACATTAAGCACAAAACAGTAAACATTGCTTACAAATCCTCCCAGGATTTTCTGCCTGTCCTGCAGTCAGAGGAGTATCTGACTGAGGTCTTGCAAACACCTGTAACACAGCCAAACTAACCAGCAAGCAAACCACAACCACCTTCAAGATACAGCAAAGCAGCTTCAGTATTTGAGACCCGAAGGAGAAATCCTAGTTTAAGCTCTGTATAACAAACAGGACAGCAAGATGCCTACTGTGGTGCAGCCTGTCATGTCATATATGACTCCTCAGCTAGAGAAAATTTGTCTGAAAAAACCAAACACATTGAACTGTCTAATCCACTACTATGACCTTCTCCACCACCTCTGCCTCACCCCCAGCCCCTCCCCAACTTTTTTTTTTTTTAAATCTTACCCAGAAATCACCTAGTTTATCCAGCCAAGCACGAGAGCTACAAACCCTTCTTTTAAAGCAGTAACTGACCTATTTACCTTCCTGCAAGAGTGAAGAGGAAAGAACTAGAGAACTAGGAACACATCCCAGGCAGGAGGAACCACCAGGTCCTTAATATTCACACTTCACATCCAACTCCTCTTCAATTCCCTAAGTCAGGCTCTCAGCAACCATGGGGCATCACATACTGGGGTGTACGTTCCCTCTACTGGTTCAGATTCTCTTCCTGCATTTGGGACAAGGCAGAACTGGAGGGAAACAACCTACAAGCTGGATTCAGACCCATAAGTTAGGACACTGACTTACTCAAAGTCCAATCAAAGTTCAGGTTTCTGCCACAACCTTTAAGGAGCACTAAATCTGAAATGGGTGTGTCAAGGTTCTGTTCACATCAACAAGAAAGTCACAGGCCTCAGACATTTGGCCTCAGTCGCCTTGCAATCAAGTGGAACTCCACCTGGATTCCTGCCTCTCAGTGAGGTCCAGTAAGTAATTTGAGTGCACACTGGTGAGGTCACTGGAGTTTATTCCAGTTCAGGAGTTGAAACACGTGACAAGAATCTGTTCAATGCCTTTTGTGCAATTACAGTCCTCCAACAACATTTGGTAACCCCGTGTATGAAGGAAAACCAACACTTACCACTAAAACCTTTCAGAGAATGATTGCTTTGAGTTACCTTTAATCCATGCCTGTACATACACACCATGGCACTAAGCAATCTGGCTGGTTTCTCATCTCCAAAAACCAGATAAGATGCCTACAAATATTTATTTTTCAGCCTACGCTGCTATCCATTAGAACTGCATCCCTGCAACTCTGACTTGCAAGTACACCATGGCACTACTCTGTCAATCTAGTGTCATTCCAAACACCACTTTGATGGAAGCCACCATACAGAACCAAACAGCTTTTTCCTGGTATGACCTACTCAAGCTGAGTAAATCAGACTCAAGGTGAGTAGATCATACCAACTTATTCATTCTACTCCCCCCAGGAAAAGGCTACTATTCAGAAAGCCCAGTATGCGGTATCAAGCTAACACATGGTTTAAGTGCTCACTTGAGACTCTGTGAGAAGGAGTTTCTCACTCATACTTTGGATATCTGAACTCTCGCCGAAGGCAACCTGGGTCAGGCACACTAAGCCCCACTGCACTGCACTAGACAGGGCTTACATCCAGCAGGTTGTTACAAAAAAATAACCCTTAACACTCTGAGATTGGAAGATCAGTAAGTACTTATGAGAAGCAATTAGCTCACTGAATGACCTCCCAACACCAGCAGCCCAAAAAATAGCATGACAAACAGAACAATCTTCTGACCACAGGTATTAAAGTATGCCTGCATCTACTCTGACTCAGTGATAGTAAGCATCTTCTCGCTTTCCTAGGAAACTAATTCAACTTTACTAGGCTATTATTGCAGTCAGACTGCAGAAGCCAAATTTCCAAACCATGGCACATGCAGCATCAAACTAAAAAGCTTAAGAGTTCCAGGTTCAAGACAATAATTCATAAAAAAAAGGGAGAAATCCTCTTCTGGAAATAGAACATCATACACTTCTGGTATAGCACTTAAATGGTTCAACTACAAAAGCAAAATCCATTTTTCCTCTACATCTCTATAAAATCATGCAAGCTGTTTTCAATCAGTTTTGAGCAAACTACCAGTACTACTAAAATTCAAATCCTAACAACAACAAAAAAAATTTACTATCACAGAATGGTTTGGTTTGAAAAATACCTTAAAGATTATCTAGCTCCAAACTCCCTGCTGGGGTAGGAAATCATATTTTACCCTGTGTAGATGAGTAACTCTCAACATGAAAGGCAGCAAGAGAGCAGAAGCCTTATTGCTATCAAGTGTCCTTGTTTCAGGAGTCAGGTGGGATCTGCGGAAATGCAAGCCCCACATCCGCTGACAGGGTTCAGCCTACAGCCTGGAAAGGTCAATACTGTACAGTAGAGCTTCCCTGAGCCACACAGCATTGTAAACTCCCCCACAAAACCATTCACCAATGAATAAACGATCATCCCTCTTACTTGTGAGGATTTCTAGGGAGTTACCACTTGTTATATTAACCATAGTGAAATATTTAACATATCTGAACTTTTAATTTAGCAGAGCAGGGAAGCAGGATATGGCAGGCAGTCTGTTTATAAGACTACCAGAAGCCCAGTTTATCAAGCAATGTATCCCTTGGGCCAGAAGATCTCTCTTGCCTCTGCTGCACATTCAAAAAATTTCATGCCATTAGTTTTCTTCAGTCTACCCAATTCCATCAACCATATTATCAAGAACAACAAAACACAAAAATCTATTATTACCTTCTGTTGTCCACTTTAGTAAAAGCGTTGTTTTCTTGGAAGGATAAGAAAGAGAAAATTTTACTCTGCCCCACTGGAGAACAACACACACAAAAAAGGGAAGGTACAACACACCTCTGCCTCCTCCCAAAAATCCCATGAAGTATTCCTTTCTAGCGAAGCAAGGAGATGGGAGAACCAGCTACAGAGACTTCGCTCAAAAAACAGGCAAGTCACTTACCCACAAAAATACTTCAAAGTTGTCTTGCCATCCACTGTAAATTGCTGGGTTTGTTTTTTCTACCAATATCAACCTTGTACTTGTCCTTGAAGCAAAAAGCTACTTGGGGGTTTCCTTCTCAAAAACTGAAGACTTATTTCCAGCCTCATGTTGCTCAAGTTGTAGTTGTAAAACAACATCTACCAAATTTAGAAGCTACCTTTGTAATTTCATTGTAATCATGCAGTCCTCAGACTAGGCTAAGGCTGTTTGCTTAAGACCTTGAATTGATAACACTACACACAACAGCAACTTGTAATGACAAGCTTTAGATTTTTCCCATCAGCCATCTTTCAAACATTTCCCCATCCCAATACAAACAAGCTACATATCCTTAAACTTTAAAAAGGCAGCAACAGCAAGAGTCCATGAGGAACTCTATGTATCAGTTTTTGCATTATTAATACTGCTATTGTTGCAAGAGGCAGAGAAAGGTATTTTTCAGTAAACTCAATGCCCTCTTATATTCAATTTTGATGCAAGAAATCTGATCCAAATCCTGAGGCTGAGAAATCTCAGCTTGTGAGTTTGAGAGCACGTTCCAAAGCTAAGAGGGAATAATAAACTTTCCTCACCAGGCTCAGGAGAGTGCATGATTCCCTGTAAAGCAATGCAGATGAAAATGGAAATCTATTAACACCACATGGATGAGGTCTGTTCTTTCCTATCAAGAACCTGACCATCACATCTAGGAGGCTAACCAAAGTGAGGCATATGTTTAGATTACATAGTCCAGGAGGGTGTCCGCAATACTCCAGACAGCTCACAGACATGCCGTTTAGAAATTTAGAAGGCTTCAAGTGTTGCAATTCCTGCTGAACAGGAACAAGAAATGTATGCATCCTAGAACAAAAGCGTCGGTAACCAGGCTAAATCTCTGTGCTGTAGCACTTCAAGTCCTACCTAGCAGCAGAGGAGGCCTGCAAAGTCAAAGCCATTCAACCTTCCATTTTAGGCCAGTTTGCCTCACGCTGCATTTCCACACGTACTCTAAACTGCTTTAAAGGAAGAAGCAAAAAAAGCTGTATCAAGTACACGCTGCACTCACGCCCGAAAGAACAACGTACTCGAAGGCAAAGTCCGGCAGCTAAACGAACGCGAAGCCGCGGGGCCGGCGGGCAGCACCGCGCTGCCCTGCCCGCTACCTGCTGCTTGGCCCGGCCGAGCCGCCCACCCCGCGCCAGGCCGAGCCGAGCCGGGCTGGAGGGCAACGCCGGCGCCGAACAATGCCCGGCCAGCCCGAGCTGCCGCAGCGCCGGGGGGAGGCCGGAGACAGACCGCTACGCTTTCCTGAAGGCTTTTGTGCGAGGGGAAGCTCAGCCGGCTCCGGGGGGGGGGGACGGGGGGGGGACGACGCTGATCCCACTGAGGGCCGGGAGTAAAGCCCCGCGGCCCCGCAAAGGCAACCTACAGGGACCGGCGGCGGGAGAGGACGGGACCGCCGGGCCCCGCGGTGACAGCGGCCGCGCAGACCACCCCGGCCCCGCGGCGGCCGCTCCGGCAGGCCCGGTCGCCTCCCTTGGCGGCGCGTCCCTGACGGCCCCCGGCCCCGACAGCAGCAGAGCCCCCGATCCCCGCTCACCTCCCGGCAGCAGCAGCGACCACGGCTGTACGCGCCGCCTCGGCGCCGCCCTTTTTAAGCCTTGCACGGCGGGAGCGGCGTGTGCGTGTGCCGGGCCCGCCTCCGCCTCCGCCTCCTCCCGTCGGCGCCGCCCGGCGGGGGCTGCCAGTCGGCCTTCCCCGTGTCTGTCCCCCGGCCCTCCCCCTTCCCTTGCCCCGGCCCTTCCCCTTCCCTTGCCCCGGCCCACAGTAACTCACACAAACCCGCGGGGTCTCCGGTGGAAATGTTGTCCCGTGCGGGCACAAATGACAGAGATGCACAGGGAGCTGAGGGGAGCATTGGCACTACTGCCACTTAACACCTTACAGGTCTGAGGTGACAGCTTGCAAAGCAGGGGCTTTCTTACGGCTCCCGAAAGGACATCTTCATCCAGTATAAATATGCTAAAAGGACATATGTTGAAATATGAAGGTGTTGGAAGAGGACAACGACCTTGTTGGAATTTGTTGCTTACCTCTGCCAAACTTTTTTTTGTGAGGTGCTGTGAATTTGAGGGGCATATTGAGGTGGCTAGGGCTTGATCAGGACCCCGATAGTTATCACAGAATCATAGACTGGTTTGCGTTGGAAGGAACCTTAACAATCGGCTAGTTCCAATGCTTCTGCCATTGGAACTTCTGCCACTGGAACTTCTGCCTGCATACACCAGGCTGCTCAAAGCCTCATTCAACCTGGCCTTGAACGTTTCCAGGGACATGGAATCCACAGCTTTGCCAGGCAACCTGTTCTGGTGTCTCAGAACTCTCATAACAAAGAATTTCTTGTTCAGATCTAATATAAACCAACCCTCTTTCATTTTATAAGCCATAACCTATTTTCCTATCACTAAATACCTGTGTAAAAAGACCCTCTCCAGCTGTCCTGCAGATGCCACACCCTCCCTTCAGATACTGGAAGGCTGCTGTACTTTTTCTCCAGAGCCTTCTGTAGGCTAAACAACCCCAGCTCCTTCAGCCTGTCTTCACAGGAGAGGTGCTCCTGATCATCTTCACAGCCCTCCTCTCGACCTGCTTGAGGATGTCCATGTCCACTGTGTGCTTGGGACCCCAGAGCTGGATGTAGTATTCAGATGGTGTCTCATGAGAGCAGTGCAGGAGCAGAATTCTGTCCCACACCCTGCTGGCCACTCTCCTTTTGATGCAGCCCAGGAGACATTAGGCTTTCTAGGCTGCAAGTGCACATTTGCTGGCTCACGTCCAGCCTGTCACCCACCAACACCCCCAAGTCCTTCTCCCCAGGGCTACACCTCAATCTGCTCTCTGCCCAGCCTGTATTCATGCTTGGGATCGCCCCAACCCAGATGTAGGACCTTGCACTTGGCCTTGTTGAGCTCTATGAGGGTCATGGCTCCACCTCTCAAGTCTGTCCAGGCCCCTCTGGATGGCAGTTAAGTTACCTCAACTGGTTTTGGTTTGGCAATGTGCTGCATTGGTCCATTAGACATGTAAATCATCATCTCACATGTCAAAGTCCCACTATGTTGCACATTCTGCATTGCCATAATTTCCCTATGTTTCCTGGATATTTTTTATTTTAAGTGTGTATATGCGGGTTAAGGCTGTACACTTCATATAGAGATACACACATACACACACAAATATATATAGTATTCTATAAATTACTGGAGGTACTTTTATTTTACATAAAGGCAACTAGAGTCTCCTAATGCTTCAGTTTATACTGGAGTATAAACCAGGCAAAGGACTTCCCATAGAACAGCATTTTAAGAAAGGAAGGAGCCTATATTCACTTTTTAGCACAAAGGAGGAGGGCAATTGTGAAGCTGCTGATAGTCCCCACGTAACTGCACTTGGTTCACGCTATGGAGTGACTCAGAAATTCAAAATAAATTGCTTTCCCAGGAAAGGAAGTGAAAGCATTTAATCCAGGAGTGCATCTCACTGACTGCTGCTGCTGATGGGCACAGAGTCTCTAGCACCACACTAAAGCTACTTGAGGAAAGCCCCAGAGCACAAGCAGCATGGACATCAGCTGCTCTGCCATGGGTAGGCTGTCCTGCTTCCCTCCTATTGCACCACACTTCGTGCTCATGTAGACATAGCCAGACTCTGCCAAATGATTTTTGCATTTTGTCCAGGATTTTGGATGAAAGAACAAGTGAAGTAGAGTTGCATACATATCTCAGGCACAGGTGATTTCATGCTTTGTCCTGAATGTGTTTATGTTCCATCTGCCAAACACCAAAGCTTACTATTATTTTATCTACTATGCTAGTTAATCCATTATCAGCACGTTTCTCCACACCTGGGTTTCTAAAGGCCATAAACCACATTTTAGTGCTTCCTCCAAGAAACTTTAGTGAACTGGTTTTGTCTTGTATTCCACTGGAAAGAGAGTCTCTAAAAAATCTCTCTCTCTTTCTATGTCTTGTACCTTTTAATGAGTTCTGTCAGCAACATGAAATTGCAAAAGTCTCAGCAACACAATATTTAAATAGGTATCTCAGTAGTGCCAGTTATCACTCCTCTGATGCCCCTTGATGCTCACGACATTATACATCCAGGGACTATTCTCTGAAATCAGCTTTCTGCCAGCTGATCGGAAAAGACAGGAACTCAGTCTCAACCAAACTGTGTAGGAAAAAATACACAGGTAACACAGAAGTAGGAGCATAAAATCTACAGTGAAAATATTGGACTGTCTTACACAGGGGAACAAAGGAACCTGGTGTTCCTCTGGATCAGGATGATCTAGGACCCTTTACCAATTACATACACATTTTAACTATATTTGAGGTTTCACCAACTCTTTTTATTGGTGTACAGGGCATACAGGCTCTAAACCCATTTCATTATGGAAATCAGCTCTTTAAGTACATCAGATATACCAAATAAGTAATAAAGACATCCAAAAGGAGATTCTGGCTTTCTTGTTTAAAGGGAGTTCCCTGTATTGAAGTCTGTGTCCACAGCCTCTTGTCCTTTCATCAAGACGGGTCTGCCTTCATCTTTCCCTGTAAAATAGATATTTACACACCAGCAAGATCCTCCCCTAGCCCCAGGTTTTTCCTTCTTGAGGTTTAACCTCACCTCATACGACAAAAACTCCAGTCCCTTTACCATAGTCATGGGCCTTCACTTGACTCTTTCCAGTATTCCATGTTTCTTTTGTATGGAGGAGACCAGAGTGGGCAGTGCTCCAGCTGTGGCCTCCCCAGTGCTGAGTAGAAGGGGATGATCATCTCTGCTTCACTGCATGTGAGGATGGACCACTCTTGAGCTTGGAGAAGGTGATCCATAGAAAAATCAATCAATTTTCTTGGATCCCTTCTATCTCCAGGACCATAATATTAACACAATGTTAACAGATGCTAATAATTATCCCATAAAGAGATTACCCAAAGCAAAGGATTTCCATTTCAGCATATGAACATTATAGAATTTTCAGCTTGGTAATTTTTCTCTGTAATATTGATATCAGAGTACTGTTCTTATATATACGTACTGTTTGTCATTACTGTTTTCTTTGTATTTAATTGTACTCTTTTTATTTTTCTTTACAGGGTATGCAGATCACTCTACTGAATCGGGTAATCCTAAGTGTATCAGCTCAGAACCATCCCAAGTGTATCAGTTTTACACAAAACAGACTGTTTAGCCTTCTACCATACTGTATCTGCATCTGCTAACACTTGTGTGCAATCTCAAGAGAAGAAAACCAAAGAAATGTTATATAAATAAGCACTTCAAAATGTCTAACATATATAGCAACTAAAACACATGAGCTACTGGGTCAGGAATAGTTGCTTCTGTCTTGACAACCCTCTTCCTAGTGAGAAATGGAATAATGCTCGTTTTGCATTTGTAAATTTCATACACTTGGGAAATGGAATGTCAGTACTGACAGGAAAGCCAGGGAGCAGGAAAGGGGGGTGGGGTCCCTCCAGAGTCAGGAACCAGCAGGACCTGAGGACAACTCCACCGAAGAGATGCTTTTCCCCAGGAGCTCTGCTGTCCCCCAGGGCACCCAGACAGGTGATACCAAGCAGTTCAACCAACAGCCTTGGGCAATTTCAGGTGACAAGTCATGTCTGGGGTCTATGTGGAGGCCCAGTGGGGAACAGCAGGAACCAACACTAGGACTGAGGACAAGACTAGGACATATGTCACCTTCCTTCACCTGCTGGCCACTCTTCTTTTGATGCAGCCCAGGATGTGGTCAGCTTTCTGGGCTGCAAGTGCACATATTCCTGCCACGTATCGAAAGACAATGGTGACATGGGGACCTAAGTTTGAGGTTATATGACAGTTACATAATGGTTGGATTTCACCTCAGAGGTCTTTTCCAAACTAAATGATTCCATGATTCTATGACAACTAGAGCTGGGATAAAAAAGTAGTCTGTGAAGAAGATACTAGAATAAGATACTGTAGGCTTGCAACAGATGAACTGGTTTGTTGAGGACAACTGAATTTGGTTATCTCTACACCCTTTTTTCCCCCTGATCTATGTCATCATCATACAAATGCAGTTTCATCTAAGAAACAACATATCATATTGGGCACTGCAGCAAATGTCCCAAAGCTAAGAGAGGCCAGAAGTAAGAAACTCTGTCCTAGGTCAGAGATGAAAAATATATGTAAAGGAATTCCCACAGACTACAGTCATCTGCCTTCCTTTCACATGGATGAAAACAAACTCAGACAAACTGAGTTAATGAATGAGCTGTACTGGCAGGGCCCTAGATAAAAAGGTCTGTGCAGAGCCAGCCTAAAGCTTGCTTCACTTACCCTCAGTATGTTGCCTTAAATAGTTCTTCAACTTGGAAAAACAGAAGTAAGGAAGTCATGAGTGTGTTGAGTATTAAGTCTTCTGAACAATGAGATACCTAACCAGAAAAATAAAATGTTTAAAAATCCTCTGTATAAAGGCACAGATAAAAAAATTGTGACACCAGAAAGGAGACCCGATATATATGTATACACAGATACATACATACAAAAAGATATCTAGAGAGTTTTTCAGAAAAAAAAAAAGAGGAAAGAAATTACAAAGCAAATTTAAATAGCAATTCCATGGTTTTAAGCATGTAATGACTTTGTTGGGTTTTGAGGACTTTGCAGGTTTTTTTTTTAAATACAGGAAGGATTTTTCAGCTATGTTTACTACTCTTTCCACTTTCTATTGCTGCCTCTGTTTATCAAATATTTCTCCATCTCTTGCTCCCTAACCTCTATAATAGAAATGTGTATTTTAAGGTTTGGGATCTGAGGAACTTCTGAATGAACTGGAAAACATCTCTGTTTAGCTCACACTCAGCACACAGGAACTGCCCTTTGCACAGCATTAAGGTGTCAGTTTGAATCCCAGAAGATATGAAGGAGACAGAGGAGTTCCATGGAAACAGTATTCTGTCCAGTAAAAACAAGACAATCTGGTCATAACTGATTCAGCTTGCTTATGTCAGGCTAACAAAAATGTTATTTCCTCAAATGACAAGGTGCCTATGTAATGACACAGGACTGGAAAAGTCAGCCTAAACAGCAACAGACTAAATTGTGCCAGTTCATTTACTGCCAGTGCTTCTTCTTTCTCTGAACTTTGGTTCACAGTTCAGAGAAAGAACACCTCTTTCCTCCTCTAAGCTGTACACAGGTGCAAGTTTACTAGCAAGTTCACTACTTACCTCATCAAAATGATCAACAGAAAGCTTTTCAAATTTGAAAGTTATTTAAGTGAAATTACAAATATAACAAGAATATTCTGCTGGTTGTTTATGCCAATGCAATATGAACGAGCTGACTTGTTCACTTTCTCTGTTGTAAAAATTTTCCCCAATCACTATTCCTCTCTATATCAATCTTTTTGAGGGTTAAAGGTATCACACAAAAGAGATAAAGTATTTGTTCTTTACTTTTAATAACTACTTGAGAACAGACATTGAAATGTATAAAGCTATATTGCTAAAACAGATGAACCAACAATAATGTTTCATCTGCTTAACTGAATATCAAGTAAAATATTACACAGAAATAATCAGAGCAAGAAAGCTCAGAAGTTAAATATTTATTATGTTTAGACTCCAACTAAGAAGCAAAGTGTATGAAAAATAAAATACCATCTTTTCTGCTGAAACGTATCTTGATCACAGTCTTTTCTGGCTGACAAAAGGAGTAAGTTGTTCTATTCAGTAGAATTTTCAGTTGACTGGCACAAAACCAAACAGGAGAACCCCAGATAGTGCCAGACTACAGTATATTGAATATCCCTCACCAGCAATGACCTCTAAATGCACAACATGTTCTCACATTCTTCACATACCCACACCTCCTTGCAACTATCTCTACTGAGAATTGATGCACAAGCCAAGTTCAGCCCCAGGAGCAGGCCAGATGTCATGGTAAGGAACATCTCCTTTACAAGATGTCAAATCTGAGTGTGCTCACCTCCCCAAAGCTGTCAGCTAAAAAGCATGCTCCACCTTTGCAAGGATTCATTTGGGCTCCTCCAGCTCAATGCTAGTGCCTACAGGAGACAGAAAGGGAAAACAGAATGAATTAATGAGCCCCAAGTTTTCTCCCAAAGCCAAAGAGCTTGTACATAGTGATTTTGAGGCTCTGATTTTAAATTAGTGCCTAGCATTTCAAAAAACCTCTTATTTCTTACAAAACTCATCTGCAGACTGGAACATATACATTAATCCTGTCACTTGCATTTTCATGTAACACTTATGTCACAATACTTGATTCGTGTGTAAACAGAGCTCTGCTTTTGAAAGGTTGGCCCCACATCTCATCTGCCTCAGGCCATCAAATGCCAAACAAATCAAACTTGCAGATGCCAGACCAAAACAATGGACAAGCAGGCATTGGAAGTTAGCAGCTACCTGCCTTAAATGAATGGAGAGGATGCACAGGAGCCACCCCTGTAAGCACAAACAGGTGCCAAAGCACAGGCTTCTGGAAAAAACTTACAGTTCCTATGTGTGGCAAGCCCCATTCCAGTGCTTAGCTTCTGTGGGAACAGGGGAGTAAGTGCAGGGAGCTCAGGCTGGCAGCTGGAGTAGCTCAGGTATTGGTTCATGCTCCTTCACACCTACAAAGCTGAGGTTGCACACTCCTTCCTGCTTCAGTGCAAAGCAGTGTTTAGACATGGAGAGAGATAGAGAGTTGATGTTGTGGTGAAGAAAAGTCCTGGGAATACTTTCAATAAAAGGCTTGAGGGATATGGATAAGATCATCATACAGCCCATGAAAGTATTCCACAGCAAGGTATGTCAGTAAACTACATCTTCATTTGGGATAAAAGCCAGTCCAGGGATTAAGTGAACAACCTGTCAAGGCCCTTCATCATCAATCACCTCCATTGTCTCTGAAAATGTGTGGAAATAATTCCACCCTCCTTCCTCCACTGCAATGGGGTGATTCACAGAGTTGCTGCAGGGAAAAAAAAAAGGTCTGGCTTGTGAATAGCAAACTTGCCTATACAAACTTGTGTTTATGGGAAATATACATGAAAAACAGGTTAAATATGCCTTTCCTTAGTTAAACATTGGTTATAAGAGGAAAATAAGCATTTTTTGGCCATGTCTATGGTATAAGGAACCACCATAAATCAAGTTATCTGTAGCACATGTATCCAGTTGTCTACACAAAACAGGCACCAGGTATTGGCCTGTTTCCCTGCAGGTGAGTGCTGGCTATCATGAACTCTGCCACCATGCATGGACCCAAGAAACTTTTAGAGCTGGGACACCAAGGAGTTCTTGGAAATGACGCCTCCCTATCCTATTCCTGAACAGCATGAGCTGTTCAGGCCATCACTTCTGCTTCCCCAGCACATCCCACTTCCATCATCTACCACTCCAATTACCTATTGGAGAGATCTCACTCTATCATATACCTGACCTTTCCTTGTTCCAGCCATGGCCTGCCATCCATGCAACCCTCCATTGCCCATGTAACACCACAGCCCAGCTGGAGCAGAGTTCGTTCTGTTTTGTTTTCTTATATTTTAAGATGCAGAACTCCTAGAGTAATGAGAAGGCATTTATTTATTTTTGGAAATATATCTTTCTTATGCATCCTGGTAATGAAATTCCCATTTCTTTATATAGAGATGGGCCTGTAGGAATATTTGACTATTACTTCTTGTAACAAACCACTTAATGGTACTAAAAATTATTATTTGAAATGCTTTGATTTATTTTTACATAACATTAATGGACACCTACATATTGGTATTTTAGAAAACTGATTTTTCAAAATCTCTGTCTAGAAGTATCTAGTAGCAACAAAAATTTACCAGACAGAAAATCTCCCAACTTTATCTCTCCCAAAAATTAATACATCAAGTTTCTTTCTTATATTTTCTTCTATGAAGCAGTGACAGATCCTACTACAAGGTTGTTTAGCCTCTGTGTGATAATGCAAATTTTATCTGACCACACCTCATATGTATTCTGAGCCTTGAATCACTACCATCCTGAATGCTGATATATAAGCAGAAAGCCCAGCAGTTGGGTCACTATTTAGATAATGACTCTTTTTCTCCACAAGGTAAAGGCAGCATATAGATATGCAGGAGAGCTGTAAACAGTTAGAAGCTAAGAAATTGATAGATGAATATGATGGATGAAGAGAGCAAAGATTTTAAGTTCAGACTTAAAGCTTAATTTTAAATAAAAATTATTTAAGCTGATCTAGCCAAACTTTTGATTAGCTAAACTAAAGGCAATTATTTTATGTGAAGTTACATAAACATTTTATGGCTTCTTTTCCTATTTGATCCTCCATTAATTGTTTTTTGAAATTTTTACTATTACAAAGATGCTTGACACTCAATCATTTTGAAAGAGTAATTTTAAGCTGGGCTCCCTGCAGCAGCAGCCAGCAGTGCCTGCTGTATCTGGCCATGGTAGTGGCAGTACCAGGTGCAGGTGCTGGCAGTGCCAGCAGGCAGGAGCAGAGCTGGCAGCGTGTGAGGCCTGGGGCTCTCATCCCACTCACAAGCATTTCATGTGCTCCAAACCAGACTGTTCTGCCAAGCTGCTTCACTGCCCTCCTGAGCTCTTCTTGCTTCTCCCCAGGAAGGTCAGTGCTTGCCCTTGCTGGCTGGCACAGGCTACTTTTGTATAAAAAGGGCAACAGGTGGCAAGGCTCACCCCAAGGTCATGGAGAAGCCTGTGCCTTCCAGCTGCCCAGGAAGGAAAACTGACTTCATGTTCCCAGTTCACCTGCACGGCAGTAGGTACTGCTGTAGTTACACATGAAGTTTCCATTACATAAGCATTTACTGACAGAACTTTAAAAACCCCACACATTTAGGGCAGTTCTTTCTTTTTTCAAATTTTAATTTCCTGATGTGACTATGGAGAATGATGACCCAGGGATATCAGCTTTGAGCACTGAGTACATTAAAAAAAAAAAAAAAACCAACAACAACAAAACACAAAGTAAGATAGAAACATACTCCTAGATGAAATTACTAAGGGTTGAAACATATGATTTGGCACAAATTATTGAAGACTGTAACATATATCAGTTTGGCTTGACAGAGTTAATGACAAGCTGAAAATTATTTCATAAGCCCATAGAAGGAAGCCTTTGCTTCTTGTTTTTGTTCTTAGGTTGTTAACTGGATGCCTACGAGGTTAAATACAGCCCAGGGTGTCCTAGAGTGAAACCGCAAACTCCAGAATTCCTTACCCCATTATTCCCCTTCAGGTTTTGACATTAAATGAATTGCAAATGTGCAGCTTACATAGGCTTTTTCCTATTGCAAGAGGGCAAATGCAAACTTCCCTCTTCTCTCTTTGGCTAACACACCTGAACTGGCAACATAAAGCAGAGGTAACTTTTCAATAACAGTTAAGATATTAGCTGGTAACAAATTAGAGAAATTAGAAATTTAAAATTAAAATTAACAAAACCAAACCAAAATAAAAATATTTCCAATAGCTAATAACCTTTCCAGAAAGTGGGATAATATTTTCACCTCCATGGCAAGTGCTTTATTGTCCATAATGGGACTGCTCTGCCTGTGGCCTCCTCAGACAAGGCTGCAGGGTGCATGATCCCCATATGCTGTACCCCCTTCAGAAAGAAAGCAAAGAAAACAACACCAGGTGTGTCCAGTAGCATGTCCTTCTTAGTAAGCACACACTAATCTTGGATTGTTGATGGTAAGTGATGAAGCTGAAAGTAGCTTTTAGCTTTGTAAAAATACAGGTTCATTCAGTTTCCTTCAATACACTCAATATTCTCTTTTTACCTTCAAACACTTGTTGCAACTTCCACTCAACTGTTATCTACCCCACTAAGCAGAGAAAAAGAACTTTCAAAGCTCACACTATAAACCCTGAGCAGCCACAGTCCCAAACTATGCTGAGTTATCAGAGATCTTCCTTCCACAGGGATGAAAGGACCTTCATCATATTCCCAGAAAGCAGTGGAGGGCATGGCTTTGCCCCATGCAGAAGGAGTTATCCCTCCCATGAGAAGGGGTTTGAGCTTGCCTGGAATGCCATGATGGTATGATGGTGTCCAGCTGGGTGCTGACAATCCTTCAGAACACAGAGTGAAAGCTGTATAATTCTAAACTTCAGGAAAAGCACCCAACTGAAGCACATCAACAGATGGTTCCTGACATATGTTATCACCTTATGCAGCATAGGGTGGTGAAGCACAGGGACATTTCTGACATTAATTCAATAAGAATTGTGAAATAGAAATACAAAGGGAGCAGGAGGAATGCAGAAATCATCTTCAACCATTTTTCAACTAGTTCAAATAGGCCAATGTTCAGTAATGGTCTCATCCTTAACACTATAGTAACTAATAAGGCAGCACTGAATTTTTTGAAGTCTTTTAGCATGATTACATGGGCACACAAACACTGTGGTCAGCTAATAACCTTATTTAACTTCTTCTGGAGTTGGTGAAAATCTTTCCCCTAGCTTCAGCAGAATCTAGATTAGGATATTAATTATACACAGAGTACTGCCTAGAAGATCTATTGCTGCCTAGCGAGTTTTTATCTATAGTAAAATGGCACTGGCTTTCCACAGTTTTATTTACCCTTGGTACACTCAGATTTTAAATGCACATACAATTTAGAGAATTTGCATATCTTAAAGTGCAAGTTCTCCAGCAAGTAGAAAATTCACTTGATCATCCACAAAGGATTCCCCAAGAGTATTACAGTCCCAATGCAAATGGCTTTGACCAAAGTGTCTCTGAAAATTTTAAAACTTTAAGTATCTAAACTCTTCATGGTATCAAATGTATCTCTGAAGAAAGAACCTTTACTGAGCTTTTCCACTGATAGGCCATGTTGACAGAGCAGCAGCACCGCCCCACTAAGCAGGGTCTTTTCTGCAGGACATGAAAATATGGATGGGCCTCCTCACCAAAATGCAGTTTTGTAGATGCACAACCACAGATCCTGGTTTGAAAAAGAGCAGTCTAAATTTGCAGAAGCGGGTATACTCAAGGTATCTTTTTTTTGGAGGCAATGTCTTTCTTTTTAGTCTTTTGAAACAACAACTGTGAAAGTAATTTGTTCATTACCCTTTGGAAATAAAAACACGAAACAAATTCAAAGTGGAAGGTCAAAAATACTGTTTTCATTAATAAGAAGCTATTAATGTCTTTCAGATAATACTCCAGATTCAAGATTTATATGATTATTTTTATGCATCAAAATTCTTGCAAATAACTCCCAGTCCAACAGAAACAAGTTACCATTGATGCTGAGAGACTCTCAGCCCTACTTCCACTGAAATCTAGGATAAGATTCCCCTGGCTTTCTATGTGGTATGGTCATGTAAAAAGAAGGTCATCACCAACTTGCCTATTATTTCCTCTTTAAATCAGCAACTCCAAATTCAGACCTAAATCCCTAATAAAAGAAACTTTAAAAGAGTTTGTTCTTCCTCAGAGATTCTTGCTCAGCTCAGTGTACACTTGCTTACTCAGTAACTTTCCGGCATAAAAGTGTTTCAGCTTCTCAGTTAGGGAAAGTGTGAGGGTTCTTTTAAAAAGCTTGTATTAGGACCTGGGGCTTTTAAGCAGGAAGAGGATCAAGAGTGAGAATATGTGATCAGTGGGAAGAAACAAAGGGATTTCACCTCTGATAAATTCCCCTTTCTTCCTCAGGTGCCACATTTCTGTCCTGCTTCCTTCCATGCAGAAAAATGGATTCTTTTCCAAGGCAAAGAAAAAAAAAATTATTTCAGTCCTTCAGGTCATAGAAAATCACATTAGTCAGGATTAGTTCTTCTCTTTCCTGTTTGCAATGTCCAGAACTCATACACTTTGTTTCAGGATGGTTATGAAACATTCATTTTCAACATGATGTGATCTTGTAGAATTTCACTTTCCTTATCTGTTTTATTCATACACATTTTGTGTGCATACAGTTGAAATAGACTTCAGAAAATTACGTGTATACAGTGATATAAGACTTGCTACAAATTTCACAAGAATACTTGGGTTAAGTGGAAAGCAAAAGAATTGTTCAGCCAATATCTACATTTGTCAAGGGACCAACAAAATGGAAAATATTCTCATTTATATGTACAGCATCTGAAAATACGTAGTACAAGTAAAATTCAAAAAGATTATGAGAGATAACTGATCAAAAGATCTCTGCCCAGTGAAGAAGCATGCAACTGGCATCTTGCCTTGAGTGAATGGGCTTGCAAATAAGTATAGGATGTAGTAAGTATTCACAAACTAAAGCACCAGGCATAGAATGGTACATCCATCTTAAATTTCAGCAGGCTAATTGTTCTGATAATACTGACAGTGCTCTCCAGATAAAATCAACAGCAACAGCAAAATCTTTGGATCGTGGTTAGGAAGAAGAAATCATCAGGATAAGCATGTTACTTGATGAAAATTTGTTTTCATACCTTAATCATTACTTCCAAACTTTTTTGTTCAGTTGTGAATCTCTGGATTGACAGTCTGCATGCTGTTGTCACACCATGATCTCATTTTTCCTTTCCTCCACTACACTGCTACCCCACACAGTTATTCCACAAGTCCCACACTAGAACAACAGGTCACTCTAGGCACCAAAGATTATTTTAAAGGATTAGAAATGAACAGTTTTACACAGGTGGTGTATAACACTGGCAGATTGTGGACCAAGTTGAAAGATGCAGTGTTTAAAACAACATTTGTCTGGGGTTCCTGTTGGGGACCCTGGTGTGTAACCAGTCACAGGGTTGAGCTGACACATGCACTGTTAGGTAATCCAAATCCCAGGCTGCATAAACAGAACAAACTAGCAAGGACTTCTGAAACCAGCATCACTGGGTTACTTAGAAGCCTCTATATGCTCTGCTGCTCTCTCTGCAGAAAGCTACTATCACATCTAGGCTGGGAATCAGCCCCAATCTGGCTTTCAAGAGCATGACTGTGAGACAGATAAATTAGGAATTAAAACGTTCACAAGCAGCTGATGGCTTAAGCATGGTTACAAGGAAAGAAAACCAAGAAGCTTTTCTCAAACTAGGGGAAAATCATCATTCTCATGGATGAAGCCTCCACCCCACACCTAGGGTGCAAAACCCCAGAGAAGGGAAGGCTTGCAGGACCTTTCCCTTCAGTTCACCCAGGCCCTGCAGGCAGCTCATATGCATCTTCACACAGTACAGCAAAAAAATGGAAGCATAGGTATAAACTGAGTAAACACCATGCAAATGATTAAGTGCTCCAGAGATATCTCCGCACTTGTGCTCTCAGGGTAGAAGATTATTAAACAATTCACAGGATTAGCCTGGAGCTGACACTCTACTTAGACAAATGAGTCCAAATGGCTTTGAATAGCTCATTATCCATCATGGTTGCATAGAGCAAGCAGAACCTGAGAAGTGCAACAAATGCAGCTCCCTCTCTGCAGTCACTAGGAGTTAGAGAGGCTCAGCCATCAGTGGACATTCATCTCATTGTTACAGCAGAGAACAGCATAGTGCAGCTCTTCATACTGTGCCCCAGTCTGTGCTTTAGCTTTATTCCCCTCCATTACAGAAGATTCAAGACTCCTCACAGCAGGCTTCGCAAAACTCAGTGTGGATCATTTTCATGGGAACAACAGCAGCAATAAAAGGAACACTTTGAGTTCCAAGCCAGTGCCACTGCACAGCCATAGAGGGCTGTTCATTATCTTTCGTGGCCATTAGAAGAGGAGAAGTAGGTTACCCTACTGTCCTGAAGGAAGGGAAAAGCAGAAGTGTTTCTAATTCCAGGGAATTCTTCCAACTCTGTCTGCCCTGTGCAGCATCCCACACCTTGCAGTGACTTCCAGAGCAGTCAAGTGCCAAATACTGTGTGTCAATGCATTTGACTCCTCTACAATTCCTTCAAAAATGCACACCATTTCCTCCTTAAAAAGCTTGCAAGCTTCATTTATGTGAAGACAGACTAAACTTCTCCTTTAACCTTTAAGTTCTAGAAGAAATTAAGATCAATATTTGTTCTTTCTAGCAATCTTCTGTGTAATGAGCTGAGCCCAAAGCAAAGCTTAATCACCTCCAGGCTTCCAAAGACATATGAAATCACACTGAGCCTTTGCTGTAACAGGCTACTCTTCTCCAGCCTCTTACCCAACTTCACTTACACAGCAACTAAATTTTGAAACTCAGACATGCACAAGTGCTACTTGCAACCATCACCTGTTGAAAGACCAAGCATCTGAGTGTTATTTTGGTGGAAGTGCTGTAATAGGAGCTTACCTGAATCTTTTTATTTTGCTACCTTGTGTTCCTCAGATCTCCAGTGAAACATCATGTTCACTTTCACATCCAAAACCAGCATCAATTTCTATTACACAGTGTAAGGCTCAACAACCCTGGGCTCACAAGGATTGCTGGCAAGCTTCCTTATTTCAAGTCCCCTACCATTTTCCAGGAGTTGAACTTCCATTTTCATTAGGAGATAAATAGTACAAATCATCTACAGGGAGGTTGATTGATAAATTCTGAGTACAATATTGATATCCATATCTCAAACACCTGCAGTCTGTTACCATCAGAGCTATTTACAAGCATTAGTATTGAGCCCTTAATGAGACAGGAGTGGGTAATACAGTGCTAGACTGGACCTGAACACAAAAGGTCCCAGAAACTTCTGACTGATAAGAAGGGCTGATCTGGAAGTGTTACATTTAAGCAAACCATTAACAATCTTAACAGTTATTTAGGTTTCGTTTCTATGGTAGGTAAAAACGCAAGCCTGGATTTTGTTATGAAAGCTTTCTCACTTTAAATAAAACAAGTTAAAAATCTCCAGTGCACAGGAAGAAGGGCACTGGAGGCTTGGCTGAGATGGATAAAATTAAAAGCAAGACTGATTTTTCAGCCAGTTGTGGCACAACAGTGGCAGAGTGCTTGATCATTACCCCTTGAGACACACAGCACTGCAAACACATAAAACCAGAGAGAATACCCACAAAGAGACAGAAAGAACTGTTTTAAGATCTGTGACATAGCCCACTACACACAATTAGTCAGGCCACAACAGGAGAGGAGCACAACAGTGAAGACAGTCATAACTACATCTCTAAGCAAGCCATTGGGTCTCCATAGGTAGTAAGCACAACTCTGACTTACCTTCCAACATAGCTCACAGTCGTCTGTCTCTTTCCTTCTGACTAGCTCAGCTAGGAGCAAAAACTCCCTGACTACCCAAAGAAAAGGTTAGCTACAGTAATATCTTGAAAGAAGGCATTCAAATAGCTGATGCTTTCCTGGATTAACTTCATTCTCTTATTCAATGTGGATTGCTAATTCTTCATTAGTGTGGTTACCCACTCACATCCACACTGCACAGGTGCGGTGTCTACAGACAGCAGAGTTGGGAACTTGCAAAGCTTACAAAGTAATTTAAAGATGATGGATGGGCAGGAAATTATTTTCTAACTGCAGACTCTCTGATAAGTACATACTTCTTGCTTCCTTTCTCCTTAACACAGGTGCACATGGTGATTGGAACTCCACCAACCCACGACTCCACACCACTATATGCAAAAGCAGCCCTCTTCCCATTTCTGCACTACAGATCAGTGCCATCAAAACCAGATCATCTCCCACATTAATCCAACAATAGTGGCAAAAGTCCACTAATCCCTTGGTACCTACCCTCACTTCTGGGTTAAAATCTACTCTAGGGTCAGTTCAAGGATTTTACATGTTAATAAGTTGGGAAGGGAAATGTTCTTAGGGTTAGTTTGTTTCCAGGTGGGCTATTCCCTGCTTCTCCTGTCTGGAGAGAGGAATTTAGCACTGAAAGGTTCACTTATAGAGCTGACATCTCTTCAGAAAGGATGGAGCAGCTGAGTTATGAACTCACCACCTCTCTCTGCAGTGATGTTTTATAGCTTTGCTGCTTTATGGCCATGCTGCTATGAAGCACCTTATGCCAGAACAGTCTGATATAGTGAGTGCTTGAGCCATACATTCCTCCATGCTCCCTATGAAAGTCCAAGAAAAATAGTATTTATTCAGGTTTATCCATGCACTGGCATATTTGTTCAAGGATGTGTTAAAGAAACAAGAACTCCTGAGCTGTCCTCTGTGACATGAAGATATCCTAATACTGCAGCTGCCTTTGAGGAGGAACCCTTTTTGCTTCAGAGAGCTCATGTGGTGCAAGGTGGGGAGAATCAGAGGTCTGACTGGATTAAGCAGTGCTGCTGCAATCCTGAGCTCAAACCACCCTGCCTATGCTTCAAGCACTCTGATAAGCACAGCTAATTTACATGAGTGGGGGAGGAAGGGAGAAAGTTTCCAATATCATCAGAGAAGGACAAACAGAGTAAGAAGCAAAAAGCACCTATGTGCTACAGTAAGGTCAGAAAAGTTCAGACACATCTGAAGAACAATTGCAGAGACTCTCTTTCTTAAAGTATTGGTCATAGTTTTGAAACAGGAACAGAAATAACACCTGATGCAGAAATCAGGAATCTGGGAGATAGGGTAGTACTTGACCCTTGCATAAATCTAGGCTATAAAACTTGGTGCTCACTTAAATAGTATTTGTTCTAAATATGTAATCTGGCCAATGGTCAGACAGCAGCAGCAGAGAAATAGTCTGGCCTACCCCTGAGTCCCACCATGCCTGTGAGCACAAACCACCTGACTGTGGAGCCTCCACACATTTTTCCAGTCCGGCTCAGAGAGCTTTTTAATCCCTTATGCCAAGGTGCTATGATTGATCAGTGATCACAAATATTGTTTCTACACCAAGGGCTCCCTGCTCCAGTCTCCTCTCTTGGTAGGTAGTTCCTCCCCCTTGTCATTTCTCCCAAGGCATACACTTCCTCTCTCCTGGCAGTAGTTTGTTTGCTTGCTCTCCCTCAGAAATGGCAGTCAGCTCACACCAGCACATACCCCAGCCTTCCTTCCCACACCCAACTCTTCTTACAGGCACAGCATCAGCATGGTCAACTCTCCCCAGTTTCAAGAAGACAATCCACAAACTTGGCATCACAAGTTTTCTGCTGCTCTAAGCAGAAGTCCAAACATAGAGAGGGGAGTAGTAACACCCTAAAAGAAAAGACCCCCAGTTCCCTTCCCACTCCAGATCAGCACAGATGTGTGCCACAGGAGTATCCCTGGGACTAACTTCCAGAGACACATCTGCAACAGCCCCTTCCAGGAAAGCCACCTGCTTCCACTGCATGCTGCAAGGCATCATCAGACTAATACACATGTGATGCAGTCAGAGAGAAGAGGAAGTCCTGACCCATTTTGTGTAAGCACAAGTTTCTGGTATGTTAAGAAACTTCCTGGGGGCTGAGCAGCCAGACAACTGTGATTAATGGGATCCTGCAAATCCTAATGGCCTAAAATTGGAAGGTGACCGTTTTCTGCTATGATTTTACTCTTTGTATGCATCAGTTCTCTGATGACTCCTACCTACCCCAAACACCTCTCAGAGAGAAATAAGAATGTACCAGCTACATCAGCTAGCAGCAATGCAGCAAAAGCTCTGGCATAGGGCCATTGCAGGGCCTACATAGGGAATGGAGAGCCAGAAACAAGGACTTGTGAAGACACCAGTCTCCTGTCATTCCAATCAGTGTTCTCTAGGATTTTACTTTTCAGGTAACATGTCAAATTAGACAAGAGCCCTACAGTACATTAAACCCCCTCTGCAGAGATTTTGGGTGATCTCTTTTTGCTGCTTGGGTAGTTTTGAAAAAAACCCAACCAAACAAAAAAATACAATCAGCATTATAACCTGGAGTAATTTTGTTCTCTTCAAAGCAGAGAGGAACAAGAGCAATAGTACAAGGGCTTAAGAGCCTCCAGTGTGGCAGAAAGACAATTTCCCACAGCACAGGTACAGCCTGACATTTTTCCTCTGAGCATATCCTCCAAGGCTTAAATAGGGGGTGGTGAGACTATAAACAAACCATGGACACTTTACAGGGGCTGCCCAGAGGGCAAGGTGGAGTGTGACTGAGGGGTGGTTGCTATAACTAACGGAGCCAGCCTTTCAAGAAGTCTCTTTGGAATAGAATTTATCTTTTATCCAATCATAAAAGAAAACAGTCGATTCCTGTTATCCTATAGCAGAGAGGGTAATTGTCTCCTAGTGCTCCAGTCAACATATTTTTTCTTTCACAATCACATTTCCTAATTTCCTTCCAGACCTACAGCTACCACAGAAGTAACCACAAGACAATTACATCTTTGAATGTACCAAGAGCACGTCTCCTTCAACAGTGTGGATCTTTCCTTGCATTTCACAGCATTGTCATCACTAGTAGAAAAGTCACAGTTTCAGTCTTACCCTCCCGAGGTCAATTTTTCTGCTGACACATACCTAAACCAAACCAGGACTGTTCCCAACTAAGTCGCAGTGATGCTGATTCCTTCAGGTTTCTGAAACTGCTCTGGGATTTAGACCACAATGGCACTGTCCAGCCATCTCAACTCTCAGAGCAGAAGTATCTCTGTTTCACAGATTGAGAAAGAAGGGCAAAGAGAAATGCACTGATTTGCCCACACAGCAAAATGAATATCAAGAATAAGATATTCTTAACCTCCAAATGTTTCTCCCTCTACACCTACTACTAAGACTTCAATGAAAAGTGGCAAGATAAAAGTATGTGTTTGTTCACTGTTACTCTGTTGTGTACTCATTAGAGAATAAACCTGAAAAAAAAAAAGATCTTTACTTCTATTTTGCATTAAACAGATCAGATATAAATTGCAAAACTTCTCTGATGTAATTCAGGGAAAGCTGACAAAAGATAAAATCCCATATCAACAGTTTGGTAAGGGCCCCTGGTGACAACACAATGACTCGAAAGAACTGGCATGGTTTATTTCATCCAGAAAAATACGGAGTCTTACCATGTCTGCTCTGGTTATTAAGTGCCCCAACAACACATTCCTTCACCAGATTTGGCTGTGCTGCTCCACTCAGGATGGAACTGCTGTAGCTGAAGTTTCCACAACTCCCTTTAGTGCTAAAGTCACTTATTGAGTGGTAGCTGAAAAAAAATCAGAGAAAACCCCACCCATTCTATGTATGTTCTCTTTTACACATTTCTCAATATCAAGCACTTTTCTTAAAGAACATAAAAAGTGATAAAACATTTTTCAAAGCAGAATGTCAAAGTATTCTAGTTTATTTTGTAATATTTTTTTTGTATAATTGCCAGTTTTGAGCTTTTAAATTGTATAGAATGTATTCGGTATCTAAGATGATTGCAACAGGAGTCAATAAAAACTAGTTCTTCCTGTTCCAACCATAGCACTCACTTTTTTTAGGCTCTTCTTGCTCACAGCTTGGCAAATTCCTGAATTTCTCCTCTTGCAGACATCCTCAGAAATTATGCAGGAACACCACAACTTGAATCACACTGTTGACAGCATCAAAGCTAGCAGATCTCACATTCAAGTGCACAGCAACGTCATAAACTTAACCCTTGGGTTTTCCCTACTGTAGTAAGTAGGGAAAGAAATCAGCATTGAGACCAAATAATTTCCCTCTTGTTTCTAAAATTATTTTTGGTGCTTTGTGCCCTCTACAACCTCCCAGGATTCCCACAGGATATCTGGAGTCAGAAAAGGAATCATGCTCATTCACCTCTGTATGATGATCATAACAAAAGGAAACAAAAAGAAATTCTTTCTCTGAAATTTCAAGAAAAAGTTCTACAATATTCCTGCTCAGACAAAAGCTGTGGTAGGACAGAAATTTAAACTCTGGGTATTTTTCATTACTTTAAGGATAATTATGTGCTGAAGCTGATGTTTTATCATTAAAAAACCTTCCATAACAATAAAACCTCTGAAGAAATGAGGTTGAGGTTGAATGTAGAGTGGCTAATGTCATCAATGCTGAGCTAATAAGTGACTAAGCTTTGACTTATATTGGGATGTCATGCAAAGCTCTTCTGTGTCCTCTTCCTCTTGAAGCTCCCCAACAGCTTTTGGCAACACTTGCCCTTCCCAAGATTAGCCCAAATTGGGTCAGAGTTTATCTGAGGAGGGGGGAAACTCTCTTTTCTGCTGTCTGAATGCACACTGCTGGGGAAGTGGTAACAATAAGAGCTAGTGTTAGGATCTGTCAGATGCAGTGGCATAAATACAGAAAAACTCTCCAGAAGTAATGAAAATTGAGTGATGAGATGCACATTTTCAAGTTCATTCTCAGATTACCCCTTGTGACTATAAACCTCCTGTATAATAGCACTAAACTCCAAGAAATACTGTTTCTTCAAACTGATGAACAGAAATCTGGACTTTCAGAATTGGCATGTACTTTTGTCTTTCCATAAACTACATTTATGGTAAACGCAGGGATGTTACTTGTGCTGATTTTCTTTTTTTAAGGAATTTAAGGTCATTTGAATACCTTGAGATATATTGGAAAGTTGTTCAAATTAGTGGCTTTTCAGGGTAAAGCCTCCATCCTACATTGATCCACTATGGAAAAACTCTTTTCTGCAGTTTGAGGGAGAGTAAATTATAGAAGGAGTCAGAGTTAAATAAGAGCATGATTTTCCTTTAGTGATCCACTAATGGCAACAGAGTGCTGCAAGAAGATGTAGTGGATACCATATAAAGCCAAGATGAAAACAGTAGTAAAAGGACCCACAGATACAAGATTTGGGTAAAAACTCAGGTATCACTGGAATGATAAGATGTTCTCCAGATGTTACATGGCATTCCCTGAGCATTTGTTCAACTCCTTTGTTGAGGATTCCTTAACAGCAGGAACGGACCTGAGACTTTACTGGGCTGCACACTATAGGAACAGCAGAGATGATCAGTAGAACAACAAAATCCTGGGAAAAATGTGTCAGATTTGAGATTTACCTGAAAAACACAGAGGGAGAAGAAAATGGGAAGGAAGCCAAACACAGCCCATAGGATGTGAAGTAAAAGTAAAAGTAAACTTAGTTTACACATGCAGTGAGGATTCCTGAGCCAGTTTTCTCACTAGAAGAATAGGAGTCATGTTCACTTTAAACAGAAGTATTATTTTTCTGAAAACATAGAAACTTTCTAATGAATAAAAAGATCATGAATGAAAAGTCTCTATTCTTCAGAGGTGGTAAAAATTCCTCCAAGTTACTACAATGCTACTGTCAGCATTTCCTCACATACTTGATAGTCACTGTTTACAAAAATCTGCAAAGTAACAACGCTGCTAAAAAGTAAGCACTAAAATGTCACCCTGTTAAGTGTGCACAGTGGGAACCTTGCTCTTCTTGGAAAGCCCTCTTTTGAATGCCCTCTTTTGAATGCGGCACAGTTATGGCCAGATGAGGAAAAAAATAAAAAGGAAAAAAAAAAGCTGTACCTTCCAAATGTCCAAATGCCATTTATAAAGCCATTTTGGTACAATCCATCAGGAAACATTAGTGAAAGCACACAATTATCCTAGGACTGTAAAAAAGATAGCCCAAAGGAATTTTGTACATGAACATAATTCAATTTTACTGTTTTGCAAAAAAATGTAGCCTCCCTATTGAAGGCAATGTAGTCTCCCCATAGCCAGTCATTGAAAAGGACAGAAACTATGTAGGGACTTATATAATATAGTAGTTGTCAAAATGTAGATGCCTGTAATAAAGATCACTACAACTGCTCAATTATTGCTGCTTTCTGCAACATGCATTGACAACCAAAGCCCAAGGCCTTGCAAAATAACCAAAACAGACACAAAAGCTCACTGAGATTCTGAGCAGTGTGGTTAGAGCAGGGGTAAAAATCCACATCCAGAATAAGGCATGCATCAAGTGATTTCAAATCCTTTTAAACTATTGTTTGCTTTAGTGACATGAGCTCCCCTCCTGCCATCACCCATCCAAAAAAAAAAAAAAAAAGAAAAGAAAAAGATTGAAAATTTTCTCTTTTCTCTGCAAGCATCTAACATTTGCCCAGCACTGTCAGGGTGGTCCAAGCTCGTACAGTCCACAGGCACAGCCCCCAGCACCCTGCCCTGCCAGGCTGTGCTCATTCACCATGCTGTCTCCTCCCTGCCTTTTAATGATGAAGAACAAGGGAACTGAGCTCAATGGATCGAAAAACAAATTAAGAAGACATGCATAACCTCAAAATTTACTCTCCTATACATTACCATCCAACTAATCTGCTGTATTTTCAGGATATGTGCATCATGCCCTTGCAGGTAATATAGCTTATGAGGAGCAATCCTGTTGCTTGCAATCAGGTTACTTCTTATGAATAAAGACTTCAGAATCTTGCCCTAAAGGAGAAAGAATTCAAGACTCATGCAGTCTGAATTAAAAAGTTAAGTGACAGTATAATTTGCAACTTCATTTCACATAATTTGTTATCAGATGATTTTTCTTTCCACAAATCCACATTAGCATTGCCTACGATGAAGGTGTATAATAATCTATGATTTAATAAACAAGACTTTTTAAAAATACAAGGAAGAGTCTCCCTACCCACTGCCTACAGAAATTGATGTAAATATCAGTCACCCACTATTTTTAGGCAGAACTTACTATCAATTTGTTAAACTCCTTTTAAGAGTCATACATAAATATAGCTGAAATATATAAAAAATCAGAATTGTGTCTGTAATATCCCAGATTCACTAAGGCCAAACACTACTTTTCCTACAACACTGCTTCCTAAGTAGTAAGTATTTTCAGATAGTAAAGCTGAACTGGGGATTATCTTTATACAGCAAGATCTTGGCAGCCTGACAGAAAAAATTAAAGGAGCCTGCTGATCAGTTAAAATACTACAGCTCCAAGTATGTTTGGATGACCGCCAAAGTCTTGGAATTGTTTTGCCATGAAATCTGCTTTAAGACAGGAAGAACAGGAAAGTTTTCAGTCTGGAAGAGGCTTCATGATGAAAAGCCTGGAAATCAAGCCCATTATTCACATCCAATCAAGCCTACCCCTCCCTGCTCCTTGCTGTCCTCTCCATTCCCAGCACAGGAATGTCCATGCATACAAGTGCACTCCACACACCACATACATTCCACACCTCTTACATGCCCTTGGACTTTATTTTTGATAAAATTGCTCAATATTGAATTCAAAATTATACTCTGTCATTTGAGTGAGCTATGCTTCTTTCATATACTACAGGTCACAGAGATGACTGCCATTTAAAATAAATATTTGTCAGTATTAGATGTAATTTAAACCTTCTGGCTCCTAAAGACAGAGTAAGTTCAGGTGTAACAAAGAGGCTCTATCTGCTTTTTCCTCTGCCTGCCTGCACTGCAGCCTTTCAATCATCACATAATCTTATCTGACACATAGGTTTCTACACAGTCAGTGCAGAACAGATACTTATTTAAAACCCAGGTGACATGTAGACCTCTACTACTCTTGTGGCTGTAGCACAGGGAGCTCTCCAGGGCAGCTGCTCTTGGTAAATTATTGTGGTCATGCTCTCTCTGAAGTCAGCAGGAACACAGTCCAGGGTCTAATCCCGGAAATCACAGGCAATTAAAAAGCAGAATCTGCACAGCTGTAAAACACTCCCTGAAAAATATTTAGCCATCTTGGTTCCTGGGACACTCAAGGAGACCCCTCCATTCCTACCCAGGCCTGCCTGTATCTGAGCATCTGCCCTTTGTGCCCAGCAAGACTGGAGAAGCAGCCCCAGCAGTTGCAAGAACACTTTCTCTGCACTGATCCCATATTTGTTTCCATACAGAGTATTCAAAAGCTTTTTGTAAGAGCAGCTTTTCACCACCCTAGATATTAGACTGTATAGATATTGTAGTGGTTTCACAACAATAAACTGAGTTTCACAACTCCTTCTATTCAATTAAAATTATCTCCTATCAGATGGCAGAAGCCTCAAGTGTGCTAACTCAAATTTCTCTGAGAAATTGTGAGAAGTTAACACTGTGCTGGCAGGCTTTGGGCTAGCTCAGGTCACCTCTGTCACACTGGCATCAGAGCATGGATGTCATGGACCCCATGTCAACTGTTCCAGTGCAATGGATGAAAATGCAGCTGTCTGTCCTCAGCTGGTCTGTGTGCTGCTGTTCCTGGCACAGCAGCTTTAGTGTGCCTGAACCATGCTGAGCTGGTGTGCATGCCTTCCCCACAGCCTGTGGAAAGCCACGGTCACTGACACAGGGTGCTGCCACCAGGGCTGTTACCTGAATTGAATACAAATCTGATCAAGCCTGTCTCACACACACCCTTTCCCTTTCTCCCTCCCACAGAACCACCAACAATGTGAACTGAATCTTAAGTCTGAATTCCAAGTAAGTCACTCTTTCTTAAACTCCTCACACGTGTTCTAATACCTATTTGTTCTAGAAAATGCACTTAATTGAAAGATTTCTTGGTGTAACTTAAATGACCAAAATACAGTTTTTAGACCAACAGATGTAAAGCAAATAATTTCTAATTAACATGGAAAGACCATTTGCCTTTAAGTTCTCTTGTTCCAAGCTTGGAGGCTCTGAAAATTGGTAGGGATCATGGCAGTTTTACTCACCAAAGCTTAAACATGACAGAGAGATATTTATGTATTGTGCTGAAGCCTTTTGTCTGTGCCAGTCTGTACTTAGCAAGTCATGGGCAATTTCATAATTACAGTTTTACCCAGCTGTATTTTGGATCACTTGTAACTACTGCAGAAATACTGAAGTGATCATGCAGGCCCTCATGGCTTTTGGGTACTGAAGAGAGTCCATTACAACCCAAATTGAGTTATTTCACAGCAACTGAGCATCTCCTTGTCAAGCCATGGCAGTCAAAGTCTGACAACCCTGGCTCTCAGAAGCTGTTTACATCTGTCAGCTCTTGATCTCACCTTGTCCCCTCAGCCATCAGGAAGAGGAGAGTCTGCAGAAAGGACAAGACAGCTCTAAAAGAGCTGGATGAGGAACAAGTTATGCCTCCAAGACCTGAAGCCCCTCAGTGATCTTTCTCCTGCTACCCAGGCAGGGTACTCTTACCTATGGTTAGCCCTGATCTCAGAGAACAATCTTACAGCCTTTGAGGAGACTTCTTGATGGAACCCCTCCAGCACATCTCTTATTTGGCTATATGTTTTATCTGTAAGCTATTTTCTCTTGTTACAGAATCATCAGAGTCCATGGATCTTATGCATCCTATACTCCATCCAGGTCATGAAACCCATTGTGTAGATTTTTCAAATTCTTCTGCCTTCAGCTCCAGGTGAGGAGTGAAATGGGTGGGGTGGCCACATGACTATAGTCTAGCAGAGCTCAGCTACCATGGGATGCCAGACTCTCCTGATCCTATCTGCATTAGGGTGGCACAGGTTTATCAATGGATGGCAGGGGTCAACTAATGGTAGATAAAATTAACCATGGACCCCTTCCAAAGACATTAACTTTCTCATCCTGGGCACAATGATGTAACATTCTCAGAGGAATAGATGAAATTGCCTCTATTCCTGATCTATTGCTGTCATGAAACTTGTTTACATTGTCCTGAAAACTGTGTTGAGAGGGATTCTTTTTGTTGCGAAAAGAATGCTAAATTTGTGAAGATGGTCAGTTATTGAAAACCTGCATGTTACACAGGGTGATATGTTTTTATATTATGCTGCATACCTCCTAGGAATATTTTGTTTATGAGGATACTTTACTGCTTCATTACTTCTTTTTGATCCTGAATATCTTCAGAAAACAAATATTTCATTTAAATGCTTTGAACATCTTTTGAAACATGCAGAATAAGGCATTGCAAACATTCTTAAATGCAATGCCTCTCAAAGCATGGTTTATTTCCTCTGCTAACTAAGCTTGTAATGGATTTTCTGCCAGCTTAGGTCTGTAGTCTATTACACCAAAGTAACAGTGCTGAAGTCCACTGTTACAAGTCCAAAGGTTTCTGTTTCCTTCTTCTGTGTTGCCAGAGATTTGACTTTGCTCTGGCAGCCCCATTGTACCAATCTCAGGGGGTCAGATCTGCAGGCTCAGCACTTCTCAGCAGTCTAGGCAAAGTTGAACCATGCTTGCTCTGAGGATGAAGCAGAATGGCACACTTTGCTCTTGCTTTTGGAGACATCAAAATTCAACTGAACAGCGGTGGCAAAAGGACTGCCTCAGAGAAGTTCATGGTACTAGGGCTAGGTGAGCTCCCTGATCACAGAACAGGAGGCCACAGTCTAGTTCAGCTCTTTGCACATATAAATGCCTGCAGTATTCAGCTTTTATTTGTTCTGCACCCCATCACATTTGAAATACATATATATGGTACAGCTGACCTGGGGAGATGAAGGAAGTGGAAAACTACTTGGTGTGTAATTTCCACCCCAACTCCTTTGTCAGGACACCATTTTTCCACTCATGTCTGTCTGCTCTTGACCAATGGTCAACTTTGCTTACATCTAATGCCAGATTTAGATGCTACCAAGTAGCTTAACATATGAAGACAGAGAAATTCAGGTTTAACCTTGAGACCCAGGGTTATCTCAGAACTCCTGACTGAGAGAGTCAGGTTTCCCCTACTCTAAATTCAAGTAACAAGCAAGTTCTCCTTTGCAGGCTACTGTGCCCATACTGCCTAACAGTGATGAGGTAGTCCCTTGAACTGGTGTCACAGTCCACAGAAGTACCCTGAATTTTGTCTGACCTTCAAAAGGGGTCATGTTCCCTGATTCATTGATTGGCTTTGTAGTTGATTTGGTGTGACATTAATGTTATGTTCACATGTATTTGTACTCACCACTCAGAGCATTTTGACAGAGTATGGTGCAGACATGTCACTGCATAAAAACTGAGAGTTTGTCTGCACTAAGAATTCAAATTAATTAGACCACAATAGTTTTCAAATTGGTTTCATTTTACAAACCTGTACAACCCTACTCTGAGGAACTTACTAAAAGTATAAGAACACTTAGGCTGGCATCACATACACTAACAGCAGAGTATTTGCTCAGAGGAAGAGCTGTTGAGCTCTTATGTATTTGCAGATACTGTTTTATTAAATCAGATTTCATCTCAAGAGAAATTAAATAAGAGAAGGGCAAGGGAGTGCTGGCTATTATCATTCTCTGCATCTTTCTTGCATTGTTAAGTCAGTTTATGGAATGGTTATATGGGTATTCTTGCAAAACTAATTCTAATTCACTGCATGATCTTATTTGTTTAGTTTGGTTCCAAAGAAAGGTGAGTGTAACATACCAGTGTATGTGTTCTCAACACTAGAGCTCTCTTACATGTCACCATAGATATGCTTTATCTCACATCTAGCACCTAGATTCTTATTTTATTCCCCAAACAATCACAAGAGAATGGTTTCAGAGAGACAAAGAGAAAATATCTGTTCTGTTTATGATTCAAAAGTGCACAGGAAAAACTTAAGAGTAAGTAAAACTATCATATGAATTGTGAGGTCAATGGAAGCCAGCCATTGTTTTGTTTGCAGTTAAAGTTCAAAGTGATCCCAAATTATGCCAAAACCCCACCCACTTTGGCTGAAAGACAATCACTGTATTTGAAAATAAGTCGAGAAAGGGATGCTTAATCAAACTCGAGGCTTCTGCCTTCAAGCCCTACAGATAGACTTAAAAAGGCAAATATACCCTGACCTGACAATCCAGTACAGTATCTACTTTTTCTCATCCTTCTCATCTTTGATCAATCCCAAGAAAGGGAGGAGAACAGACTTCAGGAGGTGGGTAGTCCCTGCTGTATGGCTGCTGCTTGCAATTTCCACTATCTCTATCATTCTCATGCAACCCTGTACAGTCTCTTCTCTGTCATGTTATTACTTCAACTTCATCTAGCTATTTTCCATCAGCCTTCTGATTCAAGACTTTTCTTCCTCTGTTTTCTCAATTTGTCACATTCATCCACAGTAATTCCTTTTTCTTCTCAAGGAACCATTCCATCTCTCAGTTGTATGTCATCACAACTTCATGCAATTCACAGCTCTTTTTACTTCCAATCAAAAGAAGGGTCTTGAATTAAGATGTTTTTTGCAACAATTCACCTCCATTTCCTCATTTAATGTATAGTTGTTCTTTGGTCACCAGCTCCCTAAGCCTCTCCCCAAGACACTCCATCCTCTGAGATGTGGTCTGCAAGGAATTGTTATACTTTGGCCCTTCCTTCTTGGTTTCACCTTCTCTTACCTACTAGCACAGTATTATTTCTCACCATTCCATATCCTCTTCTATGTTTATTTCCCAATTTCATCCATTACAACTTCTCCTACTAATTTATCAACACCTGTCACCTGGATTGATACTATAGTTCATCTCTGAGAGAAATCCTGCGGGAAGGATGGTCTTCCTTATCACAACAGTGTTCTGTCCTATTACAGAAACATCATCCCCTTGTTACAGTTTGGCTCCTGCCTCTAACATTACATCCTCCCGCCAGTTCTCTTTGCACAAGTTGTTACTGATTTAATCTATTAAAAAATGGACCATATTAATTTTCCCACAACTCCTTTTATTCTTCCATATCACCAGATTAGAATTTTTCATGTTCACAGGGGCTCATCTTGCTTCCAGCCTGGGACAACAAATGCCACTGCCACTACAACAGAACAAAATAAACAAAACAACTCCAACATTCCCACCACAACAACCAACCCCCTCCCCCCTCCAAAAAAAAGCAAAACCAAAGAAACCAAGAAGACAAAATCTGTCAGCCAGAGCTTATTTCATAAGCAAGAGAGTATAAAGAACATTCAGTTCCTGAACAAAATACCTCAGCATCCTTTCCAAGCAAGCCTCAGTGATGAGGTGAACCATTAGATACAATGCAATTCTTCTCCAGAGTTCTTCCTTGGGCAGGCAAGCATGATCCCCAATAGATCAACTGGGGATCATATTCCTGGGCTTACCTCCAACACCCGTTTGGCACAGGGCCACCTGCTCCCTTACATACTTAAAAGCATTTTCTCCCTATTACTCTGCTCTTTAACTTCTCAGTGCACTGGTGATCCCATCCAGATGGATGTAGCTCACACCTGTGCCCATCCCCTCCCCTCTCCCTGGACCTAACCTGCCATTCTTCCCTCCAGTGCAAAGCTAAAAGCCTCTCCCAGCTATTGACATTCACCCTCAGTCACTGCCTTCCCGAGGTGCTGCCATGCTTTCCTTCCATCTTAATGATTTTTTTAGAGCCCTGCTTCACTAAGAAGACCTTCAGGAAGACCATTAGAAGAGATCTACTGGCATCATTGTCTATCAGGCTGTACTGCAGCTTCCCAGCTTCCTCCTATCCTGCCAAAATGCCTTTAGCCTTTGACCCAGACTAAGCTCCTCAGGGTGGGCTTTGACACAGACCAAGCTCCTCGGGGTAGGAATATTTGTTTGCTCAGAATCTGTTAGCACTCAGTCCAAAAGCAATCTTCTGTGCTCTGGCAATTAATAACAACAATTCAGACGCCTATGGCAGAACATTTCCATGCTTGACAACTTTATTTAGGGAGATATTTCCCTCCTATTTTGTTTTCAAGTATCTGTTTTACTTAGCTGCCTTACTGGTCCTCAGGCAAAGTGGGGGAAAAGGAGGACACTGCACAGAAATCTCAAGATGAATAAGCAGAATGGCAGTGTTCCTTGAAGACAACTGCCTTCAGGCTGAAAATAATTGTGTCTCAACAATTATTGTTTTAATCCCTGGCCCAGTACACAGAGATTTCAAACCCATGATCTGTAGGTCACTGTGTTTTTCCCTGCAGCTCAAAACAAGTCATAAATTTATATCAATATCAACAGTTTCAGGCTTCCACCTCACCATTTACTCACCACTACATTTTATTTTTTCCTTTTGACATTTTCAGTACAAAAGTTCAGCCTGTCATTTCAAATTGCTCTTTCAACCCAAATTTAATTTAAAATAAATAGAAAACAAAAAGGAACATTTCTTTGGGTTTTTTTCCCTGAACCAGTGGAGATTTGTGGGATGTTTCAGGGAAAAAAAAGAAAGAAAAGGGGGGAAAAATTACTTCGTGTGTCTCCAGTTTTTCTCGCATTTTTACTAACCCAAATATTGTTATTCGTAAAACTGTAATTTGCAAGCAACTGCTTTAGTCTGGATAGTACATTATCTTCTTCTGGTTTCCAGTGTTGGAAAAAAACATGAACATTACTGATGCCATTGCCACAAGAATGCCACTTCAGATAACTGAATGGTCGTCTACCTCTTCAGCACACCTTGGTGGCAGAGTGCTCCATCAAAGCACAGCCTTGGGCTTTTTGCCCAAGAACTGTTTCTGCACAGAGCTGTGCAGGCAGATTTCTTGGAGAACATCCCTGCAAACCCTATGGCCACATCCCTGTGATAGGAATGTCCTGCAGCCAAGATATTCCAGGTGCCCTTCCCATGACCATCCATCATTCTCTGTAGAGCTTCTGTGAGCCAACAAGGTCAGATCCATGAACCTTGGCATGGATGCAAGCTGTATTTTAAACACACCAAAGAGCAAAAGACATCTAAGGTGCATCCTGACCTTGTAGATCACATTACATCTGCACAGCCAGGCTGAGCTGGGTTCCTTGCCCAGGGTCATCAGCACCATGGTGACCCTTGGGCCAGAGGCAGCTTCCCGCACTGGAGGCTGACTGCATGACCTCTGCACCTTCTGAGGCTTCAGCAGACTGGGTTTCCTGGAGTCTGGACTCTCCACACTCCCAGCCCCCGTGCCTGTTGCTCACCTCTGCCTGACTTGCAACACTGCTTTTTCCACAGCATTTCATCAGCCTGTTGTAGCAATTTGGGCCCATGCTCGCTTTCAGGCTGTCTTTGCCAACCCTGTTGTGACACTGCATGTTGGAGAAACATGCACAATTCCAACAGCAAAACTATTTAAAATGGTCATCCCTGCAGTTCCTTCAGCAGAAAAGACTGGACAATAACATGGAGGAGAATGTTAGCATTTTGCAAGTTACAAGCATATGTGTTTGCATGCATTATGTATTATGTGTTATGTATTTTCTGTGAATACCTGAGCCTTTTGCTGGATGTGCAAGGTAGGTAGAGCAGAGGGAACTACAGTCGTTAGGGAAAAGTTAAGTAGGTAAAAGGTTAAAATAATGTCACTGGCTTGGGCTTCCCGAAAGAATGCAACCAGTTATCTGAGATCAGAGTTAACCATTCACATATGCTGAGGTGCCCTGAGGGGGCAAAATAGAATCAAACTGCTCCCATTGGTACAGAGAATTAGAATTCATTAGGGAGAGGATCACTGAGGCAAGAGATAACCTAATAAAGAAGGGAGGAGGTTACAAAAGGCCGACTCTCATTTTCACAATGATTGCACAACCTGCACAGTATGCCCATCAAATGATTCTACATTAAAAAAACCAAACAACAAACAAAACCCCTTCAGTCTCCCAAAATACAGTGAGCACAGTTTTTAATGAGATAAACTGAAACAAAAACATTCATGATCTTGCATATTAATATTCACATCTGTGCATTTCAATATGCTAATTCACCCATGCTCCTCGCTGTTGGCCCAGAGCCCACATAAACATGATTATATATGCTGTATTTTATAGGTGGACCCGTATATCTTAAGACTAACCAGATTAGACTGGATTTGCACAACCTGGCCAAAGACTGAAGGAGCCCCTGCACAACTGTTTGGCAGCCAAAGCAACTCTTTGGTCCCACTCAAATACTTCAAAGAGCTTTTTTCCCAAGTCACAAAATGTTCTCAATGTATTACTGATGGAAGCTGTGCATGTTGCATCACTTCACAATACAATTTTAAATCAGTTATCCTTTTGAAATACATCATACATGTCTACTGCTTGTAAAGATTGTCTTCTATTATTTGTAAAAACTCTGTAAACAATGTTGCCATTTCATATACAACAGAGATTCACACTTTTGCAGGAGAGTATGCAGACAGAAGTGTCCCAAGGCCGTTTTAGCACCATTTCATAATGGCATTTTTAAATAACTTTTTCCTTATACATATTTAATGTTTACAAATACCCATTTGTTTTTAAAATACTTTATTACATTTAAAGGCTTACTAGTAAAAATTTCATCTTAACATGTTTCTATTTTATCTAAAGTACAAAGTGCAGACAGACTCAATCATGGCAATGATTCAGCTGAAACTCCTGGTCTCAGTGACAGTTTCTTGAGTAACAGAAGAGGATTAAGTACCTAGCTTAAAAGCTACTTTCAAATCAAGTAAACAAACTGGTCTGAGGTTCACCACACCTTTCTTACCAAGGAGTCTCTAGCTGAAAGGCATAATGCAAAAGAAACACCTGTCAGAAAATTCAGTGGCAATGCTTCTAGGCATCCCACCTCAAGTAGTTCCTAATATGTTATGTTTACACTATATTTTAGGTTACTACTCTTTCCTATCACACTCACAAAAGGAAAAAAACTATCTTAAGCATAAGAGAAACAGAATAAGGAGGTATGATTACTAGGTGAATCAATATTATTTTTCAATGCTGACTTGTCAAAACAATCCAGCTTTGCTCCTTGGGGTCCTCCTGAATAAAATGTGCTGTCTCACTAAAAACATCTACCAGTTCCATCAACTTCTTCAGGGGCTGGTCAGCTCACCTTGTTACCAAATAAAATACATCAGTCCAGCCACACTTCCTCCATAGCTCAATTCCTCTTAAGCCGTTCCATCTCTTGTTTTTTCTCGAGTCCTCATTGAGATCCATCATATCCATGTGCAGAGTGGGAGGGTAGCAGCAAGTCATGCTTGCAGGGAAACAGACCTTTAAAAAAACTGCTGTGAAACTAGTCCTAGTGCTGTACAGGTAGAGCTCAGACACCAAAAGACAGATCTCCATCAGAGTCACAACTCTTAGTGTATACTGAACCCAGGAAAAGAAACCAGGAGAATCACCTTGGACAAGACAACCTATGTTTTACCCACAAGCCCTGAGTCCCAGCAGAAAGGAAAACGATCAGAAATAAGTCTAATTTCTAGGAACAGGCAGCTCAAAACTACTTTGTAGGAGCTTCCAGCTGACCAAAGAAAATGGACTTAACTGTGAAAGATTGTAAAAAGAATGAAGAGTAAGGTGCCTTATGAAGTTGAGATATGTAAGCAGTATAGTTTAAAGTACAAAAAGAAAGAGGAAACAGCAAGCAGATCTGTGACTAAGAAGTTTGGTGAACTTCTAACAAGAGTCATAATTACATACTTGGGACAAGAAGTGTTTTGCAAAATAGTACAGGGAGATTCAGAATCAACTTTGGACAAAGCAAAGAGAATTTGATGCCAAAGAAAGGCACAGCCATCACACTGACCTATGGCAGTGCTCTGATACTGTGAGCACAGATCCGAAGCAGCAGATGAAAGCACATGTGAATCAGAGCCATGAAGGACAGCAGTGCCAAAATCCACATGAAATCAAAGAATACTCTGGAAAGATGTTCAGTGCTGAAGTTTTTTCTATACTTCATCATAGAATCACACAATGGTTGTGGTTAGGAGGGCTCTCTGGCTCTCTTAACCCCTTTGCCAATGCAGGTTCACTCAGAGTAGGCCACACAGGATCACATCCATGTGGACTTTGAATGTGTCTAGAGGCGATTTATGTCAGCATTGCTCTGTTCTTATCATGCCAAGCTGTCTGAAAGGGTCTCCCTCTTCCCCTGCTCCTTTGAAAAATGTTGACTTTTTTAATCTCCAAATGGATGATTTTTGATTTAGACTGCAAAATTGTAAAACATGCAGAATGAAAGACTGGTGAAGGGCAAAATTCCGGGCTGAGCTGACATGTCAGTCCAAGTCAAATACACATTGTTTGGTCTCTCGTGAACTGCAGCTGTGTCATGGACCAAATCCTGAATAAAACTGTCAAATGTCCTAGCATGGATAGCCAGAGCAGTATTTTTGTGACCTTATTACAGATCTAAAGAAGAACCGTCAGATTTAAGCCAGGTTCCATTTGAAGGAATCAGGGAGATAATTCCTTGCATTAGAAAAAGATGAATGGCAACTGTGAAGAACTTACAAAACCTCAACTAAATGTCTCATCTGGAAAATGACATTAATGGTGCTGCAGAAGCAAACATACCCAACAGAGAAAACAAAAGAAAAATGTGGGAAAAACCTCCCAAGGGAAAGCAGGCATGGGTGCATTGGTGGCAGGAAGGTAAGCACTGTCTTCCATGTGCCTGGCAAGAGTAAACACCAGGCTACGGTGCAGAAGCGCCTCAGCTCTGGGTGCTGGTCTGAGGGATGTATGAGATCTCAAGCATTGCACAGGACATCCCTGGGATTAACTGAAGGGTCAGGTCTCCATTTCTCCAGTGGGATACCTGGGGTGAGACTCAAGGCTCATTTCCAAATGCAGCTCACAAATGCCAGAAAGGTCAGAGAGAGAAAACACTACTTTCTACCAAAACAACAAAAATTAGGTCAAATAGTAGAAAATATCAAATCCACTGTTTAATCTAAACCTAGTATTGCTGCAACAAATCTTTATCTGTTGGAAGAGCTTTCCTCAGTCTGTAGGAGATGGCCTGGACTGTTTACCAATCTTCCCAGCATGTTTGGAGGTCAAATTGTATCACCTTTCATGTATGTTGTTTTCTGAGAACCACAGGAAAACAACACCCCCTTAGCAAGAGCTGATTTAGGTATTTGACTGTTTGCTTATCGGGTTAAGTCCTCCATTGACAAACCTTTCACACTGATTGAAGAGTACAAATTCCACTGGAAAAGAAGCAGTCTTAAATACAATCTTATTTAGCAAAATACTTGAAGCACCTGAGCTTATCTGGCCCTTTAAATTTCTAAAAATCTTAAACTTCTTGACAATGCATCTCATTGATACTGACCACCAGCAATTTGCCTTCAGCAAGTTTATTACAAAATCTGCTTCTGTGCTTCTGGAAACTAAAAATTACACTGCTAAATAAAGCCCCCAAAATCCCAAAATAGTACTGGAAAATTAATTTCTCAGAAAAAGAGGGAAAACTGTCTGATCTGAAATGTACGACTTCTGCCATCACAGCCATTGCTGTTAATGCTCAGTGATTAGGGTGAAATGTAATAAGGATTACAAATGGAGAATAGCTTATTAAGCAATTTATTTCTCCCTTTTACCAGGGTTGGAAAATTCCCTACAGTGTTCCCCTGAGCTTTCTGCCCAGGATATTTAAAGATTACTGCTAATGCAACTCTGAAAGATCATGCCTTAGTATAACAGATCAAATCAAGAAAATTAGTCTGGTTTTCTTTCTAAATTTTCTTTTAATGTCATCCTCCTTCTCCCTTTAACTGTTTTGCCTGAGACCACAATTTATCACTTTGATAACACAACAGTGGCACATTAAAAAGTGCTTTGAATGAAAAAGAAGGTGTGCTCCAACTTCCAGTAAGGAGAGTCTGTATAAAAACTATGAATGAAAGCTGCTTTTTTTTCTTTTTCTTTTTCTGGACTCCCATAGATTTTGCTAGTGCTAGTTGTGGGCTCACTGCACCATGTCCTGCTGCATGGGATACATTCTGGGGCTTTTCATTTCCTTACAGATCTTTCTTCTCCTGGCACCCATCTGGTAATTGTTTCTGCTTGAACATCAACATTACAAGACATTTTTGCAGCTCAAGTGCTTTTTTATGTTATGTACCCCCTATTTGGGAATAAAGAAGAAATCTCTCTCTCTCTCTTAACCAAACACATCTCCAAAACCTATTTAAGAGGTTTTTTAACAGTGAGGTTAAAGACTAGAGCAGATTGACTGGAAAGGTTTGCTCAAATTTAACACTAATGTAAATTCACTGAGTTCAGAAGCAATACAGCAGAGGTAAATTAAATCTTTTGATCCACACGTATCTGAAAACCACAGACTTCTTCAGACATTACCTGCCTTAAAAAATAAAGTTGTATTTTTCATGGAAATAAATATTCAGTGCAAAAATCAGTAGTATCATTACCACAGAAAGTATGTACTGACACTTCAGTGTTTTAACTCCATGTTTAGAAAATGACCAAGATGAACGTGCAAGTTTAAAGAAAAATACTCCATGTTTAGAAAATGACCAGGATGAACATGCAAGTTTAAAGAAAAATAATAAGTAGGCTGAAACTGTTAACAAGTGAAAATAGAACTTTCCAGTGCCATCAGAGACATAATTTAATGTCCTCTGGTGTTAATGGAATTACTCCAATAGTTTCACAAAGACTGTTTTGGAGTTAAGAGGCCCAATAGCAGTGAAATAAAATTACTTTTGGTCTGGAAGAGAAGATTCAAGATCAAGAGTGGCAGTAGCCATAGCCCCTTTCTTCCTTCTGCTCATTGCCCTGCACTGTGCAGTTAGTGCCTGCAGTACCAGCTGCTGAGCCTCAGCACTCCTCTGCAGAGAGCTGAGAGGCACCCAGGCAACACTGCCAAAGGGAAAAGGCCTAAAATAATAATATAACAATACCCTAAACACTTACATTGCCATGACTAGGGTGATTTCCAAGACCTCCTCCACAACAGAATGGGAATGGTTTGAGATGCAAGCAGTAGCAAGGCCAGCTCACACAGAAACAGGAAGAAATAAGTAAACAAAGACCAGAAACGGTGCCTAAAGGCTCTAGTGCTGACATCAGTAGCAAAATGACTTGGTTAGTGTTTGTGTTTACCATATATAAAGGAAAATATCTATAAGCCAATGTTAGGTGAGGATCCAAGTAACAGAACTTGCAATGCAGGGTCTTACAAAACTGTGGATAAAAATCATTGCTTAATAAAAATAGCATCCTTGTACTTCAGAATTAAACAATCCTGTTCTCGGTGCCATCAGGCACAGTTGTGTGCATCCAGCCTCTCATATACATCCTTGACCAACTTCTCCTGTCCCCCATTTCTGTCATGATGGTCAAGAGGACAGCTCAGACTTCTTACCTTGGTGGGAATCTAAAATTAATATTAAAACAGCCCCTTAGTGTTCAAACAGCCCCTCAATGTTCATGAGTCTATTAGTTCATCAACATATTTCTTGGCAGTCTCCTTCCCATCCTGCAGAGCAATCTCATCTGGCTAATATGACATTTTAAATAAAGATACTTTTTTAAAATATGGAGGTACCAAAAAAAACCACCAACAAAAAAACCTGTACTCACCTAATTTCACTTCCAGATTCATTAGTGCTTTTAGCTTTCAAGCCAGTTTGAAGGTTTATGAAAACAATCTGCTGATGCATGTCACTGATATATCTCAAAAAGGTAGACCATAGCAGCATCACTTCACATGCCCCTTCTGATTTTAGGTAAATCTGTTTAGTTTAGCAGTATGAAGAACAGGATTAAAGCCATAAGTGGTGTTTGTGTTTTATACAACAAATGCACTGAAATGCATTTCTTGCAGTGCTGTGTGTGCTGCTTGCCAGTGCTCTTCACTGCACATTTGCTCTTGTGTACCATCAGAGTAAGACAGCCACTATTTTCCCCTGTAATTATTTCAAGCCAAATTCTTTCAGACAGATACAGCATAGCATACTCTGCCTAAAAACAACCTGCATAGGTGCTGAATTAATAACCTGTTTCTGTGAGATTATCTTTGGACAATCTTCATCTCAAATTGTCAAGCAACTACGTTTCCTATAGGTTTTTGATCACAGGTCCAACACAAATGAGGGAGGCTGTGGCTTTCACCTCCACAAATCACTGGTGAGAGGAAATAGCAATATGCAGAAGACTGACTGTGAATGTCCTGACCACACGGAAACAGATGGATAGTGGAGGAAGAGATTCCAAAGCACAAAAGAGAGAAAAAAAAGTAATGAAAGATGACAGAAAAGTTCTGGGAAAATAAACTTTATAATCTTGATGATCTCCCAGTCTATCTCTTATCCTTATCCAACTGCCACTGAGTATCCTACGTATATGTCAGTGGTGCTAAACATTATTTATTACATCAATATTAAATGGTTGTCGAAATTCTCCTGGATGCCTCATTAATAAAAAGCTGTATTTCCTTCCTGCTGATCTGCAGTGTTGTGGTAGTTTCCTCAGATCGGGGCTTTGTGCTAAGAGAACCTGAGCAGCAGTTAGCATGGGCAAGTCCACCATTTGCATACAAACAGCTTTATACAGGCCTGAGCAACAGACACCAGAGGAAAAACTTCCAATGTTTAAACACCAGTTACTCCCCTTTTATCTTTCATCATCCTCCTCCCTTGTTATTCAGTTAGCTGAGCAGAGCAGTGGGGTAGGCTGCTGGCAGCTTCCCTGGGCCTCCCTTGTGCAACCCAGCCCAGCCCTTAAGTCAGATCTGCTGGGAGAGGACTCTGTCCCCACATGAGTTTTTTCACATGGGATTGCCAGTTATCAAACTAGACAGACAGAATAACTTGTGACAATTCAGGGATTAAAGTCATTTATTATCACTTGCTAATATGTATAGGGTTCTCTCTTCCCAGGAGCTGCATGTTGGCAACCAGGAGCAGGTCAGAAGGAAGGACAGCCTGAACAAAGATAGGGCTCTGAAGACCACCATCTCCAAAGGGAGGAGGCCAGTTATAACACTGGAGAAAGCTACTGAGATGCTGTTCCCTGGGATGAATTATTTTTCTTCTTCCACTGTGTGGTTTTAGGTGACAGCACATATTCTGGCTGGTGACCAGTCACTAGTAGGGTTCCACAGGGTTCCATTTTAGGGCCAGTTCTCTTCAGTATCTTCATAAACAACTTGAATACAAGATTGAAAGGTAGTCTAAATTTGCTGATAATACTAAACTAGGGAGCTGTTGACTCCCTCAAAGACAGACAGGCCCTGCAGAGAAAACTCAACCATTTAGAGAGCTGGGAAATCACCAAGTACATGGAGTTCAACAAGGAAAAGTGCTGGATTCTGCACCTGGGACAGAGAAACCCTGAAAATACAGACTGGGAAATGAGAATGCTGGAAAGCAGTGCCATGGAAAGGAACCAGGGGGGTTGCTGGTTGATAGCAAGTTGAACAAGAATCAGCAGTGCCCTGGCGGCCAGGAGAGCCAACTGCATTCTGGGGTGCATCAGGCACAGCATGGCCAGCCAGGCCAGGGAGGGGATTGTCCTGCTCTGCTCTGCACTGGGGCAGCCTCACCTCGAGTGCTGGGGGCAGTTTTGGGTGCCACAATGTAAGAATGACATAAAGCTGTTAGTGAGCATCCAAGGGAGGGCAAGGAAGATGGAGAAGGACCTTGAGGGGAAGCTGCACGAGAAGCAGCTGAGGTCACTTGGTTTGTTCATCCTGGAGAAGAGGAGACTGAGGGGAGACCTCATTGTGGTCTCAACTTCCTCATGAGGGGAAGAGGAGGGGCAGGCACTGATGTCTTCTCTGTGGTGACCAGTGACAGGACCTGAAGGAATGGCCTGAAGCTGTGTCAGGGGAAGTTTAGGTTGGATATGAGGAAAACAGTTTCCACCAAAGGGTAGTTGGGCACTGGAACAGGCTTCCCAGGGACATGGTCACAGCACCAACCTGACAGAGTTCAAGAAGTGTTTGGACAAGCCCTCTCAGTGCCTCTCAAGAGGCACCTGATGTGACTCTTGCAGTGTCCTGTGCAATATCAGGCACTAGAGTTGATGATCCTTGTGGGTCCCTTCCAACTCAGAATATTCTGTGCTTCTATGCTGTAATATATTAGTCATGTAAGTTTGACTTGTAGGCCAAATATCTGCAAGTGCCTCCACAGAAACAGCAGTGTGGGATGTGTTCAAGCAGCAGCAGAGTCTATTGCTTCATTGAGCTGCTGTTTATTAAGTTTTCAAAGATTTGAAACCATTCTCCTGTGGACTTTCTGGCTGTTTTCAGAGCATGCTTACTGCAAGCTCACTGATGCACCTGGAGCAATGAACCATAAGAGATGGTCAGGATTTTCACATTTCAAATGCTGAACTCCTAATGATACTTAAGAGATTCCTCTGTATCTAGTATCAAAAGGCATTGCTGTAGGCTGATTTTAGTGGAAATCAAGTCTTTCCAGATTCCTGGCTTTTGCTGGAATCAGTATGACTCTGATAAGAGTGGGAAAAACTCCTAGTGGGTTTCTTCTACATAGGTGTATGCAGCAGCAGGGGAAAAAGGTTTTCAGAAGACCAAGGGGCAAAAACCGGCCTAACTCAAGTTTAGCTAGATTTTAGAGAACACAAAGCTACTCTAAAAATTTTCTGGTTTACCTCACTACCTGGAAAAATCTGCTCTGTTAGCAAAGAACCTGGCGAGATCCCTGTTCACCTTTTTGAATGGCCCAACTACCAGCTCAGGGGACATGAGACTTTCCTGCCTCTGCAGCTGTCAGCCATAAATGGGGTTATCTTCAAAGGTATCTAGGACACAATGAAAACCATAGGAATTGAGAGGATGCTGTTTTGGAAAGTAGTGTATTGCAGCAGACAAACATCATCTTCCCATAGAGATGAAGACAGTATTGTTTTGCATAGCCAATAATTCTGCTGACATTTTAGGGAAATTACTGGAAAAATTGGCGTCTCCAGTATCAAGCTATTTTTAGGACCATTCAAGATCATTTCAAGACAAGTGATTGATGAATTTGAAACAACATCAAGAAACAGAGTAGCTATCAACATGGTTTATGCAGAGGTGATTCAGGATCTGAAATAGGTTCTCTTCTAGCTCATAATTTTTTCCACACATTTTTTTTAACCTTCCCCTGCCCTCAGCTGATGGATGAATCATTATCCTCTGACAGTCCGATGTTAATTAAAGATTATTTGCTTTCTATTTGCTCCAGAACCTTTCCTTATAAGTAACATAAATCTGGGCTTTGTAAATTATTCTCATGCCTTTGTAAGGTTTCATTTTATAAAGCTTCCTTAAGGACATTTTTCTACAACACACAATTTTTACTGTATAGAAGGCAGCCTGACCAGCAGACAAAGCGAACATTTTATTACCCAAACATATCTCCAAAAATATCAGTAGATTACACAAGAGACTCTCTGCTGATGCAGCTTTCCTCCTACATGATATGGCAGATGCCAAGAACTTTTGTAACCTTTGCCCTACATAAGTCTGAAGGATAAGCAATGAAATGAGAAGACATGGTACCTACAGATGATGGTAAGCAGTGCTCATGGGCCTAGAAGCAAGAGGCCAAAAGACATGGCAGAACAAATAAGCTGCACTGTACATATGTCTGGAGCAGTCTGTGTGGTGCTGAAGAGAACTTCAGCACATTCATTTCACTAAGTTGTGTTGCTGAAAAGAAGTCAGAGCTGTGAACCACTCAATTACTCCTGCAGGATAAAAGCAAAGGTGACTCCCTTGCCTGGTGTGTTTCATACACAGGCCAATTAGATCAACACTTGTTGCTCTGAGGATCTGGAAATTGCGGCTGTTCCACCTGCAGAGCACTCGGGCTGCTCCTAACCCGGCTTGTTGATGTTCAGCAGTGAGCAGCACAGCTGGGTGCTGGGCTTAATGACACAGGGGGTTTTAAATGACTGTTCTGCCTTTAGAGCAAAAATAGCCTCAAGCTGCTTTAAATTAGATCCTAGCCAGACTGATATATTAAAAAAAAAAAAAAATCAAATAAACCCTCAAGGCTGCCCTCTAATGCCAGCATCAGAATTCTGCTCAAGCAGCCCTTCCATCAGGTAACATTTGATGAGAACTTAATCGGGGAGCTGAGCACTTTGCATCAATAACTAGAGCAAAAAACCACACATCCTACTTCTTAACTAGCAGATATTTGATCATTTTAGCACAGAGGGAAAAAAAAAGAAAAATGGAGAGAGGTGTCTAGTGCTACTCACAAATTCAGCTAAACCATGCCCTGAACCATATACTCTGTTTCTCAATAATTTATGTTTTATAAAGCTTCCCATAGTCATTGTTTGGTTATGTTGAGGGTTTTGTTGAAAGAAGGGTGACTTGCTTATTATTGAAAGGCTGTATTTAAAATGCAGCAATGTTTTTATTTAGGCAAAAATTATATTAATAAGCTTAGTCTAACCAGGGTATATCAGTTTCTTAAGAATTGGGAAATATTAACTTAGGTGACAATATAAATGCCTAACAGCATGCTTGGATTGCATTAACTGTATTTTTAGAGCTGTATCAGCTGGTGTCCATGCTAGCAACATTTCATCATCTGGTGAAAATTCTGAGATCTGATGAATCAGGCACTGTTTCATAATACTGAATTTCATGCATCTGATCACACACACACAGTTTATTTTTAGCAATTTGATGAGACAATAAAAGGAGAGTTAGAAACCTCAGGCGCTGGTGACGATCACTAGAGGGCAGTAGCCAACCCCTAATGTTCCCACAGTTCTGCAAAGCTTTGTAGGCTTCCACAGGGGAGCGAGCGAAGCAGCCTTCCCGGTGGCGACGCTCATGTGATGGAAGAAAAGCCTGCCTGTTTGCCACGAGTGTTAACACTGTTCGACATCAAGCTATTTTCTAAAAGTTCGTGGTGACAAGTAATACAGGCAATGTCGTTTCTTTATCTAATGGTGCCTGTCTTCAGCAACACAAATGGGCTGGGGAAGAATTTGGATATTCCCACCTTGCAAATGCCAGAACCAAACTGTGGGACTTATTCTCCACTCTCTCCTAGCTTGTCAGCCACATGTGCCATGGGGCACAGTGACATTCCAATCAGCATTTTATATAGATCTTCACATATTCATATAACAGTGCAGAAGTTAGTGCTTTTTATACCACTGCCATTTATATATTATTTTCATGTACATACATATATTGGGTGAAACAATGCCAGATCAGTAGAATGGAGTAAGTGATTCCAATGCTTGTCACTGAGAAACTCTTCCCAGTTCACCTTTCTAGCATTGACACTTTCATGTTCTATTTTCCCCTACCCCATAACCAAACAAAATTTATTAAAAAATGCAGTAACTAATGTTCAAAGCACCACAACAGACTGGTTGCCCAGACACACTCTTATATATGAATGTGAAGGAATAATGGGACCTCAGACCATGCACAAGATGGTTATACATGCTCATGTAAAGTAGCTGTCCATCAAAATGCACATAGCATTAAAGCTAGAGGGGACATGGGTACTTCTTCCCTGCCTGCTATAATGAATTTAAAAATGAGCCAGATGAAATGAAAAATGGGTGGCACTATATCTAGCACTGAATACACTTTCTAGTATTCCTAAAACCGTTATGTTTTCACTTAGAAAATCTAACTATATTTGTGCTTTACACTTCTGCTTCAGAATCTAAGGATTTCATAAAAAATACTTTTCTATTCTAATGGTTATGCAGAATGCAGAAATAACCAACCTTCTGACTAACCAGCTTGTTGTTATTGCTGACAATTTTACGTTCCTGACTTTTCACTTACCTTAAGAATTTGGGGGCTCATGACTTATGAATTCAATATGCTCTTAATTTTACCCAGAAAGGGAGAGTTGTTGCAGAAATATTTGGTTACCATCTGCTACTCCTGTGTCAGATATACACAGTTTTGGCAGAAGAATGTCCCTACAAGGTATGATCAGGGCTCTGTTATTCTCTCTCAGACATTAGATAGACATGCACTAAGAAAGAGTCAAAGAACAGGGCGAGCAGGGGATGATGCTTACCCAGAATACTTTGACAGCTTTTAAAGAAAGTGTTTGCATTTAACAGTCATGTTTTGTTGTCTAGCAGAAGAGATCTCACTCTGCTATCACCAAAGGTACACTTATGCAAGAAGTGATCATTTTAAAGCCAGGACATGCAAGCAAATTTCATACTTATTTTTGAGGAATTTTGTGGGATCTTCACATGCTATCATAACCTTTTGGATTGCCTTTGGGCAATGAGTTCAGAAACAGGAGAGGGCTATTGGCTGTATGCAAGACAAAGAACTTGACTTGAAGAAAAGCAACCTAAACTTTCCAGAAGCAGAACACTTTTCAGTGCTCAGTCAGAATGGTAAGACTTTCACAGAACAAAAAGTCAGATTGCAATGGAAAGCCTTTAACTCTTGAAACAAGCCTTTTCCCAGTAGCAGACAGAACAGCACCTCCGAGCTGCATGTTCCTCCCTTCCTGGCTGTATTCATCTCTCCTCTCTTTGAATAAAGGAGACAAGCAAACCTCTAGATAACTCAAAGCTGCTATGGGATACAGAGAAACAAGTGCTGACTCAGCCTTCAGCCACAGAGACCACTCAGTATCCACGACAGAGAGCCAGCAGGAGGGCTGGCCACCCCACCTGCACAGCAATAATGAGGCTGCAAAAGGCAACTGGTTGGGGCTGCAGTCCTTGTCTAGAAGACAGGCAGACTCTGAAGGAACCCTGAGGCATCAGTCCCTCCCTCTTTTTTATTTCACAGTATAAACTTTATATTATCTGCCTTCACAAAGTCTCTGAAATTTTAGACTTATGCTGCTTGCCATATGCTAATACTGGATTAACCTCACAAAAGCCAGCCACCAGTGCAGCATGCAGGACCATTGATATCACCTCCTTGTTATACAGGGGAACCTTAAACCTAAAAAGCTTGGCACAGGCTGTGCATAATGCAGCATCCTAATTCTCTGATTTAGCAACAAGGGCACATTTCAGAAATAATTCTCTAGAAGCCAATGTAGCAGGGACTAGTGTTTGGTCCACTCAATCTCTGGGAAATCAGAGCAAAGCTGGTCTGAACCAAAGAATATTGCTTTGCTGAAAAGTCCTGTAAGTCCCCAGTCCACTTGATAAGCTCAGTACTGAGGGTTCATAATAATAAGATGCTTGAACTATGGCATTACTAAATTAATAGGCTTTGCAGAGTCCATAAATCTCTCACAGGGGTCCCCTTTTCCACTTCAGCTAGAAAGAAGGTAATGGCTAGGAGTTACAACAGACTCTAGAGGGAATTAAGCTCTGAAGTCCTATTGAATTAGCATTGTTTACAAAGCAGTCATAAGTATAATGGATGTTAATGAGTCTTTAATGGGCCAAGTTGCAATACAACACGTGGTGAAGTACAATTAACAGAAAGACTGTGCTTCCCTCCCATTTATTCTGCTTGACACAGGTGTAGAAACCCTGAATCTAAATTAATTGTCCTGTTGAGAACAGAGTAAAAGAGCTCAACTGCTGTGTAGAGTAAGAAAAAATACATTTTTTCTATGCCAAACCAAAGTGGGGCTGAATTACACCAAAACTAAATGTTCACAGAGGAAGTGCACAGAACTTGGTTGAGGTTGGCAGACATCTCTGGAAGTCATCTGGTCCAGCCTCCTGCAAGCATGGCCACCTAGAGGCAGTTGCCCAGGACCACATCCAGACCCACAACCTCTGTGGGCAACTTGTGTCAGTGATTAACCATCCTCACAGCAGAAGTGTTGTTTTCTATTACAGACAGAAACTCCTATGTTTCTGTTTGTGCACATTGCCTCTGTTCCCATGACTAAGAACCACTGAAAACAGTCCAGCTCCAACTTCTTTACACCCTTCTTTCAGTATTTGAACACAATGGTAAGCTTTTCCTGAGCCTTTTCTTCTTTATGCTGAGCACTGTCAGCTCCTTCAGCCTCTCCTCCTATATGAGGTGCTCCAATCCCCTGATCATCCTCATGGCCCTTTGCTGGAGCCCCTTCAGTGTGGCCATCTCTCTCTTGTACTAAAGAGCCCAGAACTGGATCCAGAACTCCAGATGTGGACTCTCCCAGTGCTGAGTCAAGAGGCAGGGTCACCTCCCACAACTTGCTGGCAATAATCCTCCTAATGCCCCCCCAGGATACCACTGGCCTTCTTGAGGCACACATGCTGGCTCATGTTCAACTTGATGCCCACAAGGACCCCCAGGCCTCTCTCCACAGAGCATCTTTCCAGTCAATCAGCCCTCCAGCAGGTGCAGGGGGTTGCTTCTTCCCAGGTGCATGACTTTGGTTTCCCTTTGTCGAATTTCATGTCATTCCTCACAGCCCATTTCATCAGCCTGTTGAGACCCTTCTGGATGACAGAATGATTCTCTGGTCTATCAGCTGCTCCTCACAGTTTTGTGTCATCTGTGAACTTGCTGAGGGTATGTTCCAGATCAATAATGAGGAGTTAAACATGACTAGACCAAATCCTGAACCCCAGGGTACACCAGGAGTTCTAGAAACTAGATTTTGTGCCACAGATCATCCTCTCTGAACTTCACAATTCAGCCAGTTTAAGTTCTGCTCATCCATCCTGCACGTCATTGGCTTCTCTTCAAGGATGTTACAGGAGACAATATCAAAAGCCAAGCAGATCACAGAATCATAGAATAGCTTGGGGATCTTAAAGATCATCTTGTTCCAACACTCCTGCTGTGGTCAGGACACCTTCCACTAGACCAGGTTGCTCAGAGCCTCATCCAATCCGGCCTTCAACACTTCCAGAGATGAGGCATCCACAAATTCTCTGAGCAGCCTGTTCCAGTGCCACCATCACAGTAAAGACTTTCTTTCAAATAACTAATCTAAACCTACTTTATTTCAGTTTAAAGCCACTACCCCATGTACTGTCACTATGTGCCCCTGTAAAAAGTCCCTCTCCATTTTCCTGTTAGGTTCTTTTCCAGTACAGAAAAGCTGTAATAAAGTCACTCTTCTTCAGAGCATCCACTCCTCTTTCCTTATCCACCAAGCTAGTCACTTCATCATAGAAGATTATTGGGTGGATTAAGTATAACTTCACCTCTGTAAAGCCATGCTGAGCAAAAGTTTTTACTCTTGTTTGGTTTTAGTTTTTACTAAGACTGGAGAGGAGGGGCTAGACATTTTTCAGCATTAGACATGTCATTGCAGAAAAAATCCTTGTATTTTCTGCCTCTATTTGTGCCAGTCACTAATCTAGCTATTTAGCTATTTAGAACACCTTGGTCACAAGCAATTTAATGTACACCTCCCCACTGATTCATGATTACCTAAATCCCATTGAAATTAATTTTAGCACTCTGTTCTCATTCTGACAGGCTGTCATTTAAAGAGCAACATATTCTGTCTCAATAGTGACGTGGCTGAGAAGATAGCTGTCATTGGGAAAAGTGCAAACATCTATCCACTGTCTTGGGGGGACTCACCTTGTACAAACACGCAGTGAACAGTCTTAATTTTTGCCATATATACACATTTGATGGACAAAAGCTGTATCAGGTCTTCTGTTGATGTAAATCAGCCCCTATAAATGGCTATAACATATATAACTACACCTGATTTTAATCAGTGAAACATTTTACCCAATGTAATTCTGAATACATTAGCTATACTACATATAAATCTAAACAGAAGCTTAAAATCTTGTATCTGGGAAGAAAGTCAACAAAGAGATATTACAAATGACAGGAATGTATGAAAATGACTTTCAAGTAATCCGTACTCAAAAAAGTTTGTACAAAGAGTAATCTAAAAGTAATCCATATCGGAGTTTACATTCCCGAAAAGCTTTTAATCATGAAGAACAGAGTATGTTATATTGAAATTATACCACAAAACATACTTACAGTGAACTGTGCCTCCTCAGACATAGAATTTGACAAGCACATAGCAGCACTCAGGAGCACTACTGATCTGGAAGTCCTGTCTTCCACCACAGAGATACTTGACAACTTCCTATGACAAAGATCAAAGTTTTAGAGATTTTAGGATCAAAGTTTGGCTTACAGGCTTATTACCATATCTCACAGAATGAGAAGAACATCATCTCCTGCAGCACAAACAGCACCTCTTTGAGCACTCTAGGATTTTGAGGAGAGCCCTCTGAATCTACCCAACAATACAAGAGACTCATAGTTACAAGAATGGCTTCTTCTGTGAAGGACCATATTGACATGGAGTCCCTATCATGTTCTCATCTCCCCCCTGCTGATGCCACAATTCGTGGCAGGTGAGCAAACAGAGGAGCACGGTCCTTCCATTAGGAAGGAAGACACGGAAGTAGAGTACAGCTGGAACAAACAGTATCATTGAGGTAAGGAATACCTCTGCACCTGAGGAGCAAGACATGGACCAAGCATGCACAGAGGCAGAGTGCATTAGGAGCTATGAAAAGACTGGAAACTTGCTAATCTAGCCTAGCCTCACTGAGAATGCAAGAGTAAAACTAACTCACAGCAAAAGCTGGCACCACGTGATGAACTATATACAGCTGAGGGTTAAGCCCCTAAACAAAATGTTTTCTCTTGAGTGGAGTTCACTGCTTCTGTCCAGATCCAGGATTACCAAGTAATGAAGCTATCACTTCTATAAGTAGGATCTTTTGCACCTTGTGTGTTCTCCCATTCCCTAGCAGCCATGAGATCATCCAGAAGTGTGAATGCCTCTCCACATTACACAGCAGGATCTCCAGTATGGAGCTGAACCATGCTGGCAGGGCCAACCCCAGCCCTAGCCACACAAGGACTTTGCACTTGATTCACCAGTTGCATGGACAGCTCTTTCCATGGGAGACTGGTTATCTGATTTCTTGCTTGCACACAGCGACAATTATTGTCAAGCCTAATATCCACAGTTTTGATTATTTGGTGAAGTAATTGTGTGTAACCTCAACATTACATAGGAATCAAAATAGAAAAGAGGGGGTGAAGAAACAGAGGGAAGACGATCTGTTTTCACAAAAAGGCAAACCTAGATGCCAATTCAAAGCAGCTTGACGACTTCCAGAGGATCTCCACCTCCCTGTCAGAGGCCATGTCTGGCAGACGTCGGCAGCGCCAGTGCCCACGGCACAGGGGCCACATGCCGCTGAGACGCGGCACCCTTGCGCACCTCGGTAGCGAACCGGGGGCCCGAGTCGGGCCGCTCCCTCGGGGCGCAGCCCCGCCAGGCAGGGACCCCCGGGCCGGCCGCGGGGAGGGGGAGAGAGCTGCAGGGCGAGGCAAGGCAGTACTGCCCCGGCCGCCCATCCTCCTGCAGCCTCCGGGGCGAGGGCGAGCTCCTCCTGCTCCGCGCGTAGCGGACAGGGCTTTGCGCCCCGGCCGCCGGCCAGCCCCTTGCCTGGGGAGAAGGCTGCGGCCCCCGGGGCTCCTGGGCGACAGGCGACAACCGCTGGAGGGTGATGGGGACGCGGGTGTCCGCCGTGGGTTGCCAAAGAGCCGTGCACGCGTGTCCCGCAAGGAGAGCCAACAGTCGCTCGAGGGAAACTAAAAAATAAAAAATACTCAAAGCTGAGTATTCTCTTCTCCTGGCTTCCCTACAAGGGTGGCAGTCCGACAGCAGCAGTGTCGGGTGATCTCCCTCTGCCTTCAGCCCCGCCGAAGCCCTCCGAGGACGAGGCTGCGGTACACACGGGGATGCCACGGCCACCCCGCGCCCCCCGCCGCTGACCCGGGCAGCCCGGACCGCGGGGAAACCAAGGAGGGAATAGCCAGCGAGCAAATAAACAACTTCCCTTGTGTAAGAAGTTGCCTCGCAGCTGCCTGCATCGGGCGGTTAACACAGACAGTAAGAGGATCAACTCCATCTCCGCCAGTGCAGCAAAAAGAGGAGGAAAAAAATAAAAGCCCCCTCATTTGCTATTCAGAATTTAGTTAATTTGGATGATAACGGTTAGTGTTTAATCCCATTGTACGAGAATGAATATACCGAAACCTACAAGGCTCCTGGAAGAATAATGCGGCCGGCGGCATGGCACGCAGGGGTGCCCAGGCGGGCAGCCGGCTTTGCCCGCTCCGTCCCGCCGACCGGGGTAGACGCGCCCCGGGGCCACCACCGCCTCCTCCCGCCGAGTCGTTCGGCGCTCCCGACCGGCCCGGAGGGGTGGGAACCATCCCGGGACAGTGGGGCGAGGGCCGGCACCTCGCCTATCCTCCGGCCGCTTCTGGGGAAACGAACGGGCGAGAGCGGCGGTGCCACCCGCCGTGCTCACCCGGGCACATGTGGTGGGGATGGTTTCCCCATTTTAAATCGCAAAGGGAAAAGGGTGGAAAAACGCGGAATACAGGAGAGGACGTGGGAGTTTCCGAGAGAACAACTGCCCGAGCTCACATGGCGGGGATATAGCTGTTTACCGCAGCCCTGCCCGGGGCTCGGTGGCGTCTCCCGTGAGGGCACAGCCAGGCTCCGGGTGGCCCCGCCGCCGGCCCGGTCGCTCTCGGCTTTTCCCTCCCCCTCGGGGGTGGTGGAGCCCCGCGGCAGAGCCGGGGCCGGGGGCTGTGGCGGAGCCGGGGGGGGAAGACGGGAGGGCGGCCCCGCGGTCCGTGCCGGGTTCGGAGGCGCACCGCCGGCCGTGGAGAGGCCCGGGGGGGCCGCGCCCGCCGCCGCGCTGTCGGGGGGGCGGCGGGCGGCGGGGGCGGGCGGCCCCCCCGGCGCGGCGGGGCGGCCCCGGCGGGGGCGGTGCGGGGCGGTGCGGGGCTGTGCGGGGCGGGTCGGGGGCTCGGTGCGCTCGCCAGGCGAGGAGCGCGGCTGCCCGGGCGGAGGGCCGCGGAGAGGAAAGCTAACAATGCTGTGAAAATATGTTTGCAGAAAATAGACAATTGTTGGATTAAACGTATTCAAGTATGAAATAATGCCTTTTTGTGTAAAAAACCTCAGCAATGTGAGCGTACAAAAGTTCCCCTGTGGCAGTTACTTGCTCCCTTTGTGAGCTTTGCGCTCCGGCGTCTCCACTTGGCGCGTTTAACTCGGAGCCCCCCTTTAAACGCGATTGTTTCTTTCTTTTTAATGACATTTACCGGATCAAAACATGCTGTTAATTCGATCAGAAAGCTTTACCCTCCTTAACAATGCCACAATAATTTCTCCTGAAGTTTGTTAAATTGACCAAAATTAGGCAAATGAATAGGGGGTCTGTCGGCGATCCCGCTCGCAGGTGACACCGAATAATGCACTCTCGGACCAGCTGCGATCCCCTCTTTATTTGCCCCTCTTTTCTTTGACCCGCATTATTAAAATTTAGGCCCAATGAAACTATTCATACTTTTCAATGGGACATTTTCCTATAGGATAATAGGCTACAAATTGAGCCTCTCCAAAGGAGAGGGGGAGAGCAGGGGGGGTAAAACAACAACGCACAGACGCGCACACCACACAAAAAAGGAGCGTCGTGTGCCAAAGGCTGGCGAGAGCCTCCCTGGGCCGACGGAAAAAAAAAGGGGGGGTGATGGGGGGGGGGGGGATATCGTGTGCCAGCCCCCCGGTCCCACACCTGCCGGGGTGTCCCCGGCGCATAAAGCGGTGTAAACAAAAAAGTCCTCGCTGCCATCTCTTATAAAGATGGACGTGTCACCAAGTCGTGTGAGAAAAGCCTGAGAACAAACGAGGCCACTCCGTCTCCAAGGGTTCTCCCTTGAACTGGGCGGAACAGCCTATTAAGGGCTTACTTAATTACTTTAATGACTCTGGACAGGCTTTAAAATGCAGTCAGCTCCGGGGCTAAGGGGAGGGGTAGGGGGTGCCGGGGATTTGAAGGCTGGCGGCGGGGACGGGGCCGGGGATGCGGCGAGCGGGGCGCAGGGCGCGATACCGCGCCCTGCGCCCCGCTCGCCGCATCCCCGGGCCCATCCCCGCCGCTATTGTGGGACAGTCACGTGTGTCCCCGAGGTCCACGTGGGGCGACACAGCTGGGCCGCCCCCGGCTGCGTGGACGGGGGCGAGGAGGGGGAGAAAGGAAGAAGAGAGAAGAAAAAAAAGCCCCTCATCCCCTCGCCCCCTTCCACCCTGATCTTTAATGCATACACTCCCTCGGCGCCGCTCTCCCGTAATCCTATGGGATCAGCGGGCCCGTGGAGGCCCCCCGGGGTCCCCCCCAAGTAGTGATGGCTTTATAAGGGGGCCGGAGAGAGAGGGGATGCAGAGCCCACCATGGCCTCCAAGCTCAAGGAGCGGAGGGTGAGTCGTCGCCCGCCTTGCGCGCACGGGTCTGCGGGGCCGCCAAGCCGGCCTAACCCCGAGCCCTTCGCCGCCTTTCCCTTTGAAAAGCCCCCCCACAAAAAACAACTACAGCCCCCTCACAAAAACAAGGCTGCCCTGTCAGGGCCGTCCGCGCAGTCGGGGAGCCACCAGGGCCGCGCGAAGAGGACCGGCCACCGGAGCATCATCCTTCCCGAGACCGCGTCGCGCCCGGCACCGCTGCTCGGAGCGGGGTTGGGGACTGGCTTCCCTGGAGGGGTCGAGACCGGGGCCGGGGGCAGCTGTCACAGCGAGACTGGATCCATCTGTTTTCTCTTCCCCCACTAACGCGCCCCATATGTTTTGCAGAGGACGCCGGTTTCCCACAAAGTGATTGAGAAGCGGAGGAGGGACCGCATCAACCGCTGCCTCACCGAGCTGGGGAAGACGGTGCCCATGGCTCTGGCCAAGCAGGTAGGCAGGGGGGAGAAGCCCCTACGCCCTTTTCTCCCCGGTGCGCCGCGATACCTCCCCCGATACGGCGGGGCTAGGGGGCGGCCCAGTGGAACGCAGAGCAGTCTCAGGAGAGAGGTGATGCCCACCTGCCCTGCCCGTTGCAGAGCTCGGGGAAGCTGGAGAAAGCGGAGATCCTGGAGATGACGGTGCAGTATCTGCGGGCCCTGCACTCGGCGGACTTTCCCCGTGGCCGGGAGAAGGGTAGGTGGGCGGGAGTGACCTCCCGCGGCCCCCGCCGGGTCACTCGTGCCATGGAGGCGGCTTTCTCCGCTCCTCTCCCGGCCAGACCCTGAGGAGCTCGATTCCCTTCCCTTTCCTTTCCAGCAGAGCTGCTCTCCGAGTTCGCCAATTACTTCCACTACGGCTACCACGAGTGCATGAAGAACCTGGTCCACTACCTGACAACGGTGGAGAGGATGGAGACCAAAGACACCAAGTACGCCCGCATCCTGGCCTTTCTCCAGTCCAAAGCACGCTTCGTTACTGAGCCTCTCTTCACGTCCCTGGGCTCCATCCCGGAGCCGGACTTTTCCTACCCGCTGCATCCTGGGCCCGAGTGCCCCGGGCACGTCCACAGTCCCGCCGAGGGCGTGCTCCAGCCGCCCTCGGGGGGGCCATTCCCCTGGCACGGCGCCGCCCGCAACCCCTCCCTGCCCTACCACTTGCCCAGCGCCGCCGTACCCCTCGCCAGCCCCGGCCAGCAGCGCAGCACTTTCCTCTCATCCGTGCAGGGGCTGGACCGCCACTACCTCAACCTGCTCGGCCATTCCCACCCCAACGCGTTCGGGCTGCCCCCGGGCCAGCACCCCTCCATGCTATAGAGACTCGTCCCGCCTGAAAGAACACCTATTTATGACCGCGGACACTGCGGGTACCCGGGCGCACGGGGAGGCTGCCGGGGGCAGGGAGATGCGCAGGGGTCCCGGTTGGCGAGAAGGAGCCCCCGGGGGCCCAGATCTGCCCCCGCCCGCCCTCTCCGAGGGCCTGAAGCTGCCCCCACCCGCTCGTCTTCCCACCTCCGGGTCCAGTGCCTGTACAAGTGATGCCTTGGAATAAAAGTTTATACCCGCCGCTGCTTTTTGTTTCCGTGAGGGAGCTTCCTCGGGTGGCGGTGGGAGTCTCCCCACGTAGCCACCAGGGCAAAGAAACCCACGAGCGAGAAGTGGTCAGCGAGGGCCAGGGAGCTTGCTGCACGCTCCGGCCGTGGCCGGCGCTTCGGGCAGGCGGGGCAGGACGTGACGGGCCGGGTGCCGCCCGGCTTCTGCTCGCAGGCTGTCACCGGAGGCTGGGAGGGAGTCCCGGGGTACTCCGGAGGTGGCGGATGCCGCACTCGCCCGCAAACGCTGCGGGTGCTGCCCTCCCACGCTCCAGTGTCCGAACCGCATCTCCCGTGTACTCTGTCAGAGAATTTCTCTTCGGCGCAGCTCGTTCAGAGGAGGATGAATAATGGTGAAGGCACAGGACGGGGCGGGGAGAGCAGGGGGCCGCTGCGGATGTGCGGGGCGCTGAGAATAAAACCGATGGAAACTCCGGGAGCGAGTCCTTCCAGCCTCGCCGCTGGCGCGGAACCGCGCACGGCTCTCTCCCGACGGGGCAACTCCAGCCCCGCCTGAACCGAGCGTCCCCGGGTGTCTCCATAGCCCCTGCAAACGGGGCAGCCCGGCCATGCCCGGCGGGGCCGGAGCCGTCGAGGGGTAAATTAACTTATTCCAGTTGGGTGGGGAGGCTTTGAGGAGATTTGACCTGGACTGTTTGCCCAGGTCGTGGAATGGGCTGACCCGCAATTTGTAAACCAACCCGACCCTTTATTCGGAGACAGACAAAAAGATCTTCATTACAATGAGTAAAAAGTGGAATGTGTATCTTCAATTTAACCTGTAAATACAGGAAAAGCTCCTATCCGAGATTAATGGGGAAAAGGTCACACGGCGGGATGATGGTGAGGAGTCAGCTAGGGAGGGGAGAAAAACACCCCCATTTCCTCGGGACATCTTTAGGATGGTAAATCCAGAGGGAACTTCTCTTTTGGTCAGTGTACACAGAACAATATGGACTCAACCAAACACATTCAGCAGCAGGAATGGCTGGTGCCTATTATGAAAACACATGTCCAACACTCATTTTTATCAGCACTGGGTGCAGAATATGGTCAAAATGCTATATGACTTATATTCTTTGAGCTTTAAGCTCTTGTGATCCCACTTTGTGCCTGAAGCATAACAGATATGGCATTTTCCTGAAAATATAAATATATTCAGCATTTTGGTCCCTGTTAACCAAATTAAACAAAACTTTCCTTTGCTAAGTAGATTTTCTCTGTGGGATTAGCAGAGGGCCACCATGGTAAAAACTGGGGTCATTTGCATATAATTTTGCGAACTCGCACTGGTCCATGACAGTCTTTGTCTCTCCAATGTTGCTATCCTGCATTTTTTTTCTTTCTTTTTTTTCCCCCCTTTTCATTTTCATTTAGCTGTGGAGGATAAACCCCTCTTTGGCTTTACAATGACTTTAGGATAAAGGTTTCCCCTCCCTCCACTCTTTCAGGGCTCTGAGCTCACCCTCCTGCTTTTGGCCCCAAAATTATTTTGGAATTTGCTAAAGTCAGCTGTAGCAGGCATGGGAGCTGAGCTGCCTTCCCAGCTCAGATCCACACCTGCACACCATGCTCTGTGCACACAGGTGGGTCAGCATAGGCAGTGGGGTACAGAGCTCCCTTGGGACAGGCATCCCCTGTCTTTTGACAGAGGTTCAGCTCATTTGTCTTGATTTTATTTTGCATTTCTGTGCCTATCAGACAGAGACTTCTAGCCTTTTTTCCCCCTGGGATTTATTTTAGCTCTGCCATGAGCATCACCTTCCAACCTTGCTGGGAGCAAGTGGGAGCTGGATGACACCTGTGCTGGGCCTGTTCAAGGCTATACCTGGTCTCAGGTAGGGTGCCTGTCTGGGCTGGCAATGCTCATTGTCTGGCATAGGAGTAACATTTACTGGTGTCCAGGAGCAGCTAGCACAGGGAATGAATAGAGAGGAGCTGATCCTGAAAATAAACTACTTTAATTCCCAAAGCCCTCAAAATACTAGATTCTGTGTTATGCACCTGCTTGGCTAAAAACCTTAATGGTGAATGATTTGCTCTATCACGTCCTATTCCTTTCCTTCAGCTAGCATCTTTCTCATTCCTAGCCTTTCACATCTCTTTTGCCACAGTTCACCTTCCCTTCCTTTCCCATGCCTTTAATACCCTCTTTTCCACCTCCTACTATCAGAATTCCTCTCTTTTCCTCACACATTCCACATCCTACATGTACTGCAATTCTTCTCACCCCAGAAAATAGTTGTACAGCATGGTTACACATCAGTAATTTCTTTATGTTGAGAGTAAATAATCATGTTGGGATCAAAGGACAGCAAAATGTAAGTTTACAGTTCTGTATCTGATACTGACTCTCTCTTGCTATTCACTCAGACAGTAGAAGAGTTTATGTTGATCTTTGGAATATTGCATTACTGAAAACATCTCCAACTCCCTAATTCTTCCCAAGGATTTATTTGCATTATTATTTAAATAAAACATCACCAATTAGATCAAAGGGACATAAGTAGCCTGTGCATAAACTCTCCATCTTAAAGCTTTATGTTTTCAATAGGTAACAGGCAAAGCCTGGAGAAAATTCTACTGTCTCACTCTTCCTATTTAAATAAGTAAAAAATGTTTATGGACTTTGAGCATATATAACACAGATCAGAACTCTTCTTTCTTCCCATGATTTTACACTAGTCTGAATGCATTATTCAAAGACCTAGGGGCTTTGCTGGTAGTACCACACTGTGGAGTTTCCAGCCTTGGAAGCAAGAGCTGATGCCACTGAACAAAGTCCCCAAATTCAGGAGAACACAGTCATTCTTGGAGCATCTCATCAATCAGGTCAGTAGCTACCTAGAAAAGAGAATTTTTATTGTACTTTGGGTCCGTGACCCTGCTTGCAGCACTGGACCACAAAGAGCTGCATCAGCACACCTATAGGGACTGAGCCATGAGTTTAAAAGAAACAACTGACGGAAAGAGAAGGAACTGCATCAGCAAAGGCTTTTAATTACAGATCTGTTCCAGTAGAGATGCACACAATAATTGGCTTCCTAGTGGTATGGATATGATCCCTTTCCCATGGTGAAGATCCTGCCAGTTTATAAGTCTTGTGGTGCCACAGCTCTGTGGAATGCTGCTGCTATTCCCCAGGATCAAAGGTAGCCTGCATGATTTGACCAGGACCATGCCAGAAGTGCTTAGGAGAGCAGAGGGTCTTAGCTGCCAGGGTACAATGATCACCCCAATCAGATCAGCTTCTTGCCCTTCTGCCACATTCTTGGAGAGAATTAAATAGTGCCTAGAAGTCCAAAGGGATTGTTTTTCCATTATAAATTGTATCAAATATAAGGAGGAGGAAACCTTCTGTTTGCCTGTGGAACAGTCTGTGTATTAGACACAGGCTGCTGAAGCAGCTGCAGGCTTGTCCAGCAACCCTTTTGCAAAGGCAGACTTTTGGAAGGAAACCCTACAGCCAACAGTTCCATATTTGCTGAGATGTAGCATCTGATCTCACAGATTTGCCTCCTGCCTTGGGTGAGTCTCACATCATCATGTCTATTTCTAGCAAAATTTCCTGCATAGTCCATGAAGGCTGTTTTAGGAAAAGAACACTAAATTCCCTTGAAGAGAAAAGGGATTATAGAAAGAAGTACAAGAAAAGTCATTTTAATGTGTATGTAAGGTTAAAACTTGGATACCTACCCATGCAACATACTGCATACTGAATTTAACATAGGCATATCAAAACAAACAAAACTCATTTTAAAAGATGAGAAAAAGCAACATTGAAGACTATTGGATGAAACATCACATGGCAAGAAAGAGGAGTAGTTTGTAAGATTCAAACTCAGAATATTAAATTAGGAAATTTATCAAACAAAAAAATAATAAATTCAGCAAAGAGATTGTTTAACATTTATCTTCAAGCTACAGCAACTGAATGTTAATGCACATTATGCTTAATCAGAAGTAATACAAATAATTAGGTTGAAAAAACCCACTTTTGCTAACAGGAAATCTAAACTTTAGTATGTATGGTCTGAAAAGTTAAAGGCAATTTAATTTTTAATTACTGTAAGAATACAACACCTCCAAGTGCAGTTCTAGTCTATGTAATGATTGTGCAATTAAAAAATGAGGCCCTTAAAACAAGGGAGTCCTTCAAGGCAACAGGGAATTCATTACAGGGTCTGTGACTCAGTTCTTATGCTTTTGGTGAACATTATCAAGTTATTTTTACCCCTGCTGAGGGCTTAACCCAGAGCATGTAGAAATATTTACACCAGCTAACCCTGTAGCACTTGTTTAGAGAATCTTGGTCTCCTACTAGCTTTGTGGAAACCAGGCAGTGCCTGAGCTCTGAGCTCATCTCCATCTCTTCATCTCTTGTGAATTCCAGCACCAAAATTATGCTTTCAATCCCATAAAGGGTGCAGGTATTTAGAGTAGGGCCCAGTCCACCTGGAGCCCTTAAGGCCAGGATCATGGCAGAAAGTGCCTTCATTGTAATTCAACCTGTATCTCCATCTCCCTGCCCTTAGTTCCTAGCCTGAGGCTTAGACATTCTTCCAGAAAGTTGCAGTCTCAAGGATGAATGCTAAAAACTGTGTTCCTCTTTGGGGGCACCTTCTTATAACCACTCTGCCCCTACAAAGCAATTTCTGTGTTCTTTTAAGAAACCATTGTGTCCTGGTTCAACCTTTCAAAGGAGAGATCAAATGGTAGTCAGCCAGGAGAAGGTTTGGTCTCAAGGTATCAGCTTGAAGGAGATGTTCAGTTTAGAGGCATTAGCAGGAAGCTGTGGCATGGCTTCAGTGCTTTCTCACTGCTAGGGAGGAGTGGAGACTGGCTTTTGCCTTTCCCTCCATTCTCCTTCTCTGGAGGTACATGTGATCATGTGTATACCATTGTGTACTACACACAGAGGAAGCTTATACAGGCCCTCTTCCATAGTATACCTGGATTCAGTTTAGTTTTTCTCAGTAATTCCTAGTTTGGTTTGGCTGCTATTTGTTTAAATGTGGCTTTATTCAATCCTCATAGTTTCCCATGCATGCTACATTAGTGCCATTCCAGGGGAAGAATTCACAGAGGTTAGCCTTTAAAGGTTAGTCTTTTATGACTAAGATATAGGATTGGTCTTTTCTACTTTTTCCCCCAAACTAAAATGTCCTTCAATATATCCTAGGGCAACCTCAAGGTTTGCCCTGACAGGGTTTTGATACACCTGTACAACCTTATTCACTACAAGAAGTGATACTACTACAGCCATGAGTAAAGGTTAGGGTATAGAGTTTTCCCCTAAATGTGGTAGTATGGAAATAATTTACCCTTACTATGACATTGCTGCTGGGGTTCCAGGACTGGAATATGTAGAAGGAACAATAACAACAAAACCTACTGAACAAACCAACCCCACATGGCTTTAAACTGAGAAAAGTGTAACAGAGATCATGGACATTCACTGAGAACAGATAACCAAACTTTAAGAACCTCAGGAAACCCTGAGACAGTATGTATCCCATCCAACACAATTATACATTAGAATGCTCAAAGGGAATCAATATAACCCAAGTCTTTCTATTCCATTACAAAATGCCTTTTTATCATATGATGTATAATAATTTTTCTATGCCACAAACTGTTTTTGTACAGTACCTTCTCCTCTTTTGAAGAAATGAGAGAAAAACTACTCTTGGAGTTTTATTACTGAAATAATTGCCATAATTATTGCTGTAATAATAGTAATTGTAATTATTGTTTTAAATTCTCTCTGATGTCTAGAAAAGGCAATAAAGTAATTGGGAAAAAAGTATAAACAAGAGTATATCATTTACTGCATAATGTCAAAACCCGCTAGACAGCAAAGATCTAGGAAAATGAATACAATTATGATAAAGGTACCACTGTTTTCAAAGAAAAGAGAGTACGTTAAAGCAAATAAGGGACTCCTAAATGCTTGTTGGCTATATGCATATACTGCCTGTATTCCTCAGCTAGTTCAGGTGGCAGATCCCTGGCCATCCCTGAAGCTATAGGTGCTTCCACAAGAAGAACACATAGTGGAGTTGCATCATTTGAGAGCTTGCCAAATTGGTAAGCAATATAGATTTCAGTGGCTCCTCATGCTCATTTTGTTAGTTCAACGATGCAGTCACATGTTTATAGAGATATATGGGAAGAAAATAACCTCATCTTGTCTTAAACACACAATTATGCTGATCATGGAAAGGAAGTCATGCACAGAACAGGTCCTTCTGCCTCTGGTACTCAGTGCATAAAATATTCCACCAAGAAAAAAATTCCACCAAGAAAAAATGCTGCAACTGGGCACAACAATCTACACTTAAAGGAAAGGCCAGCCTCCCTCTGTGTGCATATGGAGGAGTTAATCCAGCTCTGTGAGGTCAAATGGTCTTTCCATGGTGAGGAGGTTCCAAGCAGCAACATGGTATGCTGTTCTTCACCAAATATTGCATCTTCTCAAAAGTTATTTGCAACTCTCCATGCTGCAGCTTTGCATCTTCTTTCCAGGAAATTAATACAGAATCACAGAATGATTTGGGTTGGAAGGGACCTTAAAGATCATCTCATTCCAACCTCCCTGTCATGGGCAGAGGCACCTTCCACTAGAAGACCAGGCTGCTCAGACCTCCAGCCAGCCTGGCATTGAAGACCTCAACGACATGTGGCATCCACAACTTCTCTGGGCAACCTGTTTCAGTGCCTCACCCCCCTCTCAGTCAAGAGTTTCTTTCAAATATCCAATTTGAACCTACATTCACTCTGAAGCTATTCCTCCCTGTCCTGTCACCACATGCCCTTGTAAATAGTCTCTCTCCATCTTTTTTGTAGGCTCCCTTCAGGAATTAGAAGGTCACAGTTGGGTCACCCCAAAGCCTTCTCTTTCCCAGGTTGAAAAATCCCAATTCTCAGCCTTTCCCCATAGGAGAGACTCCATTTCTCTAACTAACTAGGTGTCCCCAGTCTGGACTTGCTGCAACAGGTTCATCTCCTTCCTGTGCTAAGGACCCCAGAACTGGATGTAGCACTCCAGGTGGTGTCTCACCAGAGCAGGGGGGCAGAATTTTCCTTGATTTTCTTTGTTTGTTGTATATTACACATAGTTAGCAACTGTGTTACAGTCAGCTTTGCTTTATACTCCCAGAAAGAATATACCCCTCCACAATGCAACCTACACTACTGGATGTGGCAAGCAACAAGGAGGTAAAAGATGTGCATCCCTAGGAGAAGTGTGTGATATGGCTAGAAGGACAGGCAACTGGGAGAACACAAGTGCTGTTCTGCTAGTCATGGGAATATCCTATGTTAATTTATAGCAGTTTTGCAAAGGGGTTTTGCGTTTTGCATTTGGCCAGCTTTTTTATAAAGCTCTTCCAAAAAAGATGTAAAATCAATTTGCCTTTTCAAATTGAGATCAAATAGAGAGAGAGAATGCCAAACTTCTTCCTGTTTTATCAGGAAGTTCCAGGGATTTTGAGATTAGAGTTCTGGAACAGAGAAGTAACTCCTGCTGCCAGCATCCAAGCTTCCTAAAAGCCTTTCAAAAAGTTTTCCAGGCATTGTAACTGCAAACAGAAAAAATCCAAAGATTTCTTTATTTCAGGAAAATTATAACAATTTTGTAGGGCACAGAATGCCTTTGAGCATCCAATCACAGCTGGCCAGGACATAAGATGAGGACCACAATGCACAATCCACAAATGCACAGGCAAAGTGCTGGCAGGTTTCATTCCTTACCAGACTAAAATAGAAAGATGGGATGGGACCAACTGGACTTTCTCATTCATGTACTTGGAAAAATTACTTTGTTATAAAACAAGACAATACCACAAAGGAAAAATCTTTTGAGTGGTGTGATAATAGAAGAACATACTGAATTTTATGACCATCTGACATAAAACTGTTAGCTGTCTCAATGGAAATGGTCTGAGAATGAATGAATCATTCTAAGCAATCTTTCTAGTCAAGAGGGATAAACAGGCAGTTCCTGAGGATAATTTATCAGACTGATTTTATTTTCTCCCTTTAAAAATAAGTATATTTTCCTTGGAATATATATCTTTCCCCTTTTAATTCTGAGGGAATGTGGGATCAATAGGCCAGATTCAGATATACAATTAGGGGAAAAAACCAGGGCAGCTGAATCCCACCCTCACTGTTGCTTGGCAAGTAGCCTAATTTATCTGCTCAGATATTTCAAACAGGGCTAGACATCTCCATGCTAAAATATTGCATTTAATTTAAAAAAATCCTGGTTTTTGTGCGCTTGTTATACAGTCAGCAGGTGTAACAAGTTCAATCACTGAACTGAAACAGCTGTGCAGTTGACAAATACTTTTTACATACTAGTTGCATGTACTACAGACCAGATGGAAAGAATTTTATGTGGGGAAGATTGGATTATTTACCATTTCCCTCCAGCAAGCACTGTTGCAAACAAAATTGTTAGCCATCCACTGAAGGCCAGTGTCCTGTCTCCATAATCTGGTTGTCAAAATGTCAAGCTCAGAAGCTTGATCCCCTCCACAGCACTGGTTTAGCTCTGAAATGTCTGCATCATTACGGGCACCTTATTTCCTTATTGCCACCATGAAGCAAAGGGCTTCAAGGATTTCAAGGACTCTATGTATAAAGCATCTACATGTAAAATAAGAAAATTTATATTATTAAGCACATGCATACTAGGGGAGAATTTTGCTTTCCATTGCTTTAAATGGAAATAAATTATTTTTTCCTTTCCTCTCTTTTCTTTTCCTTCATTACAGTCACTGAAATTTTACCAGCTCTGGCTGCTAACACAAGTGAAGTGAATAATGCTGTGTTCTCATAAGTGTACTTAGGAGCTGGCATTTCATTACAAATAGGTACATAATAGCATAGCCAATCTTTAAACCTATCTTTAGAAAAAGGACTTATTATTATTTAGAATTCTCCAACAACCAGTTTTGATGCTGAAGCTTGTGCTTTGTACATTTTAAAAAGAAAGATTATGCTTAGACAAGGTGCTATTTTGGTGCTGAACACCTGACTCATCCAGTTTCTTTCCATTTTTGGAACAGTTCCACATTAGAACACAGTTTCACAACCACCATATTTTTCCCAATTGAAAGAAATTATATTTGCCCACACCTGACTACCAGCATGTCAGAATCACAGCTGAGCTTCTTCATAATCTTAAATTATTGGCTCCTTTTCAGAGTGGACACTGCCTGGCATTGGGAAAATATGCTGAGCTCAAGGAGTAGCCAAATGTCTCACAACCTCCTGAAAATGTGTTGTCCCTATAACTAGATTTCCAGGGCTATTTCAGACTGGTTGTTAAACCTTCCCTACATACCCTAAAAGAATGTGTCATGATTATAATTCGACTTTAAAAAAAGTGTAAGCATACTAAATTATAGAATCAAAAAATGTCCTGAATTGGAAGGACATACAAGGATCATCAAAGTCCAACTCCTGGCCCTGTGCAGGACAGCCCCAACAATAGACAATGACCATTTTGAAAAAAAACAGGAAGTTATTCCAATTATTAGCCAAATAACTGTGTACTTATCCAGCAAACTCCCAGCAAAATCATTGATAACTTCAGAAATTTTTCTACAGATCATAGTTAACATGCTAACAGACACCACACTGCTAAATGATGCTTGCTCAGATCTTGAGAATGAGAGATATTAACGGATCTCCAGGGATGTCACCACTCATCATGGTTCAGCCTTATTGTCACCATGATTTCTAAGGCTGTATTGCCCTATTACTTCAGCATAAGATACATGGTCTCCTGAGGGAGACACTGAGAGTTAACTTCACCTCAATCTCCAAATTCCTTCTTTATCACTGCATAATGTTTCTTCTGTAAGCTTAAAATGCTCCTGCATAGCTTGAGGCAGAAAAAGAAATCAACACAAAAAAGTTATTAAAAATACTCTTCCTGTTATCATGCTGGTCCAATTACTCCTTGTGTGTTGACTTCTGGTGCCTTCAGAGGCCTCTGCAGACTCAATATATCACAATATCACAATTTCTATGTGGTCCCAATGATGTATTCCAGGACCCACTATCATCCTGAAGTTTTCTAGGACACGAGATTAACCAGTTGACAGATTAATCAGTTTACTCCTCTTTCTTCAGTCATGAGGTCTCTGCTTAACAAAATACAGGACCTTAGGCAAGTGAGCAACATTCATCACTGTAATATCTGCCCATACAATTTCCAGTGATTTTAATTCTTAAAAGGTAACCACAGTTGTGCCATTGCTGGGCAGCACTGTTTAAACCCAGCAGATCAGATGCTGTTCTGATTTATAACCTCTGGCAGCTCAAGTGAAGGCAGGAGCTGGCAGCTTTGCCCATGCCCTCTGAAGGGCAAGATGCCCAGATAAAGCATGTTGGCAGGCGTGCCTGCCTTCCCACCCACCCCCTGCACGAGGAGCGTGCCTCCCCAGCGCCGCCGCAGCACCACAAAGCGGGTGCAAGGCAGCTTTCAGAACGACCAAGCACCTCCAGCTGGTTAAGGGCACGGAGCTGAGGCAAATGTCTGTGGTAGGCACAGCCACAGTCCAGCGGGGTTAAAAGCGAGTCTATCCAAATCCATCCAAGACCTGCAAATCTTGAAACACGTAAACCCTACATGCGTCAGATAAAGAAGCCAGAAAGAAAGGTGCCCCCTAATGAGTTTTTTTTGCGCTTGGGTGAGCGAAAGGGCTGCTTCAGGAGGCTAATAACTGAAAACCTTCCAGGCTTTTGTCCGGAGAAATGGCAGGCACTTTCCATCCCTTTGAAAAAAAGAAGGCCTTTCGGAGTCTTCACGAGAGATGTGGATTTTAAGGGCGACCTTAGGTCATACAGAACTAATCAAGCGAAAACAATAAGAAAATTAGACTGACAGTCAGCAAGTATCTGAGGACTTTATCAAAAAGAATTAGGAATGGACAAATTCACTGGGAGCAAAGGATCAGATCTGCAAGGTGGCATTGTGTGGTGGGATTAAATTATTTATTCATTGTTAATTTATTTATTTATGTATGTGCAAATGACCTAGCTGCTGCAGGTGCTGAGGAGTTTCTGAAAAGGCCCAGTTTTAGAGCCAAGGCTAGAATATTGGTCCATTTAACTCATTCTTTTCCTTAAGGCGATCAAACAGTGACTTTTATCTAGGAGATAGAGGAGGAAAACCATATGTGTACTGGGAATGATGCGGGGTCTGAGCAGCACTAAGTACCCAAGTATTCCAGTCTCATTCAAGAATGCTGTGCAGTTTAATGTCCAGCAAATTAGCAAATGAATGCTTATGTCAATATGTGAAAAATCCCTAGTTGGTTTAAACAGATAAAAAGCCTCTTGGGAAATGGCAGAAAATGCAGGCTTTCTCTCCCTGTCTTTTTTAAAGAAAGAAAGAGAAACAGTACTTATTAAGTTTTCCCCAAACTTACAAAAAGTTGCAGAAAACAACAACCTACATGGATGCTGGATCTTATATGTACATGAAATTTTTCCAGTGCTGCTAGAGGAGAAATACAAGACTCTTTTGCACTCTTTGAATCACATATTAGCTATTCAAGAGGAAACAGTTAAAATCTGGGACAGTTACAGGGCCTGTAAGATGCCACCCTGCTACTCCTCTCTTAAAGGTACAGGATGTCAAAAGCCCTGGAGAGGGTCTGTCTTTACATTTTTCCCTGATTTATAAATTCTGCCTTGAAGATGAAATCCACAAACACCTCTCATTTTTTTCTTCTCCACATTTAACCATTTATAGGAATGGGTAAATTGTCATCTCATGTTCCCCTTGACCCAGCAGAGCAAAGCCACAGTGGGGACTCTGTGTCTGACATGACCCTGGGGAAAAAAGGAACACGAGATCTCAGCATGGGGGTTGGAGGCAAGAAGTCACACATATTGAAAATGACAGCATCACATCAGTTAATGCCATGTGATAAGGGAGTCCTGCTGGGGTTTATGTCCTTCTGCAGAGATACACTTAAAGGTTGGCTGCTAAGGAAGATTTTTTACTAACTCCAGAAAGGGATTGCGGATGTTTGGTCAGGAAAGATCATAATGCATTATCTTTCTTCAGGACAAGCATCAGTAGCTATGATAGGGATCATAAAACTGCCCCATGAGATACACCTTGGAACTAGACAGGTTATCCACTTTATCCACTTCTGCTTTGCACATGGTATTTCCCTCCTCTTGTCCATACTTAGGCCCTTTCTCAAAACCAGTCTTCATCATGTCCTATTGGAGAATGGGCTACTAAAGAAAAAATAGAGGGCATTTTAAAGAAGAAATATCTTTAATATTACTAAATTTAAAATACCACCTCAGATTAAAAGCTCAATGAGCCAATTTCTCAAGCCATGCAAAACAGAAACAACAGAGGCCATGTAGAAAGTCTGCTTCCTCCCTGGAGTGATAAGGTCCTCCTTTCTCCCCTGAATGTAATGTGTGAGGATGAATTCAGTGACAATGAATGCCAGCAGGTCACTAATACACTACCACTTGCCTTCTGCAGCGCACTGAGTGCTGTGACACACAGTAAGTAGGGAGCCTGCTGACCTATGCTCTTAGTCTATCAGCTGTCAGGGTGCCTTTTAAAATGGCAAGAGCCAAAAGCAGAGTTAAATAGCATTGAGAATTCAGCTGTATTAGGAACAAGCAGCACAGGCCAGGCTTCTTCTTGGTCATCATTTCAAATGGATTGAGACCCAGCTCATAAGAGAAATACTATCAGTATGCAAGGACATGATCTAGTGTTATTCTTGTCCTCAAGACTATCCAATTCACCTTCTGTGTTGTCTCTGACTTCATCATATTGACAATGTTTCACAGCTTTATCTCATAGGTAAACTTCATTTTTACCTGCCTACTTTTGGTGTTACAGTCATTAGATAAAATATCAGTATTTCCATGAGTATTATTAAAACTGAAAGTAGAATACTTTCAGTATTATGTTCCAATTTTTCCACCTCTGGTGTGGAATCAACTTCCAAAATTGTGTGGAATAAAAAACTCATTTTTTGCTGCTAATTAAGAAGTTTTGCTTAATGTCTCACTGATCTTTTACACAGAAGAGTCAAACTGGCTGTGGGTCCTCTTTCTGTTGGAGAAACAAACTGGCTACCTACAAAAGTGGAAAGGGCTGTCTCAAGCCAGAATGGAAATATGACCTTCTGCAGGCAGGGCTCATGCAGGACCAGAGGGAGGACAAAGGAAAAGGTGATTTAAAGTGTCCTAGCACTCACCAGCACACTCTGCTCAGGGATGCCCAGGAGACCTTCCCCTTTGCTCTATCTATTCCCTGCTGTATGCACAGCTGCCATTCATTCATGTTTTCTGGTAGCTGGTAGTACAACTCCTACAGGGAGCTGTAGGAGTTGTACTACCAGCTACCAGAAAACATGAATGAAACTAATCCTACTGCTGTAGATTACAAAGACACTGGATTCATAGGGCTAATAAAGGAAATATGGGCAAACTAAAACAGGGACATCTTGCTGCTTCTGGGGCTCTGCACAGTTAAATGGGCAAGGAGCTGAATTCACATAACCCAGCCCCAAAAAGAGATTCTTCGAGGAACCACCAGACTCTGAAGCTTAGTCTTGAATAGGATCCCATCAGCTAGTGTCATTATCATTAACTACCAAGTCCTACTGGAAGTGGTTGCAAATTATAGGATACAAAATTATCAGAGGTTTTAATAGCCTTTCATGGAGAGTACAAGACTGAAGTGAAAGTATAAAAATATATTGCTTACTGTTATTAAATTCTGGCTTCTCTAATATTTTGTGTTTAAAAGAGCTCTTTCCTTCAGAGATGCTGTGGACAAGTATGGGATGTTAAGCTCAGAGTTAGTAAGGCTGTGCTCTAATACCATCTGTCCAGGGCACTGAAGGATGAGTGCAGGCACATTGTTTGCTTCTGTTTTCATGTATGTAAATCAGAGACCTGAACAACTATTGCTTTTGTATTTAAGATGTATCATCTAATATTGTTATTGTTATGCCTTTGGTTTAAGATGTGGACCCACAGAGCCATTCTGCCTAGACTTTCTCAGCGCCATCCTAGTTCAGGCAGCTAAGGTGTTGAAGTCCCTTGCATTTTCACAACACTGAAGGTAAAGGATGGTACCAGAGATTTTCTCAGCTGGATTAGCTTTCAAGGAAGGGTAACTTCTAAGTGAGACAAACCAGAATTTTATGCTACCTTTCCAATGAAAATTTGTCTCCTTGAAAAAAGACTTATCCAAATAGATCCACAGGTTTTACTGAAAACCAAAGATTTCTCCTTAATAAGAAGCAGACAAAGTACATTTAAATGTATGATAACTCTTGTTTTAGCATTTTTCAGCATAAAGAATAAAGGGGGAAAAATGTACAAGATCATAAAAAGATGTGCAAAAGTAGAACAATGTCAAGAAAGACATTGCTATAAAATTCCTGTCAGAGTGGAACAGATAGTTTGCATTAATAAATATATCAGTAAGTGACCCAAAGAGCCCTTCCTAGAGAACAGGAACTTTGACTTGGCTGATCAGACATTCAGCAACACAAAGACTAAGGTGGCAAGTGCAATGCAAATCTGCCCTTTGGGATCTGGTCTATGATGACGGCTGCTACCACACAAGTATTTTCAAGACCCCTTTATATTTTCCCTACCACTCAAAATGTATCAAGTTCTCACTCAAGTTCTGAAACTGAAACACTGTGTTAGTCCCCAGCGTCAAAAGTCAAAGGGGACTAGTCACAAAATGGGTATGTTGCTAGGCTGAACTAGCAACAAATCCATTCTTTCAAACCCTGCTTAGTCTTAAAAAAATACAGATTGATTTCCTTCAAATATTACAACATTAAACAAGACTGGTCTTCTTTCAAATATTATAATACTAAACAAGCTTAAATATGTTTGTGGAGGAAGGGTGAACTTCTAACATACTTACTGTGTGGCTGGTCACAGCTGCTGTTGCTCTTTTATATAGTCTTCTGAACTGGGTCTGAGATAATATATACAATACAGACAGTAGAGAGAAGTCCAGACACCCAGCAGCTCAGCCCTATTTAGGTGTTTTCAGAAAATGAAACAGGGAATTAGCTGTTTGGCTAGCACAGATGCATACTGTAGCCTTCCTCTCAAGGGAAACAGTCTGGCAAAATTTGCTTTGCTTTAATTTAAGGGAAGACATGGAGGAAAAGAAATCAAATAAGTAAATTATTTTGCTGGATAGCATCAGCACAGAGCACTTAGAAAGTCTACAGAAGTAGTATCATTCCAGAGAAACTCTGCCCCTTCCAGAGACCATGTATATATTGTTTCTTATACTTTGATCTGAATTAAGCATATGAAAATATAATTTATATACAATTAAATATATTATTGTTTAGGAGAAATGGCATTTTCACATTTCATACTGATTAGAAGCTATCGGGGGGAAAAAAAATGCAAAAAATTTCAAGGTCATTTCTTTCACATCCTACAGGAGCATACCAAGTGGAAGAAAACAGTTTCACAAGGTCTCCCTGACTACTGAGATGTTGCAAACATCAAGGGTTAATCAAAAGTCAACTGTAAATACACACCAACGTGCTTTGTCTAATTCAGAAAACTGGACTAAATGATTCACGAGTTTTTTTTTTTTTTTGCATAAGATGTCCCATCTAGATGATCTAAGAAAAAAAAGGAAAAGAAAACAGCAGGTATGACATCACAGATCCCTGAGATGGAAACCAGTTCCTTCTCCTTCTTTACAGAGGCACATGAGGTAACAGTGATAATTCAAAGTCACATTAAAAAAGCAGCATGAAATTTTGAACTAAAAGTGAAATCCAGATTTTATAGACCTCAGCTGCTCTTGGTCTATTGGCTATTCTTGTGCAAGTATCGGAAAATCAAACCTAGAAATTAACTAGATTATTTCTGCACACAAGGCACATTAAATCACAGTTTGCCAATGAAGCATCCAATAATAATCACCTAATTGTTACCAGTCACAGAGAAATTGAAGCAATTCCTAATGATGACATTTTAAACTGTATGAGTTGGTGAAACCATCCCAAGGAAGTGATGGCACTATGAAAGCAACGCACATTGTGTACTCCTGGCCCAGGGTGATTCTCGTGCTCATGTATCACCTGCTGATGGAGGTCAAATTAGTAGATCAGGCACCCAAGTGTGCCAGGTCACTAATGGCAATGACAGCACTGTAAGATGGCTGGGCAAACTAGCAGCCTTATCTCCCCACGCTAAAGTTCCTTGGTTTGTAATTGCTTCGGCCTTTCAAACTGATCTATTCTGATTTACAGGAGAATAAGATGAAGCAAATTATGAATAGAATTATGGAAAAGGCCCATTCCAACATCCCATTTACAATAATGACTGTTTTAAACCTTTTCGTAGACTCAAATCAAAATTATTTTGTTTTGCATGGACTAAAACTAGATCACAATACCCTGAGATGTGCACAGGTCAGGTCCAGCTGGGACACAGCACCTCACATGCCTCTATATTTCACTGGCAGTAAAAAATGGTAAGGACTGGGAAAGACACGCTGGCAAGTGGAAAGATCTATTGTATTTCTATTTTTGTAACAGACTTGCCAGGCATGCACTGCTGACTGCTGCCTGCACATGCACGTGCTGCTGTCTGACGGCTCAGGAATGCAAGTGGGACACAACAGTTCCAGCAGGACGTCAGCTCCAGTGGCTGTGCCAGGCAGCTCCAGCAGAGGCTGTGCTACAGCAACTGTGCTCGGGCTGCAGTGAGGCTCCTTCCTTTAGTGCACTGATTTCCAGCTTAGCTTGCCTCATGTCAGCTGTGCATGTGATATGCCTGAGGATGGAGCCTGGACCCTTCTGTCTGTCCCTTAGTCTCCTGTTAAAATGGGATTTAAACCAGCTTGGGGTTTAAAAGATTTGACAGCAGCCCTAAGTCTGTTTTAAAGTTCCATTATCTGGAAAAGCTATCCCTCCTCCTTTTCCACCTTCCAACTTTGCCAGGTCACACTCCAAAACAAGGCTCACTAGAGCCCAGTTCCCCCTGAGAGGAGTTCCACCAGCATAAGCATTCTGCCCAACAATTTCTTTGCAGATGAGGGACTTTCAGATGCAAACTAGAGTACCTTTCCAGATGTTTGTTAATTCAAGACCTACCCAACTGTATGAAGAACAGCTAGGGTGGGGAAGATTTGACACAAATAAATAGCAGCAAATCTAAGCTTAAAAATGAGTGTATTGAACAGGCAGCAACATAGGCTCCGGCATAAGGTTATCCTCAGACGTGTGCTAGATGAGATCAGAATGCTGGTCATGAAGCTGGTTAGGGGAAAGCCTTGTTGCCCAAAGTATGGGATTTCTACTGAGCTCCCATACTTGGAGTTGTCTGAACTGAACGGGATCGAGTTTCAGCTGTTGTTTAAAGCATCTGCAGCTGTCTCACAGAAAACACGGCCTTTACATCTGGTGCGATTTTCAAACTTTTCCAGCACTCCCACAATAACCAATCAACAAAAACATGAAATAAAAGCAAAAACATGAACCCAACCAAAATCCAAACAAACAATAACTCCACAAACAAAGTAATTCCCACAGATGCACAAAACCCCCCAAAACAAACACTGTATTCCCCCACAAAATGCAGGGGGAAAGCTGGAGTGTTTCTTTCTGCCTTCACGAAGAGCTTATCAAAGCAAAACTATTTCCTTCCTCCTCTCGCTCTTCTGCCCCCGAGTACAGAGGGGAGGGGTCCCAGGGACCCGGAGGTGCGGGGTCCCGGCGGTGCGGGAGCCGGGGATTCGGGATTGCGGAGGCCGGTGGTCCTGGGGTCCCGAGAAAGCGGGGGTGGGGTGTCTCGGGGGTGCAAGGGCGCGGGATCCCGGGTCTCGGGGGTTCCGGGGGCTCCAGGAGCGGAGCGCCCGCTGTCCCGCCGGGCCGGGCCGTACCGGGCCGTGCCGTGCCGGGCCGGCGGAGCGGCGCCGCTGCGCCCCCTGCAGGCCCCGGCGCGGGGCGCTCCGGCCGCGGCGCTGCCGTCCCCAGGCGCCGGTGGCGGTCACCGCTGTGCCCCGCGCCGCCGCTGTGCCCCGGCTCGGAGAGAGGCAGGAAGGGAGGAACATTTGTGTGTGAAACGTTTCTGCTTCTGTCCTGCAAAACTGGCCTACCGCGAGGGGCCTTTATTAGACCATCTGTACACCCCGGGCTCCAGCGGCTCTTCCCACCCCGAGTACCCAGGATGAGGTGACTGCACAAGGAATACTGCCACTGTCAAAAGGAATTACAAATAAATGTTGGAAAACTTAATTCTGATCTAAAACTAATGACAAACTTTTGGAGGAATAAGAAAGAAGCAAAGCCACAGGTTTGAACCCTATTTGCTCAAGAAAGCTCTGCCAAAGGGCATCCTCCGTTTTTCTCCCGGTATTTTCAATCCATTTTACAGCTGCTGTGACTGAGGTCAAGTGATATGTCACTCTGTCAGATCACACAGCGAGTCAGTGGCTCTTCCCGGATTAGAACAGTTCCACATGGCCCTCTGAAAAGATTTGTAACAAATGTCAGAGCCAACCATCCACTGTTTAAAGCATATGTTTAAAGCTCTTAGACATCTCTGTCAAAAGGTATTGTAAATATAGGGACAAAGCTAGTAAATGGCTCACTGAGGCATTTTAATAATGGAAACCAGAATCTAGCAAGGGTAAACACCCCTAAAACAGGTCACCTTCAGGAGGCAATATGTGCTCTGTTTTGGAACCATTCCAAGAACACGAAAGGATTTGGTTTTTTATCCTCCAGTAGCAAATAAAATGGACAGGATACTAGTGGCTCAGCACAGTAAGGTCACAGGGACAGAGGGCACAAAGTAACTTGAATATAACTTTCTCTGTCTTTCTGTCTTGCTTGTTAGCCATTGCTTTTAGTATCTTTTTTTTTTTTTTTGGTAATAAAATGTCTTTGAAATGGTCATTCAGTTATGCACAACACAGAAAAAATTTAAAAATGCCTAATGCTGTGGTCTTACCATATTTCCTTATTAATGTAATCAAAATAATAGAAATTTCCTTCTAGAAATCTTGCACGTGCAAAGCATGACTTCATGACTTTTAAGCAAAATCAACTACACAACAGCACCCCTTTATAATATTTTCATCTTAATAGGAAAGAAATTTAACAGCTATTTAGAAAAAGACCATCACGAGACCCACAAATGGCTCAGGTCCCACTAGAAACTTGCTTGAGGTTTAGAAGAAGTGTAGAAGTTTAGAATGGTTTAGGAATATGACTAATGAGCTGATTCTGTGAGCAAAACCTGGAAAAAAAGTAAAGATAAAGCTGGGAAGACTAAAAGGAACTCCTCTTTTGAAATCTCAAGATGGGACAAAGTTGCACCAACAGATGTAGATAAAATATGATATCTTCATCATAATATGTAAATTCATGCCATACTGTCATTCCTCTTGTTTTCTAAGACTCTCCTGGTCTCTCTGGGCTTCTCTCAGAAATATCAATCACATTGTGCCTCCTGTCCTGCTCCTTATGTTTGAAATGGTCTATAAAAAACATGTTCATGAAGTAATCAGAGAAAATACTGATTAATTTAAGACAGGAAAGGATAAGGGCAAAATAAAAAAAAACTTCTGATGGAACTTTTTTGGTAAAACATGTACTAAATTCAGCAAAACCTGACAAATTTTGCAGAGATTTGTACCTTGCAAAGACCTTTCCTTGAAAACTCAAAGGAATGTTTATTTCTTAAAAATGCCAATGCTCTAAGGTGATCTAAAAAAGGCAGTAGGCATTTTAGGATGTATCCACTAGTAGGCTAATGTCCTGCAATACACATGGTCCTTTCATAACGGATGGATGCTGGCCTCTTTTCTGAGCAGAGGGTCATGGAATGAGCAAAGGAAAAGAAGGTAATGAAGGAAAGATCTGTGTGTAAAAACACATTGGTCTTGCTTAGGGATTTTGGCTGTGAGTTTCTCTTCACTGAAGAATGCTTCCCTCAACCTGATCAGTAACATCTAATGAAGTTACTATATTGCTTTATACAGCTTTAACTTCAGCTTCATGCTCATCCCATTACAATGATGACAACCCCGACCTCATAAAAAAAAAACAATGTTAGCTTTTAAAATGCTGCCAGGGATGAAGGGAGAAGAAAGGAGCAGTCCAGGAGAGAAGTTCCAGAACTTCAGTTGGATTTCTTGTGGATTCTGGTGATCTGGATTTTTTTTCTCCCAAAATTCAGCAACTTTCTTTCCTTGTCTAAGTTTTGCGCTGATATCCACGAGCTATATGATGCAGTGATGGGGATTTTATTTTAGTTCCTTTGTAAACAGCAAAGAG